>NW_017257220.1:23580-182086 GCF_001594055.1 Mycetomoellerius zeteki
ACGAGGGTGACAAAGTTTCATTTCGGTTTGCATGCTTTGCTGCAATAAACGTCAGTCCCTTTAGTGCCTGCGATGGCGTTATTAATTCGATTATAATGAGCTATTAAGTGAAACGCTGGTAATTCCGACAAGCTCCATCAAACGACTAAGCTCACACTCACTCTCTGAGTTAGAAGATTGCAGGGAGTACCAGGGCCGTTAAGCAAATTAGTGTGAAGTTGGGGGAACTATTCCGGTCTTTTTAGGCATTATTTTCAATGAACCACGCTACGTCACTTTCATGGTCATCTATTTGACAGTAATACATAGTTATTTCTATGGTACAAAAGTTCGTTTGTCAAGATATATTAATAAAATAATAAAAGTTATAATACGTGTACATATATACGTACATATGCTACATATTACATATAAGGTAACCATGCCCTACACAGTAAAAAATATTTTGTATTTGTGTTTGTTAACAGTCCACTCAAATCCTTGTTAATATTTTGTGTTGAATTTTTAATATATTTGAGTGTTAATTTAACATAATGTGATTATGTTATTTAAATAATTTGTATTAAATTATTTCAACATTTCTTAGTGTCAAAGTACATAAATTATGAGTAAATGAATAAATAATATAAAAATAATGTATTTTAAAAAATAAATTTTAAGATGAATAAATAAAATATGTATTAATTTAATATATTATAAATCGATTTATATTAATAATCGATTTATTACTGAAAAAAATATGCTTCCATGGTTTATTTACAAACCGTGTCAGTATTATTTTTTTTAGTTTATCTTCTTAAATGATATTTGTATTATCTTCTAACATATTCATGCATCTTGTGTTAAATTAACACATAAATTTGAACCTGTTTGGTACACATAAAATATGTTAAATTTAACACAAATTTTCCAACGGCGTTATATGGTCTAGTGTCTAGTATACCCTACTGGCTGTTGATAATTACATGGTAAATTCAACAGATAGCACTAGTAAATCGTGCAGATTATCCGTCTGATTGTATCAGTTTAATTATTGCTCAGTTTGTTCATTCTGTTATCGTCAGTAAAGCAAAATGCAGAACGTCATAGTTATGATGTAATATTTCGTAAGTAAGTAATTGCTTTCTCTGCCAAGAGATGGTTATTAATTTCTGTAATTCATTTGTATTTCTGTATTTATATTTTACAATACTATACATAATTTAGTTTATATTTTCGTTATAACGTTTTGTTTATAATCAAAGAGAGAAAAAGTTTTTGCAAAATATAACCAATATGACATCTCAACCTAGGCATATTCCAGACTTATGGATAGATTTATGGATTTTAATTATTTGCTAAACATGAAAATAAGTAGATAAGTCAATTGTTTGGAAGTTCTTTGTGTATTCTAATGTGTCAATAAACGTTCAATTTATTAATAAACTTATATTCTTATACATAAAAGTAACATTGGATCACTTTATTTTTTATTTTTCTAATATTATTTTATGAAAAAGAGGGAAATATATAGGTACTTAGATCATAAAACCAGGAAAGAACAAGGGCAATAGGAGTCAAGCGCGGGAGACGTTGCGCAAATAACATGACTATCTAACGTGAAACTTCTTTATTTTACTAAAGCGCTTACATGTTTCAGGCTCAAAAATAAAGAAGTTTCACGTTAGATAGTCGTGTTATTTGCGCAACGTCTCCCGCGCTTGACTCCTATTGCCCTTGTTCTTTCCTGGTTTTCTGATTTATAAGGAGTCTTAGTCAGATTGATTTATTATACGTTACTTAGATCATATTATTTAAGTATCCAATATATGTATCCAGTATAATCTAAAGACTACTTTTTCTTAAGGGGAGGTTCTACTTTGGAGGGTCAAAAAAATCGATTTTTTAATACATTTTTTGCATCTCTAAAGTGTATAGAATATATCTTTAAAAGGATTTTACAATATTCAAAATGTTAAAGCAATTTATGACTTGTTAAACCAGATTTTGCACCGGTCGAAAATCAAGTGAACTCAACGGTATTACGCGCAAAACAAGCAAGAATCGAAAGAAGAAGGGCTCAAATGCAGCAAAATTTGTTCTTCGAACAGAGGAGAAATTGACTTATATGGGCTAGGAATTGCTAATGAAATATAAGTTGCAAAATATTGTAGTTAACTAAAATCATTATCATAAAATAAAACTTTATTTTATCACGTTTTTCTCGAATTCATGTTTTTCAAACTGGCAGGAAATTTACAGCTTCAACCAATCATCTGATTGATTTAATGTTTTTTCCCACGTAAAATAGACAATTTTTGTGGGGCCATGAACCTAAAAATGTTATAAATTTTCCAAAATAATTATTTCTTAGAACAGGTTGAAGATGAAAAAAAGTTCGTGAAAATTGACGTTTAATTTCAAATGGCTGCCATTCTGTAAATTTTCAAGTTTTTCAAATGAAATAAAGTTCATGGCCCCCCAAATTTAATATATTTTAATAATTTTATTGATTTTTTTTGTTTTAGATAAACTGTCGACAGCCAGGATTTCCTGCCAATTGACCACGTACGCATTGCACGCTCTGATGCATCCCTATGCTACAGCCGCCATTTTTTATATTTCTAAAAAAAATTATTATTTGTACGCTAAAATATGTAAAAACATAGTGCCAAAACATTATTTTGTCCATTATTATCTCCTTTCTTTCCTTATGAAAAAAATTGATAAAAAATTTTGGACCTCTAGAGTAGAATCTCCTCTTAAAATCTTCATTGCATTCATGTGAATATTTGAAAATATTTTATACTTTCTTTTAATGTTCAGAGATATTTCCTCTTTTGAATCTAACCATTAGTTTTCAACTTAGTAAAAAAATTAGAAAAAATCGTAAAACTTAGGTAGATCATATAAGGTCTGATTTTACATTATTATGATTTTTAAATTAAGATATCGAATTCCTCGTAGACATATTTATTGCCCAATTTAAAAATTGATTTATTTGTAATGAAATTATTTACAAATAAAACTTTTTTACATCATAAGCAATTGAAACTAAAGGATTTTTCGTAAATTAATTTATACTTTATAACGATTTAATTTAATTACATTATAAAATTAGATGTTTGTATACTTATATTTTCTGTACATACTTTATTTAAGTAATAAAAGATTAGCTAAAAATATTAATTAGATTATCATAAATCCGTGCTATGTAATTCATTATTCTAATCTGTATAGTATTTTTATGTATATTATATAATATCTTATTGTTTATACAGTATTTACTACACAAAATATGAATGATAAGAATACTTGAATAACAATAAATGTATTTTTCTTAGCAATATATTTCTGATTAAAATTGTCAGAAATTCATAAATATACCTACTTATTTAATAAATGAATTATTTTATCATTATTAAAAATTAATTTGATTGATTGTAAGATGATTTTATTTAGTTAAGTCTTATTGTAATCTATTAATGGTCTATTACTATCGTACAATAAAATCTAGTCACATTTAACATGATAAAAATGTATGTTCCCGGCATTTAAAAATACAGTTGTAACTAATTCTCTTATTTGATAAAATATGTGAGTAAACATTGTCAAAGAAGTTTTTATTAGTCAATCATTAAATAATTTTATAATCTTTTTGTAATTTTATTTAAAGATCCTTGTAAAAATTTATTTTTTATAAAAGCATACTATTTTATTATTATAAACCAATTGTAATCAAACTAAATATATGATTATCTAAATAAAAGTATGTCAATGTAGTGATAAGTTTTGCAGCAACGTACTGATAAGTTTTCGTTACAAATATTTTGGAAAATATTATTTATCTCGAAATTCACGTACATAATAGATACAGTTCCAAATGATAATTTGGGTCTTGGTTATTATAAACTCATTTACTATTTATTTATTATGATTGGTTTTATAAATATAATAAATGTAATCACGTTTTACATATTAGTAATAAATTTAAGAATAAATTTTAAAAACGGTCGAAATAATATTGTGTGTGTAATAAACTTAATTCATATTAAATTTAATATATTTAATTTAATTTGGAGTTAAAAAATTAGTTAAGACTAAAGATTTATGTGAACATTATCTGTTAAAGATAAGATAAAGAAAAATCAATAAGAAATACGGTAGCAAATTGCAGACTAATGACATTAAGTTCTTATAAGGTTAGTATTATTGGGTGGTACGCATATGATTAATGATTATGGCAAACCGAGATTACATGTCGTACTCTATTAATTCTCATACATACAGATTGTTTGAAAGTCACTGACTTGGCGATTACGGAATAGCATGTCACATTCTGTCTTTGACAAACTGTCCGCCTTGTTTGACAGTCTTAATTGAAGACCATCTATGTAAAAATTGTTGATCTTCTATCAAATGTTACTTTACAAAATAATAACTTTGCTGTACTGAATTTATATAAGGTATCTTTAACAAGAATCAATTAGGTCAAATTATGACTTTCAGGAACTGAGATTGCTTCGTTAGTAATCAACAAATAAATATTATCCATAAACTTGTATAAAAGCTCTTTTATGTTAAAAAAAAATAAAACAATTTTAAATATTTTATAAAAACGTAATATTAATTAGATGTAAAATGCACATAAAATATTTATAATAATGAATATATAAATAGCAATAACGTACTCTTTCTGTGAAAGTTACAGGAAAAAATTTATATTGGTAATATCAATTAGAGTGAAAATATACTAATGATTTCCAAATTTCTAATATTCATAATATATATATATATTTGTCGCAGAAAGTAGTTGAATTAAATTGAATTACTGTGCCTATATAATTTAAAAAAAAACAGTGGCTCACTATCCGGCAATGATAGCTTCTCAAATAACGGAACCATGAAAGATAAGATAGCCGTGATTCTGCATCTTCGTACACCAACCTATGAACAAGCAATCAAGCTGAACGAGGTTTAACGAATGGCTACTGGATCGCGCCCACAGAATACCTAATTTCACGCTAGTTTGCTTACTGTACATAGGCGTCGACTCGACCGGAAATTTAAATCAAGTGTGGATAGTGGCCACTTACCGACTGGCTTAGGTACATTTCTCTTGACCTGCATCCACTTGTACGTGGGTACTTGTGCCTGTTGCTGTTGCTGCTGTTGTTGCTGCGAATGATGTGCATGCGAATGTTGCTGTTGATGATGATGTCCGTGTTGAGGATGTTGAAGATGACTGGACTGTTGCAAAATGTGATAGGTAGCTGGGTCCGAATTCTCTTCTTTATAATGTGCCGACGGATGTGTGGAAAACTCGCTCTGTTGAATCTGAGTTTGATAATGCAAAGATTCGTCCGAGGAGGGTAATTGATGAAGATAATTCGAAGTCCCGCCAACTGCTATTGGATAATCGGGTTCATGGTGATGATGATGATGATGGTGATGACTAGAAGATTGATGATGGAGTTGCTGATCATGCTCCGTTCTTGGATGACTAGTTGAGGATACCGTAGTTTGATGCAGGCTGCTACCACTGGGTGGATGATGGTGATGATGATGGTGATGAGAATCTTCTCTATAAGCAGGCTGTTGAACGTGGTAACTTTGATGCGGATCCACCGAGGCTACTGCGTGCTGCTGCTGATTTGGATACGATGAGGATGACGCGTAATCCAGATTGGTGTAGCTTAGACCATTCTCAGAGGAGATTATCGCCGTGGTGGAGCCATTCTCGTGGAGAACGGCACCCGTCGGAGAGTAGAAGCCTTGAGGCGGCGTACTGGACGATGTGCCCGAATCGGCGGTTAAGAAACTCTCGGAAGACGATGAAGAATATGGCGCCACTGCAGTCTGGGGGTAGTAATGAGTTGGAGCTACCTCTGGGGAAGGAGGCACAGACACGTGACCACCGACGGATGAAGACTGGTGATGGTGATGATGGTGATGATTTCCTTGACCCGAGAACACATAGTTAGGATATGAGTCAGGTTTGCCATAGGTCCCGTACATGCCCATGTCCATCATCATCATCCTCGTAACGGAGAGACGAATCAATTGACCACCCACTGTTTCGGCAACTCCGATGTATATTGTCCAAGTGGAAAGAAGAGAAATGATTTACATCATGGCTGAAATTGTACACTGTTTTCTCAATTGATTATTTCAACATTGTATATAAAAATTTACAATCTTTTAATTTTACACAAATACCACAGAAGAGTAAACATTTAAATTTGTCTTATTAAACACATTTATGGTAAGCACAGAATTAACCAGTACTTGGCAAGGTATAGAAATCGCGAATAAAAGTCTCAAATAAATCAATAAGTGTCCATGTCGGGTTGCACGAAATCACAGATGCAACTAAGTATTAAATCTTTAAGTTGTCACAAGTGCACACTAAAATCACACAGAAAATATATAATAGCTTTGTAAAACTTTCTGGCAAATATCTAAGATTTAAATTTGATACGTTCTGAAAGTAAGTAATTAAAGTCTTCCGAGAACAGTTAACGATGTCAATCCGTGAGCACTACGAAATATTAACCGTCATTCACAAAAATAATCCGTACGGACACTCGTGCAGTCGATCCGTCCAACATGGGCCGTTGGAGTGGACTGGTGAGGTGGACTAGCGTAGCGGAAAGCTGCACACAGGTGAGACTGACCCGCAGTGGTCTGGCGTGTTTAAGTTTTCCTTCTCTCTCTTGCTTGGGCGTATCACCCAGTCGTAGAGTGGAGGTATTGCGCTGCGTGAGGTTAGTTCCAGGAGGAGTCTCCATTATTGGTGGGCGGTACTTAGATGTAGTCACGTGATGGAGATTGGGCGGTGCCAGCCAATCGCGAATGAGTCTGCGCGCCCCGAGTCCACTGCTTCATGATGGATCACCAGTGTGAATTTTATTTTTCGTTCCTTCTTTTTATCTGGCACGCTGCAGTTGACACTTATCGTCGCTGGTAGGAGTCGGGTATTATATCTCGGTACCCACCTTCTATGCTATCCGGAGGCAAGCAACCTCCGCCTTTCCATCCCCTGGATAGGTTGTTTTGTGCCTTCTGCCTTTTTTCTTTCCACGCTCTTGACGGGTCTTTCTATGTACTTGCGTGTCTTGCTCGCCTCGAAATATCAAGGTACAAACATCCTGCGTTTTTATTATAACCGGATAGTTATAATTGATCTACTGTATAAATATATCCTATTTTATATTAAATACTTTAAAATACTGAGAACTAATTGTTAACTGATGGTTAAATTTGCATCTATTTTACAAATTCTACAAATGAATTTTTAATAAGAGAAACACAAAAGTATATATTATAAATGTGAAACAAGTAAAGTACATCTCTGCAGATAATTTTTGTATTGACTTGTAATGTCTAAAAAAAGTGAAGACAGATAATTTAATTTGGTAGCTGCAATGTCATGCTAATAAATAAGAAAGAGATATTTCGGTCACACAGGCGCGCGACGCACGAAACAATTTGTGACTCTTCAGACTGCTAGGATATTCATCATCCTCACGTCGTCGAAACCCTGACATGACAATACACTACTTCTAAAGATATAGCGAAGGACTAGATCACATTCGACGCTACATCTCTGAAAAACTTTTTTAAAATTTATAAAGAATTTATTTTAAGTGCTTCTCTCTACTGCTTGAAACACTTTAACTTTATTAATTTATTATTTAAAAAAATATAAAGTTTTATATATTTTATTCAATTGAAAATTAAATTGTTTATTAAATATAAAATTAAAATTATCTTTAAAACAGTTAAAACATCAAAGAAAATGATTTAATATTTTTGTAATTGTATATAATTTTATATAATTATTAGAAATATTTCTAAATATAATACTTTTCTTTAAGCTTAATGTACTTCACACTTAATATACTTCATAAAGATTTTATTTTTCTATTACATTATTATATTTTACTAAAATTTTTAAATAAATTTAGAATCTTTTTTTATAAGTATACAAGATTTTGCAAATTAGATTTAAGAAAAATGAAATATATATAAGACAAAATATGTTGTAGTTTCTTATTTGATTTCAGTAAAGTCTGAGAACTCCTCTTTCTCTTTCTCTCTCTCTCTGTCTCAAATTGAAAGTTAAAAATATACAAAGCATTTTCTTCTAATGCAATTTTAACAGATTATACCTTTTTAAAATTAGTATTAAATTTATTTATTTAAATTTTGTTCTTAATTTTCTTATTATGTTTATAAGAAAATATGATTGTATGTATGTGATGATATGATTCAATTAAATAGCACACTTTATTTTATATATTTACTTCCATTATATTTTATATGCTGAGTTTATTTTATATATTATTAATATTTAAAGTTTAATTAGTGCTATAAAATAAGCTTTTTTTAATAACTATAGTTAAGAATATAAATATAACTCTAAAGGATTTTATATTAATGATGTACATGTAATGCAATAAAAAGAAATTATTATGAATAATAATATATAAATATTATGAATAATATTATATAAATAAAATTTTTAATGTATTATTAAGAAACTGCTGTAGTTATTAATAATCATGATATTATATTAATTAAGTTAACTGTAGGAGAAACATCATCCTAATTATTATTTAACAGATGAGTCGTGAACATTTTTGGCAATAAAGGGATCCGAGAAAAGTGACAAGAGCTCGCTCGTCCGAAGGACGCGTGACGGCCCATGGGATATCTCTTACCCCATGCGAGAGCGCAGTGACAGGATGACACATTCCACCGTGAGAGTTTTAGAAGCATGGTCCCGTATCAGCAGTTCAGTCAGAAGAGCTTATATCGAGGGCGCCACCTGCGGCCACCCGCGACATCCGTCCTGTTCCGTACATCAGACCAGGGAATCTTCATCTTGATCGAGCCGCAGTGACGTTTGATAGTTCTGATTCTTGCTGTCGGCTAATCTTTTTCACTTGGACGCGCAGTTACATACCTTATCTTTATCGCAATATGTGTAATTCAGACTTTTCGTACATTTTGATCTTTGATCTTGAGTTTAAATGTCTCATTTTTGTACAGTTAAGATTAATATTATTGATATATATATACATATAATATCTCAGTACCGTTAATATCAATTAACGGCTTATGCTTAGGACCAGTTTAAAGTTTCTATAGAAAATGTTTTGTGTGTGTGTATGTGTGTGTTGTTTTATAATATACTATTACTATATATCAGTAATTCATTTTGATAGTAAAATGTTAAATTAAAGTTAAAAAATTGAAGTGTACTTAAAAATCAATAAATAATAAGGTTTTTCTGTTTAATCAAGTCGTTTTTTACAATTACTATATGATTTTCTCGTGTCGAAACTTTTAGATAATAAATAAGGACTTATCAAAACATTTAAATAGCGAATCTTAATTTAACGTAAAGTTAATAATAGTTAGCATCTTGTCTATGAAGGTTTTTATTGTTATTGTGAGAAATATGGCAGAACCGAATTTTGATACAAAAACAATTTGTATCGTTATTACTGCACGATTTTTCATCGACAAAGTGTGTGATTTCTCAGGTAAATATTTGGAAGATGTATTTGTCGAAATTTGCAAGGATTAAACTAGTAAATTCAGGTTTAGCCTAGTCTAATATTGGATAAATATCAGCACCTTTTTTTCTCAGACGACGCGTAAACTTTTGCTTGGGGTTCTAATCCCATTAAACAATTATAGTCTACTCAATCGGTCCAGTACCGTCGTCTCGTATGGCATCATGCTGAGATTTGACGTGGGATGAGGCACCTGCATTGTCATGCTGAGTTATAGTCGTTTTGTTGCAGTCCTGACTTTTATCTGCAAGCCACAATAATCCGTCGCTTTCTAAAGTGCTTCTTTTTTTTCTGTTAAAACTCCTTTACTCTAGTATCAGGATTGTTTACATATAACATATATTAATGTTTTCATTAACAATTATATTATCGAAAACTATAACATGTTTTATTCAAGATTAATAAACAATAACAAAACAATTAAAGTTACAAAATAACTTTAAATCATAAAGCGGAAAATATTAAATATATCATTCGACAATGTTTTGTAATAAGATAGATTAGAAACTTAATTCAAAAGCTTTCCTTCAATAATGTTTAACAGAAGTGCTAAAAACAACTTTGAAAGATATCCCCTCCCTCTCTCGCTTTCTTTCTTTCCGTGTTTGCTTATAGAGAAATATTTACTGTTTGAGAAACGTAGTAAACTTTGACTTCTGTCAACGTGTCAACTGCTTGAGATGATATTTGAAGAGCGCCTAATGTTAATTGTCCAGCGCACCCAGATGTCACGTCTTAAACAGTACGTTTTCGGATGTTGGGTGTTGTGTCCATCAAAGAACCAGTCACAACAATTCAGCGGGTGTCTACCGACGAACAGACAGCTGTCTATTGAGAGAATCGCGTGGGATTTTCAGAAGAATTCCGTCTTTATAAAATGATGCACTACATTCCACTGAAACGATGTCACTTTCTGCGAGGAAAATGGGAGTTTTGAAACCGCGTGAAATAAAAGGAGGAAGAAGATACGAGTTAAAGGTAGAACCGAAATTTCAAATAGGTAATATCTTCTCTTGAGGGAAAGAATAATTTCTACATTTCTCTTTATATTACATTTATTCCATTTGACATCGAGTATTTTATTTACAAAAAAGTTGTGAAATTTGAAGAAGAAACTATAATTTTATGTTTTATTAGGTATATCTTATGAGATTTATTTAGCTGTGATTAAGTCCTAATCGCTATATTATGTTAACGAGATATCGAATAACTGATGTCTTTCTTTAACTTTTTTCTCTTTCCTCTTACTAATAAAATATTCGATAGGAGCATCACGAAAATAAAAATCTACATCTGTTACACAAGTTTTAAAAAATGTTCGAACCTTTAAACGAAACGATTCGGATTTAGAATTGGAGCTTGGTACGTACAACTCTCCTTCGGAATCTATTATCCAATCGATCTTCCGGTCAGAATTTTCCATAATTCTGCTCATTTTCGAAATGGCGCCTGGCTTTTTGTATGCCGCTCGCACGAAATCGTACCAGGGACATGGGAAACCCTGCACAATGGAGTCATCAATCATTCCGTATGAGAGTTACTCGATTGCTGCTCTAACTACGCGCAGCTTTGTCGAGTTAAGCATAAATGTGAATGTAATATCAAATACATTTACAGATAATATTAAAAATATTGTAGATAATTGTAGATTCGTTTCCTATTTTAGTTACTTAATTTAGTATTTTTTAAATCAATATTTTCTATAAACTGAAAGAAATAGTTGTATTCTCGCGGTTAAATAAAGTCAATGGCCTGTATTCAGAACGCACTTGTAGTGATATTAGCACGCATTTCGCGCATAGTTCACGTTACATATATACTATAGAATTCCTAAAATAAAAGTGCGCATTTATCAAATAAAAGCCTATTCTTTGAATGCGGATCCACAATTTAAAAAAATAACGAGTAGAATCCATTAAAAAATTGCAAATAAACAATAATTATATATATTTTTTATATAATTTTTTACATAATATTTTTGTTTAAAATATTCTAATACTATGTTTTTATGTAGAGGGTAAAAAAGAGAAATATTTTATGTGTACCATTGAAAATTTGGAATGTATTACACTTGTAACATTATCAGAACAAACGAATATGGAAAATTTCACGACGACAGATAGGAAAACGTCGGCAGTTATGTTGGGGAACTATTCAGCAGGCACGCAGGATGACTTTGCAGTGCTCGATATGCCATTTCATTCAACCTGACTCACAGTTAGTCTGTTCTACGTGTTGATCGTATCGTAGTAAATATTGAATAAATGTAATTAGGCACTGGTGTTAGAAAGGCGCGTGCACACGATAGAATTATTCATTCAAGTGATCGTGATGAGTATGTAACTTCTGTGTCCACGCAGTAAAGCAAACATTGAGCGTTAGAAACAAGTTTGTTATCAAAGCTTATTATTAGCTTTTTTCATCTCTTGTTTAACTTGATATATCGGAAGTTGTAAATACAAAGTAAAACGATTATATTTATACACAACTACATGCATAAAAATGTCATAACAATGATAATAATATTGTATAATAATCCAGTATTACTTTATATAGTTATTATAAATATCTAATTTACAAGTAATGTTAGGCATGCAAATAATTAGCGAGTTAATGAATTTATATTACCTAATACTGTTACATAACAATTTAAAATATCTGCAAAACATTGTTATTATATGCTCGTTGTATATTTCATGAATTTCTGTTACATTTGCCATTATATTTAATGACACTAAATCGATGAACGTGTGTCGTGCAGGGTTGATGTTTGAGGGATTATGTTCCGTGCCCTTCTACAGCGAGAAGGTACGGCTTGGATCTGCCCTATGACGCACGAATATCATAGCCGCATGAAGGAGAAACGTGCATTCGCGGTAATAAAGTTAGCACGGTAATTATGACAGGCTCGTTACCAGCACGTCGCTACGGGATATGAAGTGCTAATGAATGGACGCGTCGAACCAAGGGGTGGCTGGTACGAGATCGTGTATTTCTGTTTCGTTCGTAAACAAGCTTTAGTTATGCATATAAATATCAATTTAATATATTTATGTAAAAATTTATCTGAACACAAATGAATAAATTTTTTGTTACTTTTTATTTTAATATTTACGTTATAATTCGTAGAATAAGTTATTTAAATGGAAAATTTTTTATAAAGTTATAAAGATGAATATATATTATAATAAATGTTGTTTAATATTAACATTAATTACCTTATAATATAATAAAGTTATATTGTATAATTATATTTATAAAACAGTAATAATGCTGCTTCTTTTGTTTAATATTGCTGCTTCTTTTATTATTTTGTTAGAATGTAGATTGCATTATTAGAAAACTTATTTTTTATATTTGTATTAATATCTTTTATGCTAAATTTTTTTATATAAACGGAGAGAATTTTTTCTTAGAATTTACTCTGCAAATATGACAATCGTGGGACAACGTTGTAGTATTTCGAAGAATTGTAATGTAAATCTCTCTCATTCATTAATAAAACTACAATGAAGTATAAAATAAGTTTGATCAATTTTACTGAAGTGCATGGTAAAAATCTTTAAAATATTGTATTGTACCATAACTACCATATTTTCAGGGTAAATTTTAAAAGAAAATTCTCTCCGTGTACTAATATTTTATATGCTACACCTTTTTAAGCTAAGTTAAAATATAATAATAATAAATCTCAGCTATATCATAACAAGTATATATTAGAGAAATAATTTTATTTCTCTAATAGGCAGTTGAGCTCCTTCACCGTCCTTACCGTTGATAATCGTTGACGCCGGACGAGACTCGAATTATTTACCCGAGATAAGATAATCAGAATTTGAGAAATCTTTGATCTCTGAATCTTTCCGCATTCCTTATGTATCTTGATACAGAATAAATAAAAGATTACATCTTACTGAATTTTACAGTATAAAATAAAAACGATTTATTTAGTTAAGTAAATATTAAAGATTCTTAAACAAATTTTTTTTTCAGAATAGTAATTGAACAATATGTGAATTAATAACACAACAAACTGCAAATTATATAATATATACAAATTTGTGTTTTTAGGAGCAACATACTTTATTATAAGAATGAAATAAACTCTTTTTGTATATTTTTGTTGTTTCTATAAAATGTTTAAATGTTTATAAAATGTTTGTTATTATCTTTTATTTATTAATCTGTTATTTATGAAAACCATTTTTTCACGGTCTTTATAGTTTTAAAAGTATTACTCTATAGATAAGTGAGTAAAATAACATTTGATTCATTTCTATTAGTATATAAGTCGCAATAGTTTAGATATCAAGTCCAATATATTGGTAATCTAAAATAAGACCTAGATAGAGGACAATAAAGAGATGAAGGAAGAAGATTCGACAGAGAGCAACGGAAAGAGAGGGTGGCAGGATAGGCTTGATTTCCGCGTCATTACGCAGGCACGGCGTTGGCCCCGAATTAATTGAATGCAGCGTGTGTTGACAGGTAGGTATATTGGCAGGCAGACACGGAGACTACAGAAAGAGCGACAGAGATGACGAAGCTGACCGTTTCAGGACTTGTATCAGATGCGGTCGCGATATCGAGTTCTCGTCCACAGCTCCTCCGAGGCCGTGTACCTGTCATTTTCGGTGACCGTGTCATTCAGTCCCTTCGTCTCCTTCCTCGGATCTCTTTCTCCCTAACTAGCGATAGCTGTCAGCTCCGGGAATGGCCGATACAGAATTCGATTTGGCTGCAACTGGACCAAGAGATAAGAACAGACCTGCACTTAAGTCATTTAACTTACTGCATTAGATTGGTCGTTGTATCGAGATAGTCTTCTTATTTTTTGCTCGGTAATTAACAATGACATCCCAATAATGATTATTGTAGATGTGGGAATATAAACATTATATGTTATGAAAAAAATTCAAAATTTATATATATTTGTAACTATCTGTTAATCTCTATACATGTTCTTTCTGCTTTGAATGAAAAATGATCAATCGATGCACTTTATGATATTTGATTTAAAAAAAATCAATTTGATTTTTGTCTTCAATGTTAGAAGCAACATTTATTCGTTTTTTATAAGCAATGAGTGCATTGCTCGATAAGACTTTAGACGACAGATAGCATATAGTCTACGTAGATACGATTATCTGTAATGATTAATGTGTTTACTTTTCCTTATTAATATAACTCGTATTATTTTAATGTAATAATTGTATGACAATCAAAAGCAGGAATTAAAGTAAGTAGCACTGAGAAAAGAATGGTAAAGACAACGAATCGAGAAGACAGTTGCTCAACCGTTCTATGTTATTCAACAATTTGATTTCGGTCCCATTTCAAGATTATTATCAACACTGTTAATTAATTCTTCTCGGAGACGCACGGGAAAGGACACATCTTTTCTTCGAAGATAGCGATCCAGATTTGAAGCTGTCAGTTTGTAATAATCGACAGATTTCTGATGTAATCGTGACACGCTTCATTGCGGCGAATTCAAAGGATTTCACGTTTCGTATAACTCTTCTGCTCGAACCTGATTTCTCATTTGAGACACTGCGGCTGCAAAATAATTTTTTACATTTTCGAATTTTTCTTTGTTTACGTAAATGACAATATTTTTCGATAGCAAAATATCTTAAGACCGTTGAAAATTCTGATTATGCGCGGTCTCAACCCATATGCTTATATGTTATATTTTCAAACACGGTTGTCCATATCCGGTGGTCCTTCGGGTTTTGATCGCGATGGCCCAGGTACAAGGGAAATCCTAAGGGAGACTCGACGGAAGGTACGTACACGATCCTACACTTTGTGAGACCTCTCGTCGTGTCCCTGAGGATTCGTATTCGTAGTCACGCGTTTAATCCCCCAAAACATGTAACCGACTCGTCGTTCCTCCAGATTGAAGGCTGATTTTTGAATTGTGGGTCTCCAACATGTCTAGAAATTTGCATTTACATAAACACATGTATAAACAAATCTAGATTATATTTTTATATTGTGCTAAATAAGGAGCTCAATTTTTATTTTCACATATATTTACATTCATTCGATTCCTTAATAATAAAAAGAGTAATTGCAACTTGCAACAATTGATTAATAAATGAATGTTTTTTATACTATCCGCGGTAATTGAAATAATTTATTTAAAAATTAATGCGTGTATTATATTATACATATAATTCCGTTTAACTTCTATGAAAAGATATCTCTAAAAGTTGGCACGAATGGATGTCTCGCGTTGTGCTATGTATATACATCGAGCTAGCGGAGGTGAATAGATTGTCAATGAGAATTTCGAGTTCAGCCTACGGAGGTGTCTGGTCCTTTAGGCTTCAGAATCAGAACTGTATCCTTAGGGACAGATACGTCAACGTGGACAACGCGAATGCGTGCTCCGCTGCTCCGATGTTGCTCTGCTATAGCTATAATATAAGTTGGGATCATGCTATGATTCTGTTGAGATAACGCTAACACTATCTCCTAATCTATCAATGTTAGTTGTTTTATATATTTTTTAGAAGTGATAATTTATGTTTCTTTTCCAGTACACAATTCTCTTTTGTAATTTTATAAAAAAGTTTATATCTTGTACTTGATTTTATAGAAAAGTATTGTAAATGTTCACAAATTATGTACAGTAAGAGATAAATTTTAGATGGAGAAAGATGCGAAATATATTAAATAACAGAGAAGATTTTGTTTCTACAACTTTTGTAAATTGTGAATGAAAGTTGTAGAATTAGTGAACAGAAGAAGTACTTTATCTGTACTATAGATTTGCTTTGACTGTTTGATCTACATCAGCCATATTTTTAACATAATAATTAAATAATTATATAAGATTATATAAATCATTACACAAATAATTATGCCAAAGTTATTTAGCGACGTAGTTCTTTCTTTTTTTTTCAAATTAATCTTTTCAAAATTTTATTTCTACATCTGTGTATGCTGTTTCCTTTTCCATAGTCGTGACCTTCTAATTCAGCGTTTCTTAGCGCTCGCGTTTGTTTCTCTCAGACGGGAAAGTATCGAGAGTCGCATATTCCGCCGTTGTGGGATGGGAAAGGAGGAAGAGTGGTGCTCGATCCATCAAAACTGCATGTCAGTAGCCATTAGCACGCTCCCACCGGCGCGTAGCACAGAATGCCCCGTATAGCTAAAGCTTGCGCGTATATGCTTCTGTGCGTACCGGTACTCTCGATGCGTACTTTATCCACTTGTTTGAGCTCTTGTCTCACTTTTCCGACGCTGTTCGTTTTCTTTTCGAAATTATTTTCTTTTGCTATTTTTGTTTTCAACGATGACAATCACTTTTTCATAGCACTAAATTTTATAAAACATTTAAGTATAAGCTTTTCTGGTTATTTTAAGAGTTATAAAGTAGCAATATAAATTATAAATAAAACCTATACAGTCTATATCTCAGAACATCTTGAGTGAATATTTTTAATAGAGTTGTTGATTATGTATTAATAATGCTCCTTTCATAAATTCTAAAGATTCAAATATTAATCATTAAAATTTTTTTTTATTCTGTTGATCTATATAGTAGAATCTTGTGATGCAATAATTGATACATGGTTAGCGAAGCTTTTTATTATCTTGCTACGTTAAGAAACAATCGATGGAACAGAATAAGTTTCGATGAATTTCTTAAGATCGGAGTCAGTTCCGCATTTCCAGCAGCGAGCAATAGCTGCAGCGATCGCACCGACGGTGGTAGCGGCAACAGCAACTGCAGCTTTAACGGGCGGCGACCATCCATCATGAAAATGTCAGCCTCCCTCTTTGCCCAGAAACAACTAGCTATGACATTCTTCTCGTTGCTATTGCCTCTATTCGCTTTTGCCAGTTCGCGTATTCGCATGTCCGTTACTTTAGGCGAAAAATTCGCTCTTTTTCATCAAATTCCATTCTTAACTTTTTAGAGATCCATTGATCAATATAATATTCAATATAATACTCAATAACATTGTTATTATTTTATTCATAAGTATAAGTTTTTCAAAATTTTTAAGTATAATTTAAAAAAAATTTAAATAAATAAAATAAAATAGAAATAATAGAAGGCGGAAATGTTAAAATAATTAATGCCAAAAGATTTTATAAAACTCTCTCTCTCTCTCTCTCTCTCTTATAAAGATTTTATAATTTATCAAGTATATGAGAAAAGTTTCATGATATAAAATTACAGTTAGAGATAAAAGAGTAATTTTAAATATATATTCAAATTTGAATTAAATTTAAATTTTAGAGAATATTGTATGTTTCTATAGATTTCGAAAAAGGAACGATAGAGTCATAGAAATGATTAATTTATAACAAAATGAATTCGTAATGACGGATAAAAATGGTAATTGAAAAATTCAAGCATCAATTTGCTATCGTTAAACGAACGTGTAATCACGAAACAATGCGGAATGTCACTTCTAGTTGACACATTAGCCCAGTTTCCGGCAGTACTAAGGGCAGTAACGTTTTAATTAAAACGACGTCGTCGTCGGTAAATACGATAACACGCAGGAGAATCAATCATGCCGCGTGTCCTGTACATGCTGCCTTCAATGAGACATCTTAATCGCGGCGAAGCTATAAGGTTACAAAGATTTTCGTGCGAGTTTTTTTTATTCCAATGTGATTTATAATTGAATAGAAATTCTTTGTAAACGTGTTATAAACTGACGCGATTCGAAGACAAGCAATGAAGCCGGTTGAACTGAATAGAGGAAGGATTTTAGGCGTAAGTTCGGCAAGGCCTGTTGACAACAGACGGCAGTTGTGAAGTTTTTGGGGAACGTGGTTCCGCATAGGGCAACGTACAGTTCTATTTGTTGGATGATTGTACTGCTGCGAAATCAAGTCTGACGAAGATCGATCGGACAGCATTTCAGGCGTCAACACCGGATCGCTGATTCCCCTCCCGTGGCTCGACTAAGGTCGTATCCACTGCCACTTTCTCGCAGATGCTGCCAATCCCGAGTGAAGTTTCTATTAAGAAGTCCCATTCGAAACGATCGAAAATTTTATATTAAGTAATAGCAAACTTTATTGGAGAGTACGTCGTCATTTTGAAAAAGGGCAGAAATTATTTTATTTTTTATATTATATTTTATTTCATACGTATATATGTTCAAATTAAATATAAAAATGTTTATATGTATAAAAAAATGTTTATATGTATATATTATATAAACTAAAAATAATAATTTTAATTAATATATATTATATTAGTATAGTTCAAAAATACATATTTTTTAAGCTGTATTTTTCACAATAATATGCAAAATAAAACGCAATCCTGACTTTCATAAGTTATTATAACTTTTGTAAGTTAGAGATTCATATTTACAGATATATAATTATCTAAACAAATTAAAAAACAAAAAATATTTGAATTATTAAAATATTTGTTGTTACTGATATAAAACTTTTAAACAAAGAAGAAAAACATAAATAAAATATTAAGCATAATAATATAAATCAAGAATATTCAAGTACAGATCATAGGCCAATTTTTAGTGGGTAGCAAAAAACTTTAGAATGATAAATTACATTCATTATTTTTGCATCCTTACAAACTTGTATGCTCAAGCTCTTTCATGACTTTATACATGCGTGAAGTTGGATTTTCAACGAAAATAGGAATCAAAATCAAATTTTGAAGTAAACTATAATACAATTATTAAACTCTTTGCACCTAAACATGACTTACGTTGATGTCAATATCATCAACAAAAATAGGAGAGAGAAAAAGCGTATTCTTCATATACTTCAATAAAATTATATTAAGTAAAAAGATTATAAAAAGTAAACAATATAAAGAGATATAAATAAATAATTAATATGCACTTCTCCCCCGCGCTTTTTCATATCTATACTAAAGCTAGATAGGCTGCGGTCATTTTAATAAGTGCGATCTACATAAATTTGGGAAGCAATAATATATTATATATAAATTATACAATAAATAAAACAACATAATTTAATTAAAAATTTTGTCCACATATTTTTAAAATGTCATTTTTATATTACAGATAAAGTTTTCTATGTTTTCGTAGAATGATATATTTATATATTCAATTGATGGTTATATTATACTTTATTAATTATCATTAAATATGAGATCTAATTTATTCATTATAGAAAACAATGTAAATGTAAAGCATTGCTTTATCTACAATAGTAAATTCGATAATAATTATTTTATCAATATATGATAAAATACGTTGATAAAGTTAAATTACTGTAGAATGTATATATAGTAAACTGCAATCTTTTGCGATGAAAATTGGAGACAAAGACAGTAAGACAATATTGTAATAATCTTGATATTTATTATTAATAATAATATTATTTTTAAACCGTCTATGTAAGAAACACAATCGATAAATTAGAGCCCTATACCGGTCGAAGCTAGATCTTAAATGCTTAAATAATTCAATCTTGAATCACTAAATATGATATATATGTACTTGACGTACATACCACACTTGTAGTTTAACGAACTGAGCGCCGAAATATTTCCGAACCAAACACAATTATACCACTGTAGTAATTTCGCGAATTAAATTAAATTCTAATAATTTCGATGCTCAATCAAGCATCATATTCAAAGATGTTAATATGTTGAAAAAACTGTAATTAAATTTATTATTAAGTTTTTGTTTTTACAAAAGGAAAAATAACTAATTGATTATAGATACTCACAAGTAAATCTTCAGAAATGTCAAGCGCCGATTTTTCTCAAGATTTTTACAGTTGTTTCTTATGACAAAATAAGAAGAAATCTGTTATTAATTTTAGATCAAATTGCGTCTGTCTATTAAATAAAATTTTTTTTTATTTTTTACAAATACCCGATTTTTATATGTTTAAAGTAATATTTCTTACAAATAAATGTACACTCGATATTTTGAAGCTCGGTACACATATAAAATACCAAAATAGTAATTAAAAATAGTTAAGAAAGGAGCCTCTTGAAAAAAACTTCTTATAGAAACAGCTCCAACTCAGCTTTCAGCTATGTTTCTGTAAGAACTTTTTTTCAAGAGGATAAAGTAGCTAATGTTTGCATGGCGCTATCACGGTGTGCAATTTGAAATTTAAACATGATGTCAGAACGTATATTATACGCTGCATTATCTTTCAAGAGTTTCTTAACTATTTTTAATTATTATTTTGATGTTCTATATGTGTACCGAGCTTCAAAATATCGAGTGTCTCCACCACGGGTGTAAGTTACTTTAAGTTTTAAAAGCGTACACTAGTTTAGCCATAGAAAACAGTCGACCTATAGACTGCTATCACTGTGCAGATGTTCAGTTGACTCCGCATCTAGTAAGTACAGTGACGGCATATATCATGTTCAAGATAGTTATATTTCGACTATTATATATCACGACGATAGCATGTGCGAAACTTTATTTCCCCGTTGTTATGCAAAAATATTATAGCGATAGCCAATTTTATTTATATTAAGGGGATGCTGGAACCGCCTGTATTACCGATAAAACTAGCGGTTTTGATGTTTTTGTTCCTGTCGAATTTCTTCGTAATGGTTTCACAGAATAAAAATTTCTTTTTCACGATTAAAATGTACACGCTAATGTATTTGTCGCTGGTGTATTTTATGTTCAAAGCTAGAAAAAATAAAAAAATACAAATTTCTTTACTCATTTTACCTTCAGCGTTGGTCGCCATACTAAGATAAAAATGGATAAAGAAATCTGTAATTTTTTATTTTTTTTAGTTTTGAACACAAAATATACCAGCGACAAATACATTGGCATGTATATTTTAATCGTGGAAAAGGAATTTTTATTCTGTGAAACCATTATGAAGAAATTCGACAGGAACAAAAACATTAAAAACGCTAGTTTTATCGGTAATACAGGCGGCTCCAGCATCCCCTTAAAGATCGATAATATTAAAGATCGACGATCAAGGAAGATATAATGCAGCGTATAATATACGTGCTGACATCATGTTTAAATTTCAAATTGCACACCGTGATAGCGCCATGTAAGCATTAGCTACTTTATCGATACAAGATAACACAGTGATTGCATTTCAGCTATATATGAAATGCTATAAAACACAATAAACGTGCTGGCATGTGATGCTATCTGGGTATATTGAATACAATATAATAAAAAATTATTGATACAGCTATAATATTTTATCTTATCCAAATATGATAAAGTAAATTTCTTCTTTACTTTCAATCAGTATATAAAATCGAGTTACTTGCAAACGATAAATATATGTATATCTACAAATAGTAATGCAGAAAATCAATTTTTAATTCATAATGAATTATCCGACATGCGATATTATAGGAAGAAAAATTTGTTTGTTTTATGTCACATAGATGTCATAACCCTAGTTGAGTTTCTCGGCGCACCGCATGAAACAGCTGTTGTTTCCATCTAGGGGTGGTGTCTACTGTCAGATGCTCCGCCTATAAATCAAACCTATGGGCGGTAGGGAGACAAGCCGACGCCATGTTAACATATATAAACAAACCCTACGCATTGTAACTGATAAACGGCGGAAGCAACATGTAACAAGCAATTTCATTCCGATAGAGTTATACGTTATTTGCATTTTTTGAAAAATTTTTATATAATCTCTCATGTACTAAATAAATTAACATAAATAATACATATTTATAAATAAATTTTAAATAAATTATAAATAAATTTTAAAATTTTGTTAAATTTACTTAGACTTTGTTTAAAATATTGATTATGTAATTATTTTATTGTTACTGCAATTTTAATTAAAATCTAATATCATAAGTGTGCATATTGTATATATTCCATTGTATAATAAAAATATATGAAAATATACTATTTGATAAGTTATTTTGATATATATATATATTTTTCTCTAATACTTTTAAACTTTTACATTTTATTATTATGAAATTTGTAAAATGATTGCATATTACGTTTGGTTCAATAATATTATTACTAATAATTAATATATCTATAATAGTTAATTTGCATAGGATAAAATATAAGAAGAGAAATAGGAATTCTGATTTTGTAATTGCTTCGCAAGCGATGAACAAAGATCATGAATCGGCTAATGGTTGAAGGTGCCGGTCTCGGGGAGATCCTGAGACTAATCAGACTAAACATTAATCTTCCAAGTGGATCCTCGACCCAATTCTCGTAAGGTCAAGTCGCAATGGAGACGTTGATTGGATTTCACGTCAAACCAGAAGTAAACACCTTTTCTATCATTACGCGTCATTCATTTCTTTTTTTCTTTCACTCTTGGTCTTTCGCGGAATTAAATTTTATTTAATTATCTCGTATATGTATTGATGAAAGAACTAATGATCATGACGTGACAGTCGATGCAATTCGCTATTCATATTTGCTTATTAATAATTCATAGAGACATCGTCATTATTCTAATAATTTGTTCGATTAACCTGTCTTTTAATATCTAACATAGTCGTGACACATGCGATAGGTATTTTGCAGGTAGATCTCTTATTGCAATAGTACTACTGTTGATTAAAAATTAACGGATTGCTAATACCACCCTCTCTTCCTTCTTATGCGGTTTGGAAGCAAGAAGATATTACTAGGTAATTGTAAACCGCAGCTTCCACAGCTACTATGGACCGTTTATCATCGTCTCTATAGCTACCGGGTCGTTGAGTGAG
Organism: Mycetomoellerius zeteki; assembly: GCF_001594055.1. Lineage (NCBI taxonomy): Eukaryota > Metazoa > Arthropoda > Insecta > Hymenoptera > Formicidae > Mycetomoellerius > Mycetomoellerius zeteki. The sequence continues at coordinate 46,834 of NW_017257220.1, forward strand.
GAGATTTGGGGGTTCACCATGCTAAGAGTTGAAACCTCAGCATGACTGGTGGCCTCGGTAGCCGATAGACGTGTCATTTATGCGTCTACGAATCAATAGCCGCTTCACTTTACACCCACCTTACATCATTAGTCATTTTATAGGGCCGTTCTGCTCCGTTACACGCGTACGCGGCATTTGCTCGAGACTGATTTGTCGTCTCATCCCGACATAAGTCTGTCGGTCGGGAAGATTGTATGTTCATCGATTGCGATTAATCTAATTTTTATCTAAACATTATTTTTGTTACTAAATGTTAGAGAATGTTGTTTCAATCAAGGAAATTATTTATGTTACTAAAAATCAGATATTGTAAAATCTAAATTTGACATTACGTCATACGTAGCGCAATTAATAAAGTTAATTGAATTATGTCATGTTCAGGTCTGATGTAATTATTATAATTTGATTTCTCTGTGGCGTGACGTGAGTCAATTCGTCACAGCAATTATCGCATATGTTCGTACTGTCTTTTTCAAAATATCAAAAAGTCGATATCGATTGCTTTCTATAATATATTTTTGCCTAGTTTAACTAAACAATTTTCACTCAAAATATTTTTCCTATAATAAACTTATTCAATAATGGTCAGAACGTTAAGATGTTGAACTATTGTAAATTCATTTAAATGAATTAATTTCAGAAATGATAATTGCCGATATGGTTGTCGGACTTTCAACGCAATCAAATCTGAAAATATTAATAATCCCCCCAAATTTCCCAACTTAAAAACTGTAATAAACTTATTGCGAAAAATAATGCTCCCGGTCGAGGCATTATTTTTCGCAATAAGTTTATTACAGTTTTTAAGTTGGGAAATTTGAGGGGATTATTAATATTTTCAGATTTGATTGCGTTGAAAGTCCGACAATCATATCGGCACGCAATTATCATTTCTGAAATTAATTCATTTAAATGAATTTACAATAGTTCAACATCTTAACGTTCTGACCGTTATGGCGCTTCTTAATTTAAAATTATTATGTTTAACATTAGCGGTCTTTCATCTTATTATTGTTTATGCAATAATTTTCATATCATTTAAAATACCAAATTATATATTTTTAAGTTTAGCTTAATGAAACGAAAATTGTAACTCTGTCAATATTTGTTTCATTGTATTCAATGATTAATTCGAAAATTATTTAATATTTATGAAGCGTGTGTGTCTATTTATATAAAAATCATGAAATTGAAAATATTTAATTAATATTACGTCAGTTTTATGTATTATTAAACTCAATATTAAAATTACTCGGTAGTAATAATGGAAAACATAATGGGAACAGTTATAAGGTCGCGCTAATGTACAAGAAGTTATATTTGACTTACTCAGCAACTTTTACTAACATTTACTACTTACGTTTATTAATTTCCTCGCTGCAGGTTTCATTATTCTTCAAGATACGGCGCATATCTTCAACTGTAATGCAATAAAAGACCTTCGCACATTGTGACCTTCTCGTCGTATCGTAGTCATCGTAGAATTATTGCTAACTAATGAGTAACGCCACGAATGAGAAGGCTTCCACTCATGGAAATCTGTTTTCGTCTTTTCTGATAGACCAAAATTGCGGTTTACGTTCAAGCGTGGAAAGCTAGATTAGAAGCAGATTATTAGCTTTTGATACATTCACAAGGAAGACATTAGAAGCAGAGGAATCGGAAATAAATTTCACAGTTTCTTCATTGGCGGCAATGGGAACACGCGAGGCGTGTAAGATTCTATTTGCGGTAGGCGAACGAGTTAACGGACGGGATGATCGTAAGGTGTCTCCGTGGTTAAAACTCAACACCATACATATATATATATATATACACACATATATATATATATATACACACTGGAGAGCCGAAGCTCCTGCTTCCTCCATCTATCATGCGAACCATGACAAACCAAGCCTCAAAAGCAGCCGCCAGCGTTGCAGCACTTTCTTACCTTCTTCACTTAGTCACCGGGCGCTCAGGTGAGCGTCTACCTGTCTGATATACAGGACCCCCTATTCCCTATCTACATTTATTAACATTTAAGCGTTAACGACATTTCTCTCTCGTGCATCCCGGAAGAAAAAGAGAATAAGAATCGTAGTGCCGGCTACTCGTATCTTGCTGCTTTCCACTTCGGGATTTCTTTCGATTTACGTTCTTTGTCTCAAGAGAATATAGCAAGAATCGATTAAATAAAACAATTGCGGTAATTCTGGAAATCTTTGAGCGTGTACGACACGTCGTTAATAAATCACTTTTAATCGAGGAATATTTGCGACTGAATTAAACATTGAGAAAACAACATTGAGAAAATTAACGAATCATAACCGAGCGTCGTTATGTACAATGAAAAGTGCGTCTTACATAGTTCGAACAGTATCGTATGATTTGAATGATCAAGGTGAAAGTCGTAGAAATCCATGCGTTTTCTGCTCAGCGGATATCGGATGGAAAGCAAAGTGGCGTGAATGAGTCGTCCCTTGACGATCGTAAGATTTATGGTTGCGACGGTTGGGCTGAAAGGGCAAGCATCGCACGACTCGGGGCTGGTAACCCTTGACCCTGCAGCTTCGAAATCCACCCTCGATATGACCACGATATCACCGCATAATCAATGATAAAGTTATATTGTAAAATGTTTGAATGTAAATTTTATTGAGATGTTCTATACGACGACGACAAATTGTCCGATGTTTACCAAATTGTTATGTCATACTATCGTGCATTGCGGAATACTGTATATCCGAAAATCGGAAGCGGCGCACAAAAAGCTAAACCGGTGCAGGTTGCAAAACGCAATTTTTCTAATCTTCCAATTCTTATTTTTTTTCATCATAAGGCCTCGTTGGCCGGAGAAAAAGTTAATAGCTTGAAGAAATTAGCCGATGTGGGGAGGATCGTTGATCGGGGATCGTGTTTCGGGAGGGTGTTCTGCACAGATGCAACGATAGCAACAGTTCGGTTCGCTCGAACCGGAGGTCACATATGAGCTCGGAGCTATGGCGTCGTATGGGCTTGACTCACACGCATCACGCGTAGTCATCCATCATTGTCAGTCTCTTCACTGACACAGCCGTCCGTCCTACCAATGCGCGAGGCTCTCGATTTGAGTTTCTTTCGTCAAAGTTGTGATTTTGTACGTCGCGATTCACGATTCTCGCTGTTCTATCGCAATTATTACGACATTATTATTTTCGCTACTCTGATAATAATAAAACTTTTTCTGATAATATGATAACCCTATTATCACGGGATGACTTAGTAAATTAATGTTTATTTTTTTCTTTAGTTATATACGAGTATGATAAATCAATTTATGCGTGAAGAAATTTCTCTAGTATAACAAATGACGCGTTAATCTCTGAATAGGATATGAAGTTGACATGGTGTAAGGATGCTGCTAAGAATAATATTTCAGTTCGATTGCTCCGATATTTTGGGTCATCTATCATCGTCACTTTCATCGTCAGCATGGGCAAATCGCGCCATCTACGATCAAAATTTACGCGTTCCGCCTCCGTTCATGGTCACTCCGTTCGTTAAAGTTATGATTTTTCGTATCATATTCGTTGATTTATAATGTTTTTATACTCCATATGGTTCATGTTAGCACTTTTAATTAAGCGACTAAAATAGCAAAAAGAAGCTTATTAGAGAAAATAAAAACACTCATTACTTTTCACTATGATCTGTATTTGTCAAATGTATCAGTGAGTGAATGTACATGTGTGATAACTTCGTTTACCGTGTTGAGGGCTCACTTGCAACACAATTATGTAGTCAGAACGAATAAACAATATATACGGTTATCGTACGCGCATATGTACATGAAAGTCTTTATATGAACAATGACGGCATCTAATTTTATACAAAAAGAGCTGCGTATTAAATATGTTGTCGCGAGGTGAAAATTAAAATTATGTCCCTACCTACGTTTACTTTTACATTACCTACTGTGAGACAATAATTTATTTGGTTCACTGAAAATAGCGCTAGTTAGTAGAGCTTTGAAAAAAATGCGATTTGTGAAAAAATGATAATGCAACCAATATTTATATAGTGGGTATGCAATAAATACATTTTCCTTAGAAAGTGTGGATTATCATTCAAAATATTGCTCAACAATATTCGTTCATTTTTATTTAAATGATATTATCCACGACACAGAATAATAACATATCAATTCGAATTAATTTTAAAGCTTGTTTTATTTTTTCACGAAACTAGCGCAACATTTTTACAAGTGCATTTGTCTCTTTCCGCAATAGTGGTCAAATAATGATTTTTAACTATTCTCCATATTCAATTGGAGGATATTAATTTCTTTTTATGAGAGAGAGAGAGAGAGAGAGAGAGAGAGAGAGAGAGACATCTATTTCCTGCATTTAATTAAAACTAACAGATTGTACCTATTTCACTTTTCAGAAGTTGTATATTCGATATAATAATCATGACTGTGTATAAATGCGATTTTCTTATTCATTTGTGTTCCATTAATCTATCCTTCGTATGATATATATGTACATAGTTTCATTGTTAATTATTGCTCACATGCACCTACAGTCTCAGGCCTCGTTTTATCGTTTTAAATCAAATATAATTTGTTATCTCATTGACTATCACGTGAAAATGAAACATTTGTGGGATATGTGTAATTTGAAAACTTCGTCAGATCCTTTTTCGAGATTATCAAATAAGGTTAAATGTTTCAACCAAAATATATACTTTGTGCCGGTGACTTAAGTTACATCGAAAACAAAAGGAACATGGCTTCAGTTATCTATACAATCTAGTTTTCGAACACCCTAACGATGCACTAATATAGAGACCGTTTGCGCCAAGAAGATTGCACTTACACCTCGTGTTTCCTTTCACGAGAATTGGACCGTTGAATTGAAATTCCATCGAATTTCCGTAACGGTAAATCTTTGATATATTTACAACATTCTTCATGCACATTTGTAAACCACAGCTCGTGTATATCAGTCTAATATCACTCACAAATCACTTTTCATCTTCTGCGATTAAGCGCGTTTCGCAAAGGGTGGTGATATAATAATGTCACTTTGTAATACAGTTTAAAAAATTCTGTGAATAGCGGAACTCTCTGTTAACATTGTTCCAATTAAAAATTAACACAACCATTGCACTCGTTGTTACTGTTGTATATTTCCAAAACATCCTTTAATGTTTGGAATGTAAATTGGTAAAATTACATATTGTCCATGGTAAGCAATATTAAAATTGATATTACACTCGGATGCATAATGATATCGACTGATCGGCTATGCTTGCATTCTAAAACAGTCAACAATTTGTAATCCGGATTACTTCAGATATGCTTGCAGTTATTGAAGTCAATTTAAATATTTCAGATTTTATTATGTACAACCATTCCATAAATCAGTCCAAGTGTCTTGATTGAATGCAGCTAGTCTTGAAAGTAATTTTGACACAACTCACGAGACAGTCACTTCAAACTAGAGGATATTCGATAACTTAGGTCGGATGGTAGATTTATTTATATAGATTTATTTATATAGACACACGCACCGTTAATAGTATTTTTAGTCCCCATTTTATTTTTACACTTACGCGCAGAGTTAAATTACGAATGTTGAAGTATATACAAATCACGTAGATGTGTTAGCTTCAATATAAAGCGTTGAGTAGACATTGCTCATCGCCCCAATCCAGCTGGCAAGGATTCTCGGTCTCGTGAACTCAGCTGAGCTGGTAATACTCGGGCGCGAAGTCGTTCGCCAGGTTGCTGAGGAAGTTGAAATCGGACGAGCTATTGCTGTTGTCAGCGGATGGCGGCGGAGCCGCGGCGGTGTGTACCGGCTCGCCGTAGAAATTCCCATAATTGCCATAGGATTCGTTGTTACCGTCAGTCTGGCCGGCGCTTCCGGGTGGCGTAATAACTGCTGCGGTAGCAGCTGCGATTGCCGTCGCGGTTGTCGTCATGCCAGGCGCCGGAAACGGATCGGGCGACGATACGTAACTATTTGGGATGCTGGAAGCCTCGCCGCCCTGATGAACGTGCAGCTGACCGGCGGTCTGCTCATAATACGCGCCCGGGTGACACTTGTTCCCGGGTCGGTAGTCGCCGGAACTTGGATGCATTGGCGGCTGATGAGTGACATAGCCCTCGGCGGTATGTTGTTGTGGGTGTTGTTGCTGTTGTTGGATATCATTGAAATAATGCTGTCCGGTTTGCGCGGATACAGCAGCGTGTCCGTGTGTCGCTAGATTCTCGCCGGTTCCATGATAATTACTGCCGGTCGAATAACCGTAATTTCCAGGCGTCATATAGCCGTCGGTGCTCTGCTCATTCTGCGTCGCCGAGTATCCCTGACCGGAATTGTACGCATTGGTACCTTGCATACCTCTATGATAAGCGTGATAAGGTGGTCCAGCTTGAGGATATCCGTTATACTCTCCGGTACTACCGTACTGCAACTGTTGCTGATGAAACTGCATATTGGCACCGTACATTGATCTTGATGCCGTGCCCGTTGCTCTCACGTGATGCGCTACTCTCGAGCCCACCGCTTGATTTTGTCTAACGTATAGAGAATTCACCTCACTTGGATAAGAGATTCTTGGTTGTTGATATGAATCTCTGGTGCAGTAACTATTTTGCGACTGAGTTTGTTGCGACGCCGTAGGTATACTCTGTCTATTTGCGGGTACGCCGTTTCGATAATCAATAGTCGACGTGGGCTGATATACGCCTTGCTGTTGGAAATGTGCTTGCTGGCTGTTCGAGATGTTTCGGCCACCGTGCGGCGACATCGTTCCTGGATTTGTAGGGGCGTGCAACATCGGGCCTGGCAAGGACGTCGTGGAGGACGGTGAGCTTCGCGGTCTCTGCATGTAAGCTGTGTGAGCCGCTTGCTGGATACCGAGGGGGCTGCCTTGCTGAAGCTGGACGGAAACGGGAGTACCGGGGGTCGAGGACGGCGTTAGGCTCCTCGTGGAATTCTGACCCGGTAGTACCGGCGTGCTGACCGTCGAGTCCGGCATAGCTAATAGCACACCGTTGCTGTTCACCGAACACATGTCCTTCGTGCTGGCCGATGGCGATTTCTTGCTCACTGAGATCTGTTGTTGCTTCGCTGTGTTCGGACTTTTGTGACCACTCTCAACCTTCACTCTCACTTCACCCGACAATTTTTTCGTCACGCTCGGCGATGTCACTTCACTTCCATCTTGCGATCTCGAATCGTCGTCCACTATCATCTTTTCGAACGAGCTGGACACACTGTTAGTACTGCCGACGCTGCTGGCACCATTGCTATTCGTATTAAAGCCTGGATTACTGTTGTTGTTGTTATTATTGTTGTTAGTCGCACCAGGGGTATTATTGTTGTTACTGTTTCTTCGACCGGAAGAACCTAACTCGGTAACATCGCCAGTAAGAGTGCTTCCGACATCGCCCACACCCGAAATATCACAGTTATGACAACTCTTCTTTTCATCATCAGCTGATAACATTTTGTCACTCTTAGGTTTTTCCATGCCGTCCGAAGTGGAGCCATCCTTTTCGTCTCCGTCTTCCTTGCTAAGTGTTTGCCGCTTGTGTTTCATTCGTCGATTTTGAAACCAAACTTTTACCTGAGAGGAAGATAGCGATATTTATATAATGATTTACGTTTTAATTATTAAATATAGACGATGGATATGATGCATCAACAACCGTATAAAAAAAAGAAAGATGTTTTTTGTAACACTTTTAATAAAGCAACATAAAAATATTTTTAAATAATTGTAACGTATTAAAAATGAAAATGATGTAATGATTTTTATAGTATTACTTAATTAAAGTTATTACCTGTCTTTCCGTAAGATCCAATGAAGCTGCGATCTCTATCCTTCGTGGTCGACAAAGATATTTATTGAAATGAAACTCTTTTTCTAGCTCGAGAAGTTGCGTATTTGTATAAGCTGTTCGTAATCTTCTTGGTAGACCGTTCTCTGTAAAACAAGAATCCTCTTTTCAATTTTTACAAATAATAATATAAATTCGAAATATCATAACGTGGATTTTCTTTAATATAAGATCAATTCAGTTATCTGTGATAATTTATTCTTGCATTGAGGGTAAGATATCATGTATTTAGATATTTTACAAATATCATAAAGATTTTATCAGGAAACTCATTATGCAAATCATTCATTTTAATTTTCGGTTTTATTTCTTGCAGCACGATGAAGTTTTCGCGCTCCGATACTCGCTTTGTCTTTATCGCAGCGATGTTCTCTTTTTGTCTGTTATAGGAAGTAAATGGTATCCTAATTAATGATCATTTAAGCAACCTAGACTATAGAGAGGAAGAGAGAGATAGGGAGAAAGCAGGAAGGGATGACGACACGACATCCTTAACAATGCATAAGCGAAGATTCCCGCGTGACGAAAAGGACCATTCTGGTGTTGTTCCGGCGAGTTACTGGGCTCCTTAGAAACTTTTGGGCAAGTTTCCCACCAGCACTATTCCGTGTCGATGTGAAACACCTCCTAATTGTTATCGGATAAGAAACTTGTTCCGCGATAACAAGTGGAATGCCACACAGGATCGAGAGGACGTGAAAACATGAGAGGGAGGAGGCGGATGGATGGTGTAAGGAAGCATATCGCGGTTTATTCGAGCAGATTCTAGAAAGTAGCGACCAAGTATCTCACGGTACTTTGTTGAGGCATGTGGCGTAAGAGTAATTTCCACCCAACTGTAAACAATTATTAATAGCCGCCTATCGTAATTACAGAATTCGCTGCATGCCCCGAGGAGTAATATTTCAATCAAACTTGATGGCTCGCCGAGCTTGCGTTGTTTAACAAGACGTGTCTTGGCAAATTCTCTAGGAACAACGTATATTTTGAACGTTTAGAAAAACTTTTTCCAACAATACGTTACTTTCTGACTACTTCGGATTTTCTGTCTACCATTTAAGAGCATAAAAAACACTTTGGTGGACATCAACAATGTGAAAAAAATATTTTATGCTAATATTTTATTCTATCGGTGATACTGATCACCTGGATGTCAAAATACTTTTTTTTTATCAAGAATCAGGGGTGTTACACTTTTTTACGCGTTGCCATATCATGAGAGAAGAAAAAAACCGATACGGCGTGACGCAGTTTGGAGCAAAGGGGGCAGCGAGGGAGAGGGTGGTTCGTTTCGTAGGGCCGAGATGCTAAACTACCCCATAGCGTGCGAGCGGATGTAGGGTGGCTGAGGGGTGGTTCGACAGTAGGATGAGTCGTCAGGGGTTAAAGAAGAAAGAGAAAGAGAATAATCGAACGAGATAGGAAGGAAAAAGATGTGGAGAAAACGAAAGGTAAAAAGAGGAAGGTATAGTGACTGGAAAAGGTCGGGGAGGGTACGTGATAGAGACGGTCAGAAAGGGAGAGGAAGAATGGAAAAGAGAAAAGACACTCAGGGATGAGGGAGAAAGGTGTAGACTGAAGATGTAGTAAGCTTTGAACCTAGCAAATCCTGCACGTGGAGTTTCCATAGGGTGAGGGCGATGGTGGCGAGATGAAAGTATCGCATGATTGACGTGGGCCTCATCAGCATTTCGGTCTTGCGATTGGTTGGACGAAACTGTCGATCAAACTCCACTCCACGCCCTGTATCTGTTCAATCGTTTCAGGAGTTTAATTCAATCCGGCGATGAATGCGGAGCAATATTTGGGATGGCAAATAACTACCTGATATAATAAATTAAACCGTTTACTAAATAAAAATATATACGATATAACACAAGAGATAAGAATATTTTTTTAGAGAGCTTGCATAAATATTTTTATGATATTTTAAATTATTATAAAAAAATTATTTGTATCTTATATACTTAAGTATTAATAGACACAAATAAATCTTTAGATTATACAGTATTTTTTGTGCATAGAGATTTTATAGAGTGTTAGATCTTGTTGACAATAATTAAATATTGTTGCTAGTATTTGTAAGTAAAATAACAATACCATGTCACACCACTCTTTGCTAATTTAATTTAGTGACAAGCGTTACTGCTTTGTAACGACAACGACTTTTTCGGGACGAAAATGTCGGCATTGCTAGCAAGCTTCTTGTTCTTGCGAGATGATGTAGAGGATGACGAACTGTCAAGGCATAGTCAAAATGAAGAGCGCGACCTGACAGGATCGTGTGCGAGGTGAGAAAGATAGAGCACGAAAATAGAGTCTGTATTTTCGTATATCACGCTGTTAGTTTTGTCTATGGATTCATCCGGTTAAGACTGCTACCACAAATATTTTACACAAGAATTATTATGTTTTTTGTTAATACAGATTTTACTCAAATTCAAACATCAATGTTCTTAATTATTTAAAAGTTATAAATCTATGTTTTTTTATAACAATGTAAAAATTGCGGGATACAAAATTAAATATCATAGAGTGCTTCAAAATATTATAGTAATTACTAAATATTACAAAATAATTGTAATTAATAATAAATAATTAATAAGTCATTCTTTTTACGATTTAGTCATAATTTTATTTTGTAATTTACACAATACGTTCTATTTTTCTATTTTAATGAAAAAATAGTGAAATAATAAAGAAGTTAAAGGAAAAATGTGAAAAATGATATTAAAATAACAGGTTTGTTATAATGTAATTTATGTAATAGTTCGTCAATCGTCGTTGAAGCAGATGCTGATGTCCGTGACAAAACTGACAACCGTCGCTTCGCGCGTTCTCATCGAAGTAAGAGGAAGTTGGTATGAGTTTACACTCTAAAATGTAACCTTTTGATGAAACATAACTTCGCAAGTTATGCCATGTTTTTCTATCACTTTTTTTAAAAGCATGTGTTAATCTCAACGCAAGATTTGATGAAACAAAGTTTAACAACTTTCTAAAACAATAGCATTTTATCAACGTTTCGCTTATTATTTTGTTTTTTATATCCTCGCGTACTATATTTCTAGTTTCAATATTTCAATTTTTTTTATTTGAGATTAGGTTTTATTTGTAGATAATTAAATTATAGATACTAATTGTGATCATTTTTTTAATATAATAGATATTACTTTTATATCAAAGGTATATAATTTTTAGGATGATATTTTTAGCACAACGCTTTTTTTTACATTTATCTTTAAAAATAGCAATAAAAGCTATCAATGCTGTTTATAAAAAAAAACTATTTTTGAAATTTTTTGTCATAAAAACAAATTATAGAAAATAACGTAATTATTCAATTTTGCTCTCCATTTGTTCGTGTCTCTTTCATTTTTTTGTCTTTGCTCGAATATTTAGGAACAGCTGGTAAAATTCTCATGCCCTCCGCTTCTTTTTTAATTTTTGCATTACTCCATTGCACTTATGATTAATTCGTAGATGTTCTCATTGAATGATAAAGAAATATGTTCTAGCGAAATACGATCATCAAAGGCAAGAAGAAAAAGCAGATCTTCAATCGAGAAGTAGTTTACACATGCGACCAAGTCGTCCGGATCACAGATTTTCCTCCTGTGTCCGCCTTCGGTGTGCTCTCGTTTTCTCTGGACTGGACCAGGTCGTTTATAGACAGGTGGGAAGGGTCACATGACGGGCGTCTCTGTAATTTGTCTTTTGTTTCCCCCCGCGTCTGAAGGAAGAAAACTTGCGAGGAAGAACAAAGGGCGGAAAGAACCACTATTTCGAACAGCGTGGAGAAGAGAACGATTACCCCTCTTCGTTCCGTTCTCAACTTCTTCCTCTCTTCACTCTTCTCCACCTTTCCCCATTCTTTCCTCCGTCTTCCTCCTCGCTCTTTTTCTCTTTCTCTCATTCTTTTAGTATCGAGAGGAACCTGCGGCGGCGCGACGGCGGCGGCGTCGGCAGTGTAAACGTATGAAAAATGAGTGACGAGAATTTGAAACAAACGAGAAGACAGCCGGCTCCATGTCCGTGCTTTGACGTGTCCGAAACAGGTAGACGGCGGTCAGCGTGGAAGGTTACCGTGATCGATAACTTTTTGATCGTTTCGGATGCCTTCCAGCGTTTTAAGCTCGCCGAACATTGCAAATCTATATTCTAGGGAATGATCTGCTTTAAAATACCGTATAGTTGTATAACATCTTAATAAATGTAATATTAATTTTGGACCGCCTCACAATTTTATGATAGTAAAATAATTTGTTTAATTTAAAATTTATATCAAATGTATTGCTTCAATAAAATTCTTTTATCAATAATATTTATGTATAAACAACATATATTATAAAATTTTACATTTTATTGAATTTGGATTAGCAAATATTTACAAATCGAAAAATCAGTTTTCAATTCCCATTTTATACTTCAAATCAAATTGACATTGGAAATAGTATTAATACAAAAAAATTTACATTATAATGTTCAGCGTTTGTTTGAAGCAATGGAAGAATTATTCATCGCGTAAGAATAAAGTAGGTATTTAATGCGCCATTGGGTAATTTGTGGCGGATAAGCGAGGGAAGACTAGAAGGTGGAATCGGCATAAACTGTGGCTCATTACAGATTTACACCAAGACGTAGGACGGGCAACGATGGGTGAGGGGCAATGAACAAAACTAAACGCACGGGAACAGAATGAAGGGAGTCCAAGTGGAATGGCTGGCAGGAAGGGCTCTCGGCTGCTTTGGTTTTGGTGGGCTGTCGGGGGTTGCGGCCTCTGCGTTGGATACGAGCTATAATCAATTAACAGTGAGCAAAACAAGAACTGCGGCCGACCACCGACCACGGCCGCAAAATATTTCGTACCTTCCTGTTCCAGTTTGGCTGGAACCCCATCGCTACGTTCAAGTGGCTACCTCACTTGCTGATAGGGTTGTTGTTCAAGGGAATTGATTCTAGCATTGTACCATTATGCGACGATTTAGAACATTGATACTACCAAGTACCAATCAATTTGAGCCATTGATATTTGAATTTAAAGCTCTTATTTTCCAGTCGAGATATTGATGTGAGTTAGTAGGTATAACGTATGTAAAACAGTGAAATAGGTTGTGTATATTTAGGATTATATAAAATATTTTTTTCCAAAGTAAAGGTATTTCTTTATAATTCGCAAATCGCAAAACGTACTTCGTAAACGCAGATGCAAAATGAAGATTTGCGTTTGTTTTTTCATTGCATGCAGTTGGTTTTCGTTTGTGTGTCTTGCGTACGGTGATCGTCATTCTGCATCAACATTTGCGAACTACGTTTTGCGATTTGCGAATTATGTAGAGGCACCCTAAAGAAGAGTAATGCAAAATACTGGCTTTGCATTCTTTTAATCATAGTTTAGCGTTAATTTTAATAAAGAACAATATAGTCATATTTATTATCACGAAGTCTTTGTTCGCTTTGATTCATGATTATATCATTGTATGTCCACATCTTTCTGACTTGGTTTTTGTCTGGTATAATAGCACTTCAGATATTAGCATAACTTTTTATATAGTTATCTTGTTGTAATGACGGAAAAAGAGAGGAGTCGCCGAGCTAGCTAGCATGTAGAATAGACAAAAAGAAGAAGGAAAGAGAGGGAGAGGAAGCATGAAAAAGGATAGAAATACAAGAACGGAAGAACGGTGATGGTAGGAAAAAGATATAAAAGCGGCACGAGAAGATTTGCGTGTTCGAAAAAAGTTGTTGGCAACATCGCGAGCCGTCGCCGTCGCCGTACTCTGGCTTGGTGCTGCCGAAGACACGGCAACGTTGGTGCTCCGCACCAACCACCGCGGCGGCCATATTGGACGTGCACAGGTTCGCCAACCTGTGATTATGGTGGGCGAGACGGCGAGCGGCCCTTCGTGCAAGAAAATTGGACGCAGGGATCTCTCCCGTGGTGAAAGAAAGGCAAAACGTACATATGCGTGGTTCAGACTGGCTGGATACGTCAGAAGGCGTTGCCGATGCAACCTGCAATCATTGGGGTGGTACGACGAGGCACATTCGACTTCTTCGTGCACGACTGGCGAATGCGCAGTTTCGCATCTCATGTTGATCCGCGCGATAAAAGATTATATATACAAGTATATACCTAAAGATGTAAGCCTGGCCTAGCTCATTCGAAAATGTTCGCAAAAGTTGAGGTAGCATGAGTCATAATTGAAGGGATATGATCTTTGATTAATGATATTTCTGGGTTCACTATGTGATAGCATTAGATGTTATTTCGTAATAAAAACTCACGAGATTTCGTGACGATCATTTGGTATTGATGAGTTCTTGGAAGCTGATGTCGATCGCAATATTATCAATCATCTATAGTTCAGAACGTGCCATATTATTTATGACAATTGTATAAGATATTTATTTTGCAAATAATTATGTAACTGTAAGTGAAGAAATTTCCCGTTTTTAACAACTCTCTGTTTAGCATGCTTACCGATGACATACATGAAATAATTACGCAACACAAGGTACACATAAGCTACCTGACAAACAAGTCAATTGGTGTTTTGTTTCGCGATTGATCTGCAATTGGTTGGAACTAATTCTGCTATTTCCGCATGCATATTCTTGGAATGTGTACACTTGCATTTTACATATTTTTTCTCTATAATTACTAGTGCAATATTATTTAAATAACGGCTTATATAACAAAGGAAGTCGATTTCTAGCGCATAATATCATTTTTTTTTGCGGATTGAATATCAATGTTTAGTAATTTGTTACGATAATGACGAGACATTTTAAATGTTTCAAGGAAAAATTATAATATCTAGGAAAAAATTAAACAGAACGTTTATACTGAAAATCTCTATGCAAAAAATATGCTTAGTTATATGTTAAATACAATTTTTGAAATAATATACTTTATGAGAAAAGGTTTCGCTAAAAAATATAGTATTATATATCGAAAAGACGCGACCGAAAAGTAACAGTAATACTTAAGGTATAGGGTGCTCGGTATGTGAAACGGGAGTGGTCTCCAGGGGGGATGAAAAGCCATCTTTCCATTAGACGCGAGATTGATTTTGTGAGCGCACCTTTTCGTAACGAGATGTCGGTGTGCCCCGATGTTCGAACACTAATGTGATTAAAATAATCCAGTGATGATCAAAATACATAACGGTTCCTGATTTTCCCGGATCAATTTCCTCTTGTTTCACCACATAGGTAAATTGGGGGTAAAAATAAATTAGAATTACATATGGACGTTATCCTGGGTTAAGCCAGGGTTTAAATATATTAAAATCTTGGATGAAGTATATTCAATCTATGTATATATATTTCAAGCGCGTGGGCAAACAGTTATAAAATCGATATTAATAACAATTTTATGTATTTTAGTTCCGCTCTCATAAATATTTAAGGCACTTCTATCGCGAGTGCCGTACTCCTTCCAAGGAACAAATTCGAAACTAATTTCACGACAATTTGCGGCACAGAACGTAGAATCCTTCAACAATTTTTTGAATTATGGTTCGAGTTGAGAGATTCTCATTACATCCTCCATTCGCGTTACGACCGCCTTTTTCCGAGCTCTTCTGAGCTTCTTGTCCCGGAGCAAGCTTCTTGTCTACTGCCGTCGTCTCCAACCCCTCTTCCTCCACCTTCTCCTCTGGGACCGAGAAGTCGCAGCCGGATAAAAAGTTTATTTTAATCTTTACAAATTTTAAATCCTTCGCGGCTTACCCCAACGTCCATGTAAACCGTCGCGAGAAAATAAGAGCTAGCCCCTCTACTTCTTTCATCTTCTGCAACCCAACCCCCGTAAATTTTGTATCTTCTTGATATTCTGACCGAATACTTTGAAAAAATTTCCTCGTTATGTGACAATGGCAATTCCATATCCAGAAAGTTCTGTTCTGTCCTACTTTGTCTTGTTTAGCGTTTTGTTTTTATTACTGTGTCTTGTTGTGTGGTTTGAATACCTATATTTTTTTCTTTGTTATCTTCTGAAATATCATTGTTGAACATTATCGAAAAATACTTTTTATATATTTAAAGTGGTCAGTTCATCAGAGGTGCGAAAGGCTTTGCCGATTATCGTCGTGTTGTGATTCACTACTAATGCCAACATTTCAGTTCATCAATGAACGATGGAATCGTAATATCCTCACCATACCAAAGCATTTAATTACAGTATATTTAAGAATGAAATTTTATACAGATAAGGGAACATAAGTTTTCTACGTTCTAGTAATATATCTTTCTATTAGACATCGCTAATTATCATGTGTTAAGATAACCGGACTTTAAGTATATATGCTGTAATACGTGACCCAATATGTGACCTACTCGCTGTTTAATAGGTAATTACACGGTGAATTCTACAGATAGCACTAATAAGTCGTGCAGGCTGTCCGTTTGACTCGATCAATTTATTGCTTAGTTTGTTCATTCCGTTATTGTCAGTGAAGCAAAATACAGAATGCTGTAGTATGATGTAATATTTCGTAGATAAGTAATTGCTTTCTACCACTGCCAAGAGAGGGTTATTAGTTTCCGTAGTTCATATTATTGTAGCTATGTATTTATATTTTACTATGTATTTATATTTTATAATACTATTTCGGTTATATTTTTGTTACATTTTGTTTATAAACAAAGAGAGGAAACTCTTCGTAAGATAGAACTAATATGGCCAACTTACAAGTAACACTACCCAAGTGTTAATCACCGATCGTCTTGAAATTTGGTCTACATATTCTTTAATGGAAAATATTTGATACGTATTTTTTTATATCGGCTAAAAAACATTTTAAGGGGGCTAAAAAAATGTTTTAACATTGTAAAAACTACTATCGCAACGTGTATATTGTGTCACCGTGGGCTTCTTGCTTGGATGTTTGAAAAATACATTTAAAATTGGCTGAAATGTATTACCTGGGGGTTTTTGGTATCGGGGATTACGAATCTGAAGTCAGAATTTTAAAATTCAAAATGTCGTATCCAATATGGCTGACGAATTTTCAAGAAATTGTTTAATTTCCATAAGAATGTGAATACTGGTGTTTTTGGGGTCGCTTAATACGAACTTGGAGTCAGATTTTCAAAATTAGAATAAATAATTATTTTAAAATACACTTCTTTGTTTTGCCTGCAGTTAGCCTACTGTGATAGTAGTTTCCAGGGTCTACCGCGAGGAGGTTGCAGTGCTATTATAGACCCCATTTTTTTTTTAATTTTATTTATTTTTTTTTAGTTTTGTTATTTTTTGTGTTTTTTTGTTTTTTGTTTCTTGTTTTATATATTAAAAAATTTTTACGGTGACACAATATACACGTTGCGATAGTAGTTTTTACAATGTTAAAACATTTTTTTAGCCCCCTTAAAATGTTTTTTAGCCGATATAAAAAAATACGTATCAAATATTTTCCATTAAAGAATATGTAGACCAAATTTCAAGACGATCGGTGATTAACACTTGGTAGTGTTACTTGTTAGACATATTGAGTGTACATACATCGGTTATTTTTTATTAGATACTTTTGTTATTCTGGACCATAAATTCTAATTATTTGCTAATCATTGTGGAAATAAGTAAATGAGTAGATAAGTCAATTGTTTGGAAAATAGTTTTTTGTGTATTCTTACATGTCAATAAGTAAATGTATTAATAAATAAACAAATAAACTTATAATCTTATAAAAATAACATTAGGTTTTACTTTATTTTCTATTTCTTTAACATTTTTTATAAAAAAGAAAAAATATATATTTAGACCATATTGGATACATATGTATGTACCCAATATTATCTGAATGCTACTTTTTCTTAAAGTTTTCACAACACTCTTGTAAATATTTGAAAATGTCTTATATTCTTTTTAATGTTCAGAAATATTTTTTCTTTTAAATCTGACCATCAATTTTCAATTTTAGACTCAGCAAAAAATTGAAAAAAATCGCATAGCTTAGATAGGCCATATAGGACTCGGTTACCTTATTATTAAAATGTAAACTGTACTTTTTATAATGTATTAATAATTTTCAACTAAGTAAATATTATATGCATTATACCTTAAATTTTCGCATATTTTAATATATATCCTTATACTTATTATAACATTAATAATTTAATAGATCAAATAATTTTAATAAGATTGAAAGACCGCTAATGTTAAACATAATGCTTTAAATTAAGAAGCGCCATAACGGTCAGAACGTTAAGATGTTGAACTATTATAAATTTTAGATACTGAATATCAAGTTTTATTAAATATGTATTATGTAGCTGTATTATTATATACACAAGCAGATATTCACATGATATTATTTATACATTGACTAACTTGGGGACGATATTCTACGCGTAGTCGTGTTAGAGAGAATGAAGAATCGTACGCGATGTTTCGAGTTTCGACGGATCAATATCGCAGTAATTAGGCGTCTGTCAGCTGGGTCGACTCGTTTGAAAAGAGAAGTACGGTCGATAACCATGAGCAATTTGTGCACGCCGTTTTCTTTCCCAAGTTCACATACGTGTGTTTATGGGCATATTTGACTATCGTCTACTAATCAAATATTACTGTTTTCTTGATTAAGTATCAGCTACATAAAAATTTACCATTACTCTTCAAATAATATTAATAGCAATTTTTATTGAAATAATTCTAATTGAAAACTCATCTCGCAAAAAAATTAATATATCTAATATATAACATATCAATACATCTTTGATATATAAAAAAATAAATAAATTTGCGTTGCATTGTGCATTATAAGAGGTGAACTATATTATAAGACAGAGCTGAGATTTATATATATTCCTGCCCCTCACTTCACCAACCTGCGCGCAGCTTAAATGTCGATCGGCATGGTTGGTGAAGTGAGGGGCAGGAACCAAGTTGAAAATCGGCCGAAATGTGCAACTAAATCCTAGCTCTATTATAAGAGGTAAAATTAAAATTATTAATCATATTACAAATGGCGAAAATATCAAAAAGAGAAAATTATGAAGCATTATGTATAGTATGAAATATAGTTCTGGTATGTACTTTTTATGCGTAAAAATAATGCGTAACGTAATTTGTCGAAATTCAGTTTCTGCCTGCCATGTATGTAAAAGCAAAACTAAACTTAGAACACGTTTCATTAATCGCGTTACTATGAGTTATTATGCCTGACATAACGAATGAACAGAAATCTTGCCGATTATTCGAATTAGTCGAGAAAAACGTCTACCGAAAGAGAAGTTTGGTTCTAAACATGCATCAGGCCGTCCGCGCGGCCAATAGGAAGTGACGTTTATACGCAGCCAGCAATAAATTAACTAATATTACGAGTTACCTTTAATTAGTCTCGACCCAGCGGCAACGCAAGGTTTCCTTTTCTGATTTTTTCTTCGTTTTATCATGAGACGAGTGGGTTATTAATTACATGAATTTCTTAAGAACGTTCGTTATACTGTACACCAGCATTTCAGGTAATTACAAAATCACATGATTGACTTACAGCGAAACGCCAAAAGAACCGTTTCGAAAGCAGTTTTAATTATCAATTTCCGCTGAACATGGCGATTAATTAATCGGCAAGAATAGTAACAATGATTACGAGAACGCGCGACTGCTAATGGTCCGATTTCTTTATCCATTTAATTTTTTCTCTAGATTTTGTAAAAAAAATTTGTATGCATAAATTCATATTTATATTTCACTTTTATCAATTAATGTGCTTATTTATAAATAAGAAATAAATACGTGAATTTATTGATAAAAATAAGGTATGAATACGGATCATAGTATACATTTTCTAGTTCCAAGATAAAATTATCCAAGACATGAAATAACTTTTCAAATTATTATTGACTATATTCAGATTTTAGAGTCCATTACATCAGCTAGATTATTTATAGGATATATTATTTCCAAGTGTCTCTCGTTGTGCGCTCCTAAAGTCGCATCAGAAAGTAGTAAGCGCCACTTGTTCGTCGAAATTACGGCGCTGATCGTAAGTCCTAAAACGTGCCTGGCATCTTAAAAAAAAGAAAGAGAAAGCTTCTCGTCTCGAAGATATAAAGGGTGCGAGAACAGAAAGAAAGCAGGAAAGGATGGAAAAGGGATTCAGTGGTTGCAGTTAAATAAAACTGACAAAAATCGGCCCCGGAGGGCACGAAGGGTCGGTCTTGGGATAGAGGGTGACGGAGAGGAAGGATGGATACACATGGAGAGTACTCAGACGGGCGCCATGTGTATAATAATGTTAAAGAATGTTAAATGCGAGAGGGTTTGGAGATCCGAGCCGCATACATTAGTTGTTAACAATGCTATAAAGGACACTCGCCCTGTGTCTCACCCTTCATCTCGGGGAACGGAGATATACAAGTTTTCTCTAGCGCGACTGGATTTATGAGCACAACTCCTTTCCGTGCGATTCTTATGCAGCGCAATTCAGTAAGAGGATGAATAGTAACATGTAGTACTTGTATTGGAATTGATTCTCTACACGTATAAGGATTTCGTATAAAATAATGTATTTCACACAACATATTAATAAAAGATCAGAAAATTTGCTATTATTGTGTATCCGTATATAAATAAATTGTATTTACATTGTTTTATAATTATACATAATATTAGACTGATTGAAGTAAAAAAATATACAATACTAATTGAAGTAAAAAATATACATTAATTACTCTCAATAGTACTTTAAGCGATTATTGTATCCTGTTCCTAATAAAAATGTTAAAAAAATATTTTTTAATATTTAATACAATTTTATGTTTTATTCTTATCTAATGTTAACATATATTTAAAAATTTATTAGAAAATAACTTCTAGGAGATTTTGATCTTTAGTGATAATGCTAATGTGGTCTGAACTCTGGAGCTCTAGAGAGTCCAGTACGTCCTAAGCAACCCCGTGTGTAATAATTTACCACCCGTGTCGACTCTTGCACGTGGTCAACCCTCGTGATAATTGTTTAAACCGACCACTGGCCAACCCTTTAGACTGACTCAAACACCATCGTGAGATCAATTCTCTCTTGCGAGCTTCGTGTACTTTCTGTAGGGTGTGTAGGAACTTCATTACGATTGAATCATTCCTTTTCTATCGTAAAAGTGATATTATAAATTAAGAAATGTTTTTTACATTTATATATTATTACCACAAACATTAACATTTTTGATAAAAAAATTTATAATTACACGGTGATAACTCGGGAAGTATGTGTAAACACATTTGCAGAATATTAGACGATATTGTACAATATAATTTGAAGGTTTGTAAAAAAGAAATGCTATTAAATCCATGTTTAGGAAAAGGAAAAGGAAAACTTTACGAGAGAAAACTTCTGTCGAGGGAGAAATGCCGCGAACGGAAAGTTATCTTCTCGGGATTGATCAGTAGAATTTCAAGCTTTGTTCCAGCCTCCTTTATTCAGTTTCATTGAAACGAAGGAAGTTTTATACAAATACGATAAAACATAAAGTTTATTTTATTTTAATACAGTATATCCAGAGCTAGTATATTGCTTCAATATATAATCATTAAGATAGATAGATAGATAGAGAGAAAGAGAGAGGGGAGAGAGAGAGAGAGAGAGAGAGAGAGAAATGAAATATTATAATATTTTTTAAACAATAAGAATCTTGGACCGTATTATACATGTGAGAACACAACCAATAAGACATAGGAATTAAAGGCCCATAATGAAAGAAGCTGGATCTTTGATGTTTAAATAATTCAATGTGAATTTTTATATATGTACATGTATATATACTGTATTTGTAATCATTTTGAACTGCACGCCGAAATTTTATTGGAATTTAAAACGCAGCTAAACTACTAAAATAATATCACAATTAAATTTTGATGCGTAATAGGCATCTATTAAAGAAATCTTAATATGCTAGATTTCTTTAATAGATGCCTATTGAGCATCAAAATTTAATTGTGATATTTCAATAGTTTAGTTGCGCTTTTAAGTCCGATAAAATTTCGGCGTGTAGTTCAAAATGACTACAAATATTATATACCTATATATGTATGTATATATATTGTATATATATATATATAATAAAATCATATTGAATTATTTAAACAACAAAGATCCAGCTTCGACCGTTATGGACCTTTAATTCCTATTTCTTATTAGTAACATTCTTTAAATTAATGTGAATATATGAAGTGGAGACGAAGCAAAACGAAGATATATGAAATAAAACTCTAAAATAAGTACCGAGTAGAGTAAAAGCACCGCAATGGAAAGGTTTGGATGGTCTCCAAGAAATATAGCGACGAGAAAAACGCTACGACAAGTGGAAGAAAGAGGGGATAAAGAGCCCGAATACTCGGTCGAGTAAAACGAATCCAGAAGAGGAAGTCTGGAAGAGCGAGAGTGCGATAGCGAGCAAATAATAGGGAAATGATTTGCTCCTTGTTAGATAAAGGCCCTGTGAGGGGACTCGCGAAAAGAAATATTGCTCCCAATGAAAGGAAGTGGGCGATGGGCTACATGGTGGTGGGGCGCTGCGGGGTATGAGGGTGGATCCATTCACTTGTAACTGCTCCTTCGCTGGTCGTGTCGGGTCATCCATACGCGAATTCTACTCGATTAAGAGTTAAATAGTATGGGCGTGCTTTGTCACGTTCAAACCACATATTTCCGGTTTATCTTTTGGAATATCTTTTATTCCTATTGTAAATTATTGCGTCATGATATAATTATGGATATATTATATAAATTTGCATAGCATTTCACTTATTACGTAGATATTTTTAATATAATTTTTTACTTTGTTTGCGAAATTATCCGTTTAAAAAAGATCGATTTTATATATTAACCTCTAACTTGTATTAACAATTTTATATATTTGCGATTGTTTGTGATAATTACAAAATGATTACATTAAAAATGACTTAATAATAGGTCGAAACGTTTGTCATAATTATTATATCTGAATTTATTATTAAAAGTTTTTAATTATAAGCACATAAGAACCAGCTATTGACTCGTTAGCCCTTGATACATTTATAATTTTTTAGATATCGATTGATCACTTTTTTTATCATTTTTATATTGAACTATATAAGAAAATATTAATTGCTATTAGTATATTAATAATTGATATATTTTTATATAAAAATATCTTTTCGTGCAAGCAATCAATAAAGAAAATAGCATACTCATTAATTTTAATATATACATACATGTATATAACATATACCTACACACATACACAGTATATACAGTTTTATTCTCTATTAAAGATTATAATAAGATCTCTGTATTTTTTAAGTATGCTGTAAAAAAAATCGATATAATAATGAATTTAACAAATAACAAAATATTTATCGTTTAAATAATAATTTTTATGTACAATATATATTTTTAAATTTATGTGATATACATCTTGGCTATTTCAGATAGCAATATTTATCAATGTATTAATAATATCAAGCCACAATTTAAACTTTGCATTTCTAGAGTGAGTTGGCTCGAGAACAAGGTGTTATCCGAGCAACGTAAAAAGATTAGGGTAGAGGTGCGATTCTGGGAATGAGTCGACGCGTCCAGCGAACGGAGAGGGTGAAGGCTGGCACTCGCGCTACGCTCGGGGGATGGTGGATGCCTGTGAAGGACGGAGGAGGATGTGTTGGTAGGGTATGCATGGCGGCGGAGAGAGTCCAGTAGCGATCATCAATCAGAAAGGCAGTCAGCCGTCCGTCAGTCGGCCGGCTGGTCAGCCACGTCCAGCGTGTACAGAGTTTCGCGCGGGAGGTTTCCTACGAATTCGCGAGTCATGCTTGGACTGTCATCCTGACAATCGATTGAACCTGAGCACTAACATCTAATTCCGGAATTGTTCTTTCCATTATTTTGCCATGCCTAAGGATTCTATTCGACCATTCCGTGAAGAAAATACAGACGTAAAGGAACAACCGAGCGGAGACGTTTGATCCTCAGCTCGTTTATTAATAGAAAAATGCAGTCGCAACTCATCTTAATTTAAATAATTCGTCTTAAACTGCTTAACGTATAACAACAAAGGCATAAGATTGTCATTATATAGATTTTTAATCCTATAGTAACGTTATTCAAATAAAAACTAAAGAAGATATACAGGAATATACACAGAGAAAAAAAATAGTTTATTAATACATTAAATATAATATTAAATAATTAATAGCAAAGTGGTGATTTTGATATGTATTGTATGTTAGAAATCAAACGGTTCTACTGCAATAAACAAGTTGTTTTTTCTATATAACAAGAATACCTGATAATATATGTAAGACAGATATAAAGAATATAATTCACAAACATTTCTATACCTATATACTAATTTAGATCTACCGAATTGTGTAAGAAAGTTAGATATCGCGATACTCATGTTTTTCTTCTCAAGAAGAAAGTAAGCTTCCTCAAAAGTGTTACAGAAGAAGGTCACTTGGGATTCTTGGTATAAGACTTTTGTACACAGTTATCTGAAACGACACAGGGGGAATCGGAAATACCTACTAGCAATTTTTTGTACAATTAAGTTGTTAATAAACTTACGGAATTTTCCATTCACTTTCCTCTCTCTGTCTCTCTCTTTTTCCCTTGATATTATCTATGCTTCACGTAGCATGACTTTTTATTGACGTTCTGACATTTTATAAACAGAGTGGCTCGAGCCGGATTTTCCCGCAACGGTTCCAAGTTGACGTCGGGGAGTTGAAAATCTTTCAGCGCGATATTGGCTTGGTCTGGCTAGCTAATTACTCTAGACAGTCCCACTCCTTTCTGTCGACGATTTCCCCTTTGCCCCCACTCTCTTCCTACTGTTCTCTCTTTCCGTTAGACCTACAGCGTCCACCCTAGCGTAACCGTGCGTTGTCTTCGCGAAAGAAAAGAAGATAAGGTAGGGTGAGCTCTCCATTGCTTTCGGGGCTAATGTACCCTAAAGTACTTATAGTCCACACTGGTTGTAAACGTCCACGTAAAATTGTCAAGTTAATTTTAAATCTGTGTTAATGCATTATTTGTCTGTAGACTGGCAATATTTAACGAAAAAGGATTTTGGACAAACCGCGTCTACGGTAATTTGTAGATTTAATGCAGTCCTTGCATTAAAAACTGCATGAATTCGTCGAATGTTTATAAATAATTCTCGCGCGCGATATAAAGATTGCTTTTTTACCATTAAAAAAAAATCGAAATTTGTTTTTTGTTTCTTTTACATTGAATTGTCGACAAACTTAAATTAAAATCGCAAAATTATAAATTGAGGTCTGATCCTGCAGCAATTCAAATGCACTTTGCTCACCCAAAGGATGCAATTCTCTCCATCATTGAAACGAATCAAAAGGACATGTCGTATCACCTCGCTCGCTGTGGTCCTACCGTCTCTTGTCTTGCAAAACGGTGCTTCCTTGTGTCAATGTCCTGATGTTACATCTGATGGCGACTCAAAGAAACGTCAGAATAGCTTTTGAAAGCGTACCCACTCACCCAACAGAAAGAAAGAGAGAGAGCGCGGCACTTTGATCACCGAATGACTCGCGACTTTGCATTATGAAGCTAAACTGTCGGCGAAGAAGAAATGTAGGCTTTTGCTTCTGTAGAGTTGAAAACTTTTTATCGCTCTGTGAGGCCCATTACAGGCAACAGGTTTTGGTTGATCCACTCCAGAAAGAAGAGGGGGTTAACAGGTAGGAAGGAGGTAGAACAGTTTCCAAATTATTTTATACATGTGTCTAGAATTGAAGTGACGATATTAAAATTATATTTGTATTTCACTCGATATTACGTATTGATAAGATATCTAAAATACTTTTTTCTAATTTTATAGTTTGATTAATCGTTTAGAAAGTTTACAGCGAAATCCGAGTGGACCGCAGCAAATCTACAAGAAATATGACAGGTAACATTGAAGACAGTATATTACCTGTTATGAAACGTTAAAATCATTGCAAACTTGTTGATCCCTATTTTTCTAGCAAAAGAAGGTTGGCAAAAGTCTAATCAGACGTGAAGCGTGCCAAGTGATTGCTCGAAATAATCCAACTTTCTCTCGACGATTACGTGATACTCAAATTACGATAAAAGTTAATGGTAATCATTGTGATAACTAAAAGTCAGGAGTTTCCAAGCTCGCTCGGATCAGACCGTTATTTCTTCGGTCGCTTTTCCACTGCTTTATCCTTAATCGCTCTTTCAGCCATCCGACATCCCTGTCTGGCGTGGCGCGATTCACCCTCGCGACTCGACGTAGCCAGGCGGATGGTTCCGACCGGGAAAAATAATGCATTAGAAATTCAGATGACCGAGAGAGGAGGTCGCGCCGCGATTTATCAAATAAAAGCGGTAGTACAGTCAAATACCCGTCCATGTCGTCAGTGGAAGCGACAGTTCATTTTTAATATAAAGCGCGAGCGGGGGCGAGATCTTCCGGGATGCAGTGACAAAAAGAATATGGCAACTGCCCTGCTGAGTCACCTATCTCTAGATCTAGATCTACGGATTTACAATAAGAAATATCTAATGGTTTGCGAAAGTTACGGCTGTAGGTAATCTATCACGTTAAAGGCATATCTTGTTTGTGCCTCACTGTGCTTCAGAGGTATTAGGTTGAACTGTTTCTTAAAATGCGAAAATGTTAGTCATATGGTCATATCACTATGCAAAGTTTCTAAAATTATATATATTAAAACCTTAAAATATAAAAGATATAAGAAAAATAGATAACAATTTTTTCTATTGTCATGTGATATTCGTGACCTGTCCACTTCTCCATCCATCATAGCACTCATCGTCTCTCCCTTTACTCTATGGCTCAAGTTCCTTTCAGATTCTCACTCCCATCCCATGTTAATGCTTAAACGATTTATAAACAGTTTGGCAATTTATTAAACTGGCAGTCAGAATTCTTTAAATACAGATCGTGAGAGATCAGTGTACTCAAGTTACGTAATTTTAAACTTTCTTTTTAAACAAATTAGAAATTCTGTTATTTCTGTAAAAAAAATTTTTATATCTCGTCTAAATATAATAGCATTTATATAAAAAAAATCATTTAATACAAAATTATGTATTTAATACAAAAATATTGTGAAGCAGACAAAGTGAGAGGATTATTTATATTAGAAAGAATGTAAGTATTACACAAATCAGAGAAATTTAGTGAAAGCAGATTTTACTTTCAATTAACGTGACTAAAAAATGTTAATATAATTTTTCGCGTTGTACACAGAATTAGCACAAATAATTAGAGTGATTATTAACAATGTCACTAGCTCATTTAATGAGAAATAAGATTTTTAAATGGCAATAAGATGTTTATTTTTACGATTTATAGTTGACCCTCTGGCATACGTTATCGCCTTTTTTGTAAATTTTTACACCTCCTTTCCTTTTACGAGTAGAATAACAGATATAGGAACTCTCAAATGTCTTTTATTCCCTGCTAGAAAGGGGAAAATACGAAAAGCATGGCGAGAGATGTCTATCTGACAATATCGTCGCCATTCTAGAGAGCTTCACCTTCGAACATTTGCATAAAATTATTATTGTCGCAGAAAATCGCGGTTGTTTCACTTTCTTTATGGAACATCGTAGAATATCACCGATTGGTTCGTATTATGTTCCTGATCGTGTATGTATTATACACGGAGAGAATTTTTTCTTAGAGTTTATCCTGAAAATATGATAGTGGGACAACATTGTATTTCGAAGAATTTTAATGTAAATCTCTCTCATTCATTGATAAAACTACAATAAAGTATAAAATAAGTTTGATTAATTTTACTGAAGTGCATGGTAAAAATCTTTAAAATATTGTATTGTACCACAACTACCATATTTTCAGGGAAAATTTTAAAAGAAAATTCTCCCCGTGTATATATATATTTTGCATTATATTATATTATATTATATTATCTTCTCCACAAAAAAAAGAAGACAGATTAATAGTTTATTTATGCCATCATAATATTAATAATGTAAAAATCTCTTTTCATTCTAAAAAAATTGTAACGTACAATTTACAATTTTATTTGGAACAAGAGGGAATGATAATAAAAAGGATGAGAGGGGGAGAGAGAGAGAGAGAGAGAGAGAGAGAGAGAGAAAGACAGAGATAAGTGCAACGATACGAACCCCACGCTTTTATAGCGCTCCATTTGGCGTAACAACGAGCGTGGAAACTTCTTTTAGTGCCGGGCTACAGATTTCGGGCCGAAACATGCGTACGATTATGGGGTTTCAGATTATCAATTTGTTATACCGTGTTTATTATTTGAGCTTTGTGCAAACGGGTGAGCCACCCGCATCTTGCTACTGAAACCCTCTGCTGCAGCTGTGAAGCGTATACTATACTTAGACGGTTTGGGGGATAATCTGGAATATTTTATGCGGCGTTATTCTTCCAGATGTTTTGCGCCAATGTGCAAGTTGGAAAGATTGTATGTATGAGAATGTATGAGAATTACGTTTCTTCCTTTCTATAATTCGTCTTGCCAGATTGAACGGACTCCGCATCAAATATTTGCAATCATCGCGCACAACGGTTGTTAACACTCCTCGCTGTTTGAATGATAGCGACTGTAATATGTATTTGTAAGCATATATCAAACATATTGCATATACATAACCTTTAATCTGCCGATTCTTTAATAAATTTAGAAGCAATATAAAACTTATTTATACCTATGTCACCATTGATTTAAGAACAATTAATAATAAGTTAATAATAAAATGATTTTTATTTATAATATATTACGAACAGTATTTTTTATCGGAAGAACGTGATTGGCACAGATTTATCATTTATATCAGCAAATATAAAACAGATTATTTTCGGTGTATTTTATTATACATTGAATTTATTTTTATGAATATTGTCGTTATAAGACTCTTTTCTTTCCCATGAGCAATGGTAGAGACAGCGGATTGTGGAATATCATAGTAGCTGGGATTTTCTAGGAGAGTTATCTCTAATTCAGTGAGGATTTACTTGCCAATGAATCTTTAAATTAGATGCTCCGTTCTTTTCGTACTGCGCTCTTACCCGAAGGGTAAAGCCCTGCTCACTCAATCACCTATATCATGGAATTGCCAAGTATAGTCAATTCCTTCCACCCTTCTTTCGTTATCGAGTCTTTATGCCCTCCTTTCCCTCAGTTTCTCTTCGCTTACCGATATTTGTGTCTCGCCATAGGCTTTTAGAAAATCCACTCTTATATCCTCGTTCCCGTTATTTTTTCACACAAGTCTAAAACTATATCATAATTTTATTTAACAATTTTGCGAACATCAAGCTAGACTATTAGTGACATCAAGTATCACCGCTATATTAATTAATGACGGAAACGTAGCCCGACGTAGTTTAGTAAGAAGCAGTTCGGCCACGAAAATGGCCGTCCCGCAGGAGGGTGTAAGACGAAAGACGGAAGATAGCGGCGTGAGGATGATGATAATCCAGCTTCTAGCCTAGTCCTATCCCGAGGGATGCAGGGATTAATTGACACATCGGCGTCTTGGAGGAGTCTGCTGGGTTGACGCCTCTGCTTTGGCACCCACCGACGTGACTGATGAGACGCCTGGAACAAGGCGTCGGGAAAAACACTCGTAGATTCGTGGCTTTTTTGTAGAAAAGGTATCCAGCAAGAATTACCGACGAAGCATGGAACGTCGGTCGCGCCTCTTCTCCTGGCAAATAACTCAACTAATCAGACCACGTTCTCCTTCATCGTCCCATCCACGGCGTTCCCGAACTAAAACATCTCAGCTGGAGGGCACGTAGATGTAACAGATTGAAATTTAATACGAGCAGCATGGTGACACATACGAAAAGACGAGATGTTACTTAAGGTTTCGTAGACCACGCCATCCTCATAACGGAGATAGCGCCGTCTTGGATAGAAATTCATTAATGAGGGTTCGACAGTTAAATCGTAATAATAAGATAATGAGTTTAATTTCTGTTGGCTACAATTCATGGAAATTTAGATATGATTAAAACTAAAAAGAAATATACATTTAAATAAAATAAGATAAATTCAATCAAAAACTGAAAAATAAGTCTAATATAAAATTTTTATTAATATTATTACAGCATACAAGACGTAATTTTTTAAATTATATATTTAGAAAATTAGATTAAAATTTTCATAGATATGCAATTTTTGTACGCTCTCATTGTCAGAAGTATAATTATAAAGATGTGCATGATTATTATATATAGACTCGCAAATCACAAAGAGATGACCGAGGCAGCGCGCGATAAGGGATAACACGGTAGTTGAAAGCAAAGAGCCGACGTGTACGAGGCGTCGGTGGCGGCACCCCATGTGAGTTATGGCCGTCCCGACGCTCTCTCCCGCTAGTCCTGGGCTCAATTTACAGATGATTCCGCGTGTTACCGCCTGGCCAGCGGCTGGTTAACCTCCGTGCCAAACACTTAATCTTCCGACGTGTCCTGCGGACGGACCGACCACGTTTTGGAGTCGGCACGACGTTAAATCGCCGTTGTAGACGCAAGATCGATGTGAGAAAGAGAGAAACGGGGATAGATAAATAGACCAAGACGTCTGTAGGGTCCCGGACGTTACCGAACGGTGACCCTAGTGGCCCATAAAGTTAGTCAACCCTTATTCGGATTGTATTGCTATCCACTATTATATGAGCTTCAATGACGCGTGGAGTATCATGTAATTCAACGTGTAAATTAATGCACATTAAAAAGATATAGTCTACATTCCGTTTATCATTATTTATTGTATTTAAAAATATTGTAATAAAAGTATAAGTAATTAAAAGCCTTGCAAATTAATTTCACTATGCTAACTCGGGAAAATATGTGTGCAGGTTACTCGTTTTCCAAACAACTTGTTAGCTATTGTAAGGCTATTGGAGACCAATAAATTTATATCGTGAATCTCTCCATAAATTTATCGGTTGGTCCTCGATTAGCCTCGCAATATCCAACAAGTTGTTGGAAAAATAATTGCTGCAGATATCTTTCCGACATAACATAGCGAAGTTAATTCACGACACGTTTATTTCTGTATAGAAATACTATACAGGATTTCATTAAGTCTTCATTAAATATAATAATAAATGCAATACATAAATGAAGTATGTAGAACGTATTTTTTGGCATATGACACATTAATTTTACATGTAAATTATACAGTACATTGTAAATTACAAATGAGCGAATTGTACAAATTAAAAAGCATAATTCTGTCCAGAAGCTATATGTTGACTTTCTGTTTTCGAAAATTTTATTTCATCTAGATGCCATATTTTGTTCAGATGATAATATATCATAATTGGCTATCTAAATATTTGTAAATGTCTAGAAATCTGTGGTATTGACACGTTCCAGACGTGTTCCAGATGTGCCACATCGCTAGTAGGAAACGAACGGCTTGAAACTGTTATTAGCCGTCGGATAGGCACCCCATGGTGAACCACAATGTAGCGGTGAGGAGCCAATAGACTCCTAATGTTGTAAATGGCATGCCGAATCCTAATGGCCACGTTAATTGACATTCACGTTTGTCACTATATTTTTTTGACAAATTTCATTATTATGTTTGCTCAATATAGATTTTAATAGAAATAATGAAGATCAGAAAATCTATTTCTCTCAATTCTCGACTCGCTAAGGTTTTTAAATATAATCTATACAATAAACATAATTTTTAAGTAATAAATTTTAAATAAATACTTGACTCGATTTTTAAGTAATAAATTTTAAACGATTTTTAAGTAATAAATTTTAAATAAATACTTGGTTTTAAAATTATTAATTATTAATTATTGTTAATGAATAACAAGAAAAATAATTGGTACAGGGTATAGTAATTTTTCGTTGAATATATTATAATATTATAATTATAATGCGTTGTCTTTATATAATGATGGTAATTGAAAGAATTCCGTTTTTTATTATTTTTTAAAGCTTTAATTTTCCTAAAACTATTTTTTTTTGCTAACAGTTATGTGATGACTTATGAAACTAAACAGTTTTGAGTAAAAATAAGCGAAAAAGGCCTTATTTGTTCACTTGATCGAATATGGCCTTATTCGTTTATTGGTTTTAAACATTTCTGGATTAATTTTTTTACTATTGTTTAAATAATTTGATGACTTACCTTGCTGATTACTTTTCCTAGTAGTTTTCTTTTCTTTCATCCAGGGATACTCAGGAACGTTGACACCCGACGGGTCAGCGACACCATGGGGATCCATCATGGTATGATACGCAGGATGATGAGCACCAGGACTGATGGAACCACCGGTTCCCGGCGAGTGTGCTAGGCTACTATCCCCAGCTAATTGTGGCAATGCCGTCATGAATTCAGCCATGGAGGGCTGACTATTGATGAAGCCGGTTTCGGCGGATCCACATGTTGGATCCATGACTGGATGATGAGTTCCGTGCGGGGGCAGCCCGGCTGGGGTACTTGCCCCCGTGGCCACCGTGGCCAGCCAGAAGCCGCCCCCTCCGTCGTTCGCCAGGACGGGTGTCGTCGGCCTCGTCTTCACGGTCGATAGCTCTTTACTCGCGTGGACCAAATTCTGAAGATGATTGCTAAGCTGCAGATTGCGAGAGCTGGACAATGGCGGTTGGCGCAGATCTTCTTCGGGAAGTACCAACGTTTGTTGCTTGCTACGCATGGGACAATACGGACTTGTAGTATGTCTCTTCTGATGAATGTAGCAATCAGAGAATGACTTGTAATTAATTGTTGACCGTGGGATATTGACTAATCCCTTTTTCACGATGTCCTTTTTTGATGTAATTTCAAAATGTAGCGTAGCCTTTGAAAAATACCCTATGCACTTAAATTCACTCGATAAATGTCTCACTAAAAGTTTCGTTTATTCTTCAACTTTCAAAATGTATGTATATTTATTTATTATGTATTTTTACATTAAAATATCGCATTGTCATTAATAGTGGAAATTTGTTAAGTTAAAATTTATTTTTAAGAAGGCTCTAGAGAAAAGCATGGATATGCTTGTATAGCCTCTAACTTATTATTATCATTTCTTTCATATATTGTCATTAATATGCGTATGATGCAAAACTTTATTCATTCTTTACTTTTATAACACAAAATCAGTTAATTTTCATGCGAATTTTTCATGCGAAGCGTCGCTTTTCTTCGATTACACTTATTACTTACTTGCGTTATGGTTTATGCCAAGAGGTACATCGATCAACAATTGGTTAATTACAATTGTTTAGTACATTTTCATTACACACTGTGGTACTCACTATGATATATTATCATCATTATCATAAACTGTATATCCGTATTCATCTTCTTTTATAAACTAACTGGAATAATTTGTGTGTCTCATGATATTTAATCTGACGTCAACGAGAAGCAAATTTTTGAACCACGCTACGAACATGACACTGCTTACTCGAGGTCGACATAGCTCAGACAACAGATCCAATTCATAGATCTGCCATCTCAATACAACCAAGCACAGATCACCACTGTCACACGTAGTCGCGACGGGTTGATCGATAGTCCGACCGATCGACGGCGAACGCCGTGCCGAATCGCGCGTACCGCGACTGCTGTTACCGTGCCGATCGGCCGAAACCCAGACAAGCGGGCTAGGGTACACCAAGCCAGTCACCGATCGCGGTATACTTGCTAAGTGACGAAGGAGTGAGAGGATGTAGAGATAGTAGTCGAAGGAAGGTGGGGGTCCGAGAAGTCCGTGGTGGAGGTACCTGCCAAGCGAGAAGGTGCGGCAGAAGAGGCGAAGGACGTCCCGTAGAAAGAGACGGCTGTCTCCAGTCGCCAGGACCGAAATTTCCACGATCTTTTTCGCCTCTCTGGTGTTCCCGGTGTCTCTGTTGTTACTGCTGTCTCTTTCCTCGTTCCGGGAGGGGGCGGCTGGGAGTCCACTTTGGCATCGAGGTGGAAGTCGTCCTTTAATGTGGCGGCGGCCCGATCACGTGACTTCGCTCGTCGGAATGGAGCGACCAATCGTGGAGCGGTAACGCGAGCGGTGAGGCACAGCCCTCCGCCGACGTAGGCGGGCTGGCCTGTCGTGGCGACGGTGGCCTTGGAGGGCTCGGAGGGCACACAGCCAGGAGGGTACGACGACCAGGTCCGTGCCGTGAGAGTGCAGGCGGGCGACTCTCGTGCGGACGAGCACGAGGCCCGTTTGGGCGGCCACGGTTACCCGGCGCAACTGTGGGCGGTACGCGCGAGCGCGTCGTTCGGTATCCCGCGAAGTGGTGGGGAACCTTCTCACGTGCTCGGCCACGCGGTCCTCCACCTTCGTTGGATCGTTGGATGAGCCTTCGAATCAAGGTACGACAGTCTTTAGTTTAATTTTTATTAACCCACGAATGATACTGCGAATTCATTGTCAAGTTTCGCATAAACACCGGAAACGTTAAAAACAATTTGTCAAATTATTTATTCTCGACACGTTCCATTTTGCCTTGGACCTGGTCCAACAATGTCTTTTTTTCTTTGTATTTGTCATGTAATAATAATAGTATAGCTTTTGGGTTGAATGTTATTCTTTCGGGGAAAGGAATGGTCTTTGGATATTTTTTTTCAGAACGGAATGTCTTTGAGTCGGGTATTATTCTCTCGGAATAATTCAAAGTTGTGATTTATAATTGTAAAGCAAAATATTTTAATGGCTAATCGTATATTTATAAATCGTATACAATTATCCATTAAGATATTTTACTTTTATTACAAATCCCATCCTAGGGTTTAACAATCGGCCCAGTACTAGGCCAGGATTGACTGCCATAGTTCAAGTACTGACGCAGTACTGGGCAAACTACTGGCCCAATACTGGTTAAATATTGGATGATAACTTGGGCCCAGTATTGACAGATGACACTGACTCAGTCATTTTAGCCAGTCATTTGCATACAGTGATGGCCCAATACTGGCTGACAGAACTTTGGCCGTCATTTGTCAGCCAGTCATTTGCCAGTGATGTCCCAGTACTGATTGACAGAAACTTTGTCGTCGGTTGACGTCCTGGCTAAGCTGATTTCGTTGTAACTGCTGACGATTCTATATGGAATGGTGCGGTTACTTTTCTTTTTATGTTGGTTTCGTTTATTCATTTACTTATTATTTAGAGACGGGAAATGTGTCGACGCAACGCACGCATACAAGAAAAATTTCAACTATCCACCCATAATCAATCCATGTATTGGAATGTAAATTGTTATATTTGTATACATATATATTTATATCACGCAAATATGATATACAGAATGCTTCTTCAAAAGCGAATTTGATACTGGATAGGTTCATGGGTCGAATGCACCCGTGTCGTTATTGCAACGGTCAGAATTGCTGGGGGCGCGCCGACTGGCATCGCGACGGTTCGCTGTGGAGCAGTTTTGATGACAGATTACCCTGATCCGCTTTGTGGAGAAGCTTTCATTTAGACAGGCAGTTTGATTGAAAAGTTCACTGTCGCTACCAAAGAAAAAATTTGTGCCGCTACCCTCATCGAATGATCCGTATATAGCAAGTCGTTTACTTACGCTAGAATCGATCCCTTTCAACATGAGATGATCACATTCATCGTGTTCTACATGTTGCAACAGTTAAACGGTACATTTATATGTACCTCACGTTGCAGTAGAGTGACAAGGATAAAACTTGCTAACGTTTTTATATTCGCATACTACTCTTTATATAAATTTTAATGATAAAGCTTAAGACTTAAAATAAATATTTAAACAACAGAAATAATAAAAATAATTATGACAGACTAATGAAAAAAAAATATAGAGAAAAATATTAAAAATTAAAAAATTGTAAAAACGTTTACAAAAGATTATTTATCAGTAGAACGAAATATATTTTAATTAATATAATTAAAAGAGTAAGATTCCTTGTAACAATAATAATTAAAGTAAAGCAAAACTTGGGCAATTAGGAATCGGCGCTCGTAGTGGTGCGCTTAATAGACTAAATACATTACAGTCAAATAATATATTTTTCTATAATTTGATATCATACGTTTCGGCTAAATTCTAGCCTTCTTCAGCAAATACATTAACAAATTGCGTCACGATTAGTGATGAGTATGTAGACTCCTTTGGTTTATCTTCCATGTGATACTCCCATGGCCAGTTAGTGAGCTGGATGGTCTCATGAAAGGACCTCAGGAGTCAGCAAACGTCCACGCAAATATATAATCCATGTGTGATTGCACAATGTCTAAAATAAATTAAAAGTTAATAACATAGTTAATGTAATAAAATTAGAAAACGATCACCGATGTTGATGGTTACGAGTCTTACCGAGAAATGATTATTATATTTTAATTATTTTGTGTGCATATAGTTGTTAATTAATAATTCAATTGCGTCAGTGGGTTAGAAGGAAATTTCTGAGGGGTGGGAGGGGGATAAGGGTGTCAACCGTTTCAGAGCGCGAAGCAGGCGCGGATGGCTAGAGAGGAGGTGAAGAGGGCGACTAAGCGGGAGGGTAACGGAGAGAGAGAGACGAGAGAACGGAGAACACCCTCCACATCTGCCACCAGATTTAACTATACATTACAGACACACGATATGTCAAAGTCCTATACTTCATATCGACTCCGCCATTTATTAAAAGTTTCATCGCGCGCGCCTCGCTCGCGCCACCGATGTTCGGCAGCCCGACCCCTTCTTTCAAGCGCACTCCGAAAACATATAGGAAGAAAGGCCCGAAATATACGAACGAAAAGTTCGAGAAAAGAGCTACGGGAGAAAAAAGGTGTGCGC
Organism: Mycetomoellerius zeteki; assembly: GCF_001594055.1. Taxonomy (NCBI): domain Eukaryota; kingdom Metazoa; phylum Arthropoda; class Insecta; order Hymenoptera; family Formicidae; genus Mycetomoellerius; species Mycetomoellerius zeteki. The sequence goes on from NW_017257220.1 coordinate 83,525, forward strand.
GCGTTCCTCAGATCGACACAGTTGCAGCGCTTCGCGTGATAAAAGCGACTAACGCTATCTTTCTTCGGCGATTCTTTATTTTACTCTCTTTGCCGTGTAAGGCGGAGTTTCCCCGATAACGGATTCTTTGGGAGAACTGCGCAGCGATAATTTTCACCGTTTGAATCTCTACGTTCGTTTTATTAATCTCAAAATAATTCGCCGCTTTGCTTTCTGCAGCGTTTCAAAAGTTGTCATCAAAATCTTTTCCATTTTAAAGCAGCACGTTGCGCTGCAATATTTTTGTTGGGAATAATAAGTTATATTTGAAATAATTTTGCGCACCGCGAAAAGCTTAATGCTAGAAAAATAAGATTCTTTCGAGCTCACCCTTTTTGTGACGATCGCGGAATTTCTGCGTGTCGGATCTTCGTATTTCCTCCGGCTGCTGCCGATTGCGAAATGAAGTTTTATATTAAGCTTGGAGAGTTTTCTCTCTCTCTTTTTCTCTTTCTCTTTCTCTTTTATTCCGTGCGCGCGTCTCTCGCTCATTTTTTTTCTTTTCTCTCGTGCCATCGCTTTTTCTCCCACGCTCGTCCTCGCCCTTTATGTATTTACGTACCGATAGATCGTTATATCGGCGTTTGCATATATATTGACGTTGCTGTCTTTCCTGCGATGATGCGTGATATACGTACTATAGGGTGTACAAAAAATGCATACCTGCATCTTTGCAATAATTGTCATTGCTCAAATATTCGTCATTACAACAGCTTAATAATAGCACTGTATATCAAGTGATTTTAGGATTAGACATTTCTATTCTACCATATAATATGAACAAAAATTTAGCTAGAATAATATTTTATAATGAGAAATCTGGGAGGGTTACTTAATATTTACTAGGTCATGGTCCTTCTTTCAACGAGTTGCAATACTAGGCAAAAAGAAATACGTACTGAAAGTAGCGTTTTCCACCATTAAAAGTAAATCATCTTTCATCGCCATCTTAGCATAGCAACCGGCACGAGTCCACGAGTAGGGCTCGACCTGTCAATCTCACCGGATCACTGAGACGGGTCTTTGCCGTCCTTGCTTCACTGGAAAGGAGAGCCTCGCTTTTCGTACCTAAAACTCCTCTCCCCACTTCGCGACCCTTCCAACTTTTTTCTTCTTCGTCGTCTGGGGTAAAAGCGAACTCGTTAGACTCCAAGTGAAATTTTCTCTCGTCCCGCTGGGTAGCTAGTATGCCACCGGAAATGCTATAGAGCGCCTACTTTCACTACCGCTTCTTAAATTCACCTTTCTTGTCGCTTATTACGTTGCTTTGAGGATCGATTAAAAATTATTGCTCAACTTAATACGAAGAAAGTTTTGAGTAAAAATCAAGTTTTTATTATTAAAATGATCCACGCGTAATTTAAAAAACCTATTACTCAGATAAACTTCTTTTAAATAAATCCAATTTTCTTTTAAATAAATTTTAAAGATGAAAACTATTTAATTAATTGTAAGTAATATGATTTGAATTGTCATTAATATAGTCTGATGATAATTATAGTTGTGTGATGGAAGCAGATATGATTGTTAAATGATCAGCGGGGATGAAAATCATTCGAATCTGAGAAGCAAGAGATTGTTATCACAGGGAAATATACGTAAAGGTGAGCTGGTTCGTGTTGAACAGCAACGGTGGTTCTTGCGATTAGCGCGCGACTAAGGGGAACTCCGTGGCTGAGGAGTCTGAGGTTTTAATTAAGCATTCACTGCGGATGATATCGCATGCCTCTTTATACTTCATAGCGGCCAGATGTTGCTACGAGAATGTTCCTTGCCTTAAGTCCTCTTCCCTCTGATTCGAGCCAGCTAGAACCTCACGAGCGACGTTTCTCCCGTCGCTATTTCGTTTTAATTATGCATATTTAATTTGCTTATATCTTGGCACCCACGTGGCACGTTGGCAGAACTTGAAGCTCCGCGGCAGCAATTATTCATTTGTTCGGACACATTAATTAACGAATCATGTCGGATGATTTCCTCAAAGTTGGTAGCAAAAAATTTTTATTAGTATATGTATATATATAATTATATATATAATATAATATATATATAAAATTTAGTAAACGCTGGTGATGTCAATAACCGAACTGTGTTCGTTAGATTGAAATTTAAAAGATATCATTTGAATTATATCATTCTCCCTCATTTTTCCCATGGTGAATTCGAAACTTTCCTTTTGAGTTATTCTTTGGGGATAGGAAGAGAGCGAGGGATCTCCCCGCGAGTGCCCGTGGAACAAATCTACCTCCACAACTCGAGGTATACACAGTTCTACAGCCGACACTTGGCGCAAATTGCCCCAGTAAGTGTAGTACATTAATCTTTGGTTTGGTTTGGTCTCGGCCACCGCGTGTGTTGCGGTGGCCGCATTTCTCGTAAACCTTCTCTTTCTCTACACCGACATGCCGCACGTCCGAGGACCTTCTCCACGTTTTCGTATCCCTCTTTTCTCGCAACCACCTGACCATACACGTTTACTTCCAAGTATTCAAATCGAAGTGGACTACGCAAAACTACTTTTATTAATACGGACAGTCTTTCCAGAATTAAACATTTCTATCGTTCAGTACAATCTTGATTAGATAACATCTTCTGTAGCAGAGGAAATTATGACTGCGCGTTTAATAAAAGTCATACGTACGTGTATGTAATATGTATGTAAAATAAGCAAACGGTAGGAAGTATAACGCGTATACGTATTTGAAAATACAGTGGTACTCTATTGGGTAAAAGTACAACGCTTTTGTTTGACCCTTGTCGGTCTCTCATATTCCACTCGTCCCCGAATGAGTTCCGCCAACCCTTCCGCTCCTAACAGGCCACCTTAACTGTAACCTCTGCACACACTTGCTACTCGGGTGGTCAGAAAGCCAGACCCGGCCTTTCGTAATGCGAATACCATGTCGCACACCAGGAATTTCGGATCTCCAGCGTAAGCCCTTCTTTATTCGATTAAATAAATTGGCAGCGATTAGGTCGACGCGGGTTTTCCGAATGGGACTATATGTCCGACGATGATCGAGCATAATTAATTGCGGCTACTCAACATTTATCTATTACTTTTCCGCAAAGTGTTATAATGACATTGTGGCCATAAATAATATTATGAAATAGAGAAAATTATTTCAATTTCAATATGAATTATAAACATCTATAATATTTACGAAATAAATCACAGATATATGTGTCTAATTCTAATCAATTAAAAAACTTGGAGTAAATATTCAACAAATATGATTGAGCAAATATTGTTATAAAAGTATTTTAAATATTATATTTTTTTTATTTACTCTGAGAAATATCAAAGAGGTGCAGACATTATATTTAAATAAATTGATCAGACAAATAAAGAATTAATTTAAAGAGTATTTATTTTATTTTTGTAACATCTTAAAATATTTACATAGTAGTAGAGATTCAGATATTTATGTTTGTGTTCTAAAGGATTGCTATTGTAAGGATTCGAGCAGAATTTAGAAAAGTCCAGGTAGTGCTGCAGCACTGAAGCCCATTAAAAAAAGAAGCAGGGAAGAAAGACAACAAATTTCAAATTAATTGCTTAACAAAGCATATGACACGTAATGGAGACATGCGTGCGCGCGCGCAAGAGAGAGAGAGAGAGAGAAAGAGAGAGAATCCTACACTATTAACTACACAATTAGGAAGTACATTTAGGCTTTCCGGTAATGGCCTGACAAAATATGGGCAATCCTTGGAATTAGGCGAATCGCTTTCTGACCTACCTATGTATACAAGTTTCTCGCTAATTGTACTGTAATGACGTCATAACTCGACACATAATCTGACGGTATGGTATAATTGTCATATATAAACAAATTTCGATAACCATGATAAATCGCGCTTTTGACTGCTCGTCGTTTTACTGGAGAAGTAAATAAAAGAAAACAAAATTAACTTCTCTTCTGAGAATAATATACGAAAAGAAATAACATTTCTCCAATCGATCAGAGAGCAGATTCACGCAATCATGCTCTGTATCTGCCGTTAGGTGTATCATATTATTCGCAAACACCTACAGTGTTCTAACTTTAGGCGTCTCATCATCCCCTTATGGAGCTTGATGACTTGCACATTCGTGACCAGGCATCCAGAGCACATAGCATGAATCTCCTTCATGTGCATGTGCGATGCGTTTTACCCTTCGAGATCGTTATCTGTTTGGATCACACATCCATTTATTTTTAACTGGAAATATATAATCCCTAGATAACGTTGCTCTTATATTTCGATTATGCTATTTTACATACATATACCACATAATTGTTATAGATATATGTAATATCTATATAAAACTTTCTTCAGGCGGTATTTTATGCAATGAGAGACAGAATTTAATTAAATTAAATACAATAAAACGGTTTATTTATATGTTAATATAAAATATTAAAAATTATAATTTATAATTACATTGCTGAATACTTATAATTAGTTGGTAGAGATAAACAAAAATGTCCATATCTATTACATCTTCTATACAAAATATCTGAAATAAATATTCTTTGGATTTGAAATTTATATTTGCCATCTTATGTAATTATTGAATGTATCAGTAACAATATTATATTGGATGCTGGATTTGAATAAAATTAAACCGGCTTAGTCTATCGTGTATTCAAAACTTTTTGCTTATTAAGCTCTTGGCATGTTCTCAGTGCATTACATTAATGAATTAAAAATTGGTTGAGCATTCACTAAAAGTTCAATTAACTTTAAGAATCAGATGACATATTTAATTTCCTCGAGATAATGAGAGTGGGTACGAGGAAGTGAGGCCGGTGGTGGGCGGGAAGATACCGGCAGGAGTTCCGGAAGAAGACGCCGTTCCTTTAGTGTTAAAAGGGAGAAAAGAACGTCAAACTTATCGAGAGAGGAAAGGTGCTGAAAGAGAAATATGGAAAATTAGAAACAGTTGTTAGAGACGAACGAGGGTAAATATAGAAGTCTAAAAAAATTAATTATGAATGATATAAGATTCACACGAGGACATTAAAGATCTAAATGTGTTAAAAGAATGTATTGGTCTTTCGAAGAATTATAATGATTGATTGGTTATAAAGAAACAATAGGATCGTAATGGTAAGATCCGCTATCGCTGCGAAATTTTGTCAGAAACCTTTTATCCTTTGGCAAGAGGAGTAAATCGTGTGGTCACGACGTACATCTATTTGTCACTTGGACCGCCTCGTAGCAGACTGTCTTCGGGAAGACAGTAGGACGTCGTGACGCCTGGCCAGAGTCCGACACCACGTCGTACGTGGTCTTTCTTTTCCAACGGTTCTCCCTTTCCCTTCTTCCTCTTGGGACCACTCCATCTTTCCTCCCTGAACCGGATCCTCGGAGAGAAGTAGGTAGCCCTCCGTTAAAGAGGTAATTTGTGCCACGAGCAATCCAGCACACTTCCGAAAGTTGTGCACCTTTCTACGAAATTCTCGTCGAAACGCTGTTGCTTGTTACACGAAATTCTGTCCTTTGTATATCTCCTCTTTTTATTTTAATCATATATTATTACAAAATACTTGTATAAGATAATGTATTTGATTTTTATAAACATGAAGCTACTTTCTTACAAAAGAATTTATTAGGAGTTATCTTTGATTTTTATCTCATTTTATCTCATTATAGTTTAATCTTAATTACATCCATGTTAATCGCATTCGAATTATTACACGCGACATTTTCGGCGGCTGATTTATCCCGTAGTCCTCACTCTCTTAAGAGCGACTATACGGAATAAACTCAAGTCAAGATGAAACTAAATCCCTATTTTATTTACCGAAAGGCGGCAGGGATGAAGACGGGTGCCGGGGAGGGATCTCGGCCGTGTACTAAATTTAAAAGTAAAACCTCCGCCTTTGTTGCCGAATCCCTGTGCTGAAAGAGAAGGTTGCTCTGCTTCCACGAGCCATTCAACAGATTTAAATAGCTCCCGAGCTTCCAATAGCTCAATAGCTCTTTTTCGTTGTTTTAAGGCTCCCGTAGTCTGTAGGTTAAATGATACCGCATTCTCATCGGGTAACATAACCGCGGGCTTCAATGCAATTTGTCAAGAAAGAAGCCCTATTTGTAAATTACGTCTCTCTGATGCGCTTTATTCGATTTACCATATAACGTTGGAATATATGATCACGCCCGGTAGGTGGAAAAAAGGCACGCCATTGTCTGTTTGCTAATAGTCAATAATACTTTGCGCGTACATTGTGCGAAATTTCACGTCAGACGTTTCTGCGCGTGAGGCTGCCGGCTTTACAAGACCGGTGATCGGTTAAATCGAATCATAAAAGAATCCTAATTAAGTTTCTCGCTCTTTTGTGCGAGGGCGAGCTTGCCGGCTACGCGAGAGCTTACGAAGTAATGACGATGAGAAAGCGCAGGCAGGGCTTGCTGTCTTCGCTCGCGAAATTGGGACTTCCGACTTTCGCTGCCCCGCTAATTTTGAATAATATTCGCGGCAAGCGCCCGCAAGTATTCCTTTTCAGCTGTGGTTTTCTAACCACATAAGCGGTTAGATGTAATAAAATCCATAATTTCTTGAAATCAGTATTGCCCTAATTTTTGCCATTGAACCAGTAAAAATCGTACATGAGATTAATTTCTTGATATTTTTTTCTAATAATAAATTAAATGAAATAGAATAAAAGAAAAAAATTAAGCAAACTTAGAAGACAATATTTTTTTATGTAAGATGAATAATACTGACCTATACCAAGGTAATTAGTGAAATCATAATGGTTTTTAAAGATACATAGAAATTATAACCGTAAGATTCCCATAACGAAAGCTAACCTTTGACCACAAAGCACCTGCCAGCGCTGTAAAAAGGACAATAATATTTTTATAATTGAAATTAATTGCATGTTGACCACCGTAGCGCACATGCTTGCGCGACCCGTAATAAAAGTAGAAATGGTAGAAGTCGCCTCACGGACGACAAATGGAAACAAAGCGACCGTATGGTGACTTACCCTCTGTGTAAGTAATATAACACAAAAGACCTTAGATTCATTAGAATGCATCTCGGAGCACTCCTCATTAGCGATCTACAACAATTGCGTCACGAATCAGAAAAAAGTTTGATTAGTATATTTCATCTTCTTTTACACAACACTTTTGTATTTGTAATTTTATGTATGTTGAATTTATGTATGTATAACTTACTTTGTTATATAACATACCATATGTATTTAACATTTAAAGATAGTAGTTCCAAGCCAGTAAATTGGAAAATTCTTTAATGATCTTCAATGGTTTCATTTAATTCCATCTCATTTAAAAGAACAAGATTGGCCAATCGTGCATGTTACACGACTATTCGGTAAAAATTAAAGAGAGCAACACTAACTACCTTGGTTTTTATAAGTAGCGATCAGCAGTTGAATTAAAAAACAAAATCTATAGAACACCCGACATCTTGAGGAAACCTGCACATTTAAAGGAGAACCGTGCTCGCTTTAGATACCGCGCACCCAATCATCAAAGTCGCATTTTCAGTATAATGGGTGTGTTTAGTCGATGGGAGCTGTCGAGAAAGATACAAGCGGGAGGGCAGGAGAAGCGATCGAGTATCCCGAAGGTCTCAGCCAGTCGACGATCTGGAGACGCACCGGATTCTCGATCGTGATCGAGCTCTCTCTGCCACCAATAATCATCGGGCAGCCGCAATTACGATGCCCGAGGCGGCCAATCGGCGTCCCACAGGTTCCTACCTCTCTCTCGGCACTCTATTATTAGGTTGTATTATCGTAATGCGCCATCCACCATGTCCGGAGCCAACGAAATGGCTTCTATAATAGGGACAGTCGGATCCGACATTTACCTCCCAGCATCCTCGCGCGCAATCATCGCGTACGATGATCGCGAAATCACGACAGGTCTGCGAGTCTGTTCGGTTCCTTCTCTTATCGCGCGATGATTTTCTTGTACTCGAGTGGCTTACGGTGTTTAAATGACGCGATATCCTCCGTAGCTCATAGAAATTGAATTGAAGGTCAAATTGAAGCTAGTTGAATTGAGCTGGGAAAACTTAGTGAAATGGAATTTCCGTTATATCTTCTTATTTTCTTAGTCGATGTCTATCAGCTGCTTTAGCTCGAGGCCACGTTGTTAGCGCCTACATTATGACAAACTGATCGTTATCTTGACATTCTTTTCGCATGATACGAGATCAAGACTTGCGATACAAGCGGGCGGTATGAAAGGAAAGTATATTTTCAAAGACATAAGAAGTTTCATAACACTCTAATATAAATATCTTATGAATCTTACGTCAGAACATAGCATCCGGTTTCCGAGATATTTATGCTGAAGGCTAACGAAGATTACAATATTGATATAGACTCGAAAATGTACATTTAAGTAAAAGTATATTCTTTATTTTGAAGATAAAGTTTATTTTTATAATGTTTCCAAATTTAAATAATACAAACAAATATAAATAATAATACTTTATTGAAGTAACTATGATATACATGCTGGTTGGCAAATCGGACATGCATTGAATCATTTGATCGAGGGAGATCATACACGCATGCTACATGAACGCCTTCAGCGATGTTTGCTTGATTCTTTCCCACAATGTCTGTCATATGGACGAGAGAGGTGAATAGTTGGGCAGGGGAATGTGGCCCCTTTCCTAACGTAGATGGTTGGACGGTCTGAGCAACGGGGGCGGGGGAGTATTGAGGGCGCTAATGTTCCCCAGGCAGGAAACGCCGTCTCCATCCTGCACCCTCTATCTCTTCGCTTGCTCGCCTATTTTTATTCGTCTTTATCTGAGACTTGAGTCGGTTCCTCTCCATTTCCTCTTGAGGAGTTCTTCCTCCTCCTCGCGCCGCCATCGCCTCCAACCGCCACCGCCGTCGCGGCATTCTACCTTTTCCCCTCCGGGTACCGATGCGGTGACAACAACATGCAAACATTCTGGTATTTGCAATTCGAATGCCGCAAAACGGGGACGGAAAGCCGCGACGGAACAGCCCGAGGCGGTCCGCTTAACTTCTCGAAGACGCAGCCGCGACTACGAGCTCACTATTCTATTAACCACTCGGATAAGGATTGTCGCGGAAACCGCTATCGTATGCCGACAAATTTTTAAGAAATGATTGAAGCAAAACTGATGTAGCAATAAGATCTATAATATATGTGTAGCTTCATATATTATTTTATAATTATTTATGTTGACTGTTCATCGATTTATAAATATTAAGAAATAAAATTTAGGAAAACCATACTTTATATATAAACTATATGTATATATTATATACAATTAAATTAAAATTTAAAGAATATTTAGATGAATGAATTTATAAGTATAATTTTTAATATAAATAAATGTTAATATGGCTCAATTAGAATAAATCAATAAATAAAAGAAGGGCAACGAGCCACTGTGTTCCTATCGTCGTCTACTTTACATCATTGAGACAATATGAGGTATATATGTTTTATTTAATTTGCATTTTAATTTAATTTACTATAAATGTACATCGATAATTTAATCTATAACGCAATGTTAATGTATTATTTATTATTGAGATTGTAGAATTGCGAAAAGTGAGATGTGATCTCTTTTGATAGTTTTACATATGGACCGCATTTTATGAATTCAACTAATTTTTCACTGGACAATATAATTTGACCGAATTTTCTGATAATGTATGTATAATAAGAGTGTTTGTTATTTTATATTGAAAATGACCCGATCGGTGTCGAAACGTTTGTATATGTTTATTAAAGATCTTACATTATAATTGGCTCGTTGCCCTTCTTTTATTTATTAATTTTTAATATGTTTGCATGTTATTTATTATAATTCTATTACGTTAAATGTTATAAATTGTTGAATTTTATTTAGTTTAGAGAGTCTAAGATATAAATGAATAGGTCTCAAATATTCCAGAGATGTATTCCAATTGACCAAATATTTAAAAAAGTTTATATCAATATGTTCATAAAATTCCTGCTATCTCAAAGCTAAGCGTTTCTAAACCCATGTTCATATAAACTTCTTTAATATCCAAATACTTGGTCTCAATAGGAATATGTTTCTAGAATATTTGACACTTACCTATTCATTTACATTCAGTAAATAAATCGAATATACATGCGAAGATCAAGCAGTGATGCAATAATAACTGGATTATAAATTTTTATCCTTAGATTATATAATTTAACAACAAATGTATGTCAATTTAAAAAATATCCATTTTTTAAATATTGAGAAATAAACATAAAGTAAGATTTGTGTCACGAAAGCCAGTTTGGATTATGCCGTAAGCGTAATGTCGCTCGGCAATTTTATGAGTATGAAATAAAGATATTCACTGTGATGATAATCGCTCAGAAAATAATGATGCACTGGGATGATGCATGCAAAAGGATACACGCGATCCTCGGTAAATATGAAAGCAGATGCAGTAACGGTAATTATAAGAATGGTCACCTGCAGCAATTGTGTCCTACCTTTGCTACATTAAAGTTTCATATCAGATCTCTCCGCAAGATTTCCGCAGTCAATCAAGAGTTTCATAAAAACCTGTAGATGAAAAAGATATACAAATATTTTTAGAGAATGTGTGTTTGTCTATTAAGTCAAAACTTCAAAGAATGTTTCATAAGGTACATGCATGTATTTTCTGGATTTTATTGATATTTATTTATGATTTTGTGCATGTATGTATGTATATACTATGTGCATTAAATCAAGATGACATAAACAATAATAGCAATAATTTTATATTACTACGATATAGTTATGATAACATTTCGAAATCTAATCAAATATATAATCATAAATGAACGTAATTATATAACGTATATAATATACAATGATATTGTAATATATATTTACTGACAATGTCATTTATTCTCTAATCTACTTGAATGAGACAAGATATTTTTCATACTTTCTTTCTTTATTTTGCCATTTTTTTTATCTATCGTGCACTAACGCGCATGCGTGTGTTTGCGTTTGTATGTTTGTTGGGGTAAGTTCTGGTCGCTATGTAATTAAGTATGTATCGTTGCGGGAATTATTTCGTAAGTAGGCGTATTCGATGCTATTGGGCCATCGTTTATAACAAATGCTGCCCGATCTATATAAGACGCAGAACGCGGGTCGTTGACCAAGATTAGAAACTAACCTAACGTATTTTAATTATAATAGGTTGCAGGAAGCAGGACGCAGGTAGTTGGGTGAACTTTAACTTTCGCGTCCTGCGTTCTACGTATTGCGGTCTGCGACTTATTACAAGCTGAAATACGTTTCACCTGCGACTTGCGTTCTGCGTCTTATGTAGATCAGGCTTTATTGTTCTACTACTAATTCTCAACTGACGAGAAATGAGGCAGTATCTTCGATCACGATACTGATGTAGTTAGGCAGTTAAGTTGGGTAGAAAGGTTACATATAGTCACAAATTATGGTGTATCGCGATATTTTTTTAATATTTGAAAGGATATTTTCGAAGATTACATTTTAGAATAATTAAAGATAACAGTAAAGAGAGAAAGAAATATTTCGAGTGCCTTACGTGACTGATTGCTCTTTCTATTTTTCTATGTAATATATTCTATATTATACTGTATGTGTATAATGTTTCTAAATCCTTCGTTATACTGATCAATTTTTCATAGATTGTCATAGATTGATCCAATTTAAAAAAAAATGTTAGGCAGTTAGGTAGTTTTTTCTTGCGTTAAGCAAACTTGGAGATTTGAGATTCAATTGGAGAACAAAGAAGATTTGCGTGACTCGTAGGCGTTCCACGTGACACGCTATGTCGATCGTCACGTCGACCAATCGGCTTTCAGAGTCCGCCCTTATAGTATACACTTATACCTTGTGCATAGAGATCTTTTGATGTTTCAGGTCACGTGACCCGTCCGGCTTCGATATCAATTCGTGATGCTAAGTACGCCTTCGCGTGTACGTCGTTTCTCATTGCAAAGTTATAGGGACAGCACTTGTAACCGCCAGAAGGAAATTTCGTCTGTTCTGAACAGTCCAATCTTCAGATCTACACGAGCGTGATAGTTTGCTATCATACCATGTGTAACGTAGAAAGCCTTGATTATGAAATGAGATTTAATTGAAGGATTCGGGTTGATTATTATGGTCCGCCATCCGTGTTTGCCGGTCACGACTTTCCATAAAAATCGTATAACGCACCGGCAAACTACGCGGATGTTGGAAGGATAACATCGAATTGGCGCGTACGCGGTGATAAATCACGCATAATTGTTCGTAAACTGTAAAGCGTTTGATAGTGTCAACAAAAACCATCCGAAAGTGGTAACTCATTCGATAGTGTCAACAGAAACAAGTTGTTAGCCCGAAAGGGCAGCTCGCGTCAGGCCCACCCCAGGATTCCGGAGTGTTGGTGATGGATGATCGCAGATACACTGAAAAATGGTGATGGATGGTATATCGCTGCCTATAAACATTGACAGAATCTGTTACGTGTATCCTAATAAGTTATCCTGTGCTGTGTCTTAATAATACGCGTCTTCTTCGTTAGAAATATGTTTGAAGTAAACATTATATACTTACTTTGGAACAAATTTGGAAATAAATTTTTTATGGTTTTTCGCGAAATAATATGATTATAAATATTTTTATACCACATACAAAACCTTATATTGCTTAATTACTTATATTTTCATAAGATTAATTTGAGATGTAAAACAAACCCGCACCATTACGCGCAAGCAATGTATCTATATCTGTTATCAAATTCCTGGAAATTGGTAGTGAACTGTCTCTATAATTAATTACATCAACGTAAAAACATTTAATGGCTCTAATTCAATAACATAGAATGTTAGTGCAAATGGTAGCTTACGCTGTGCGTGTACGACGAGCATGATCTTTGACGAGAAATTTCCAGATCTCACAAAGTGAGCGATGCAGATGGTTACAAAAAGAAGACGAGCCGTAAAGGGCGGTCGAAATTTGATTCTCGGTGACGTATTAAATGTGTGGTAGCGCCCGTTGGTGTCAGGGGGATTGCTTTAATCAGTAGATTAATTCGTCATGGCCTCGCAGCGTAGCAACGTCCTTTGTCGGCCACTCGTAAAATATGAGCCAACGTACATAATCAACTATTTGTGGTAATGAATATTATGCGGCCGGAGAACGTGTCATTAATAACGCCGAGCCGTGCTACGCAATCTTTTTTCTTCGCGAACTGTACATTATATACACATACACCTTCTATTACCAAATCCGTAGAAAAATAGCTCGTGCTCGGTGCGTTCTTGGTGCCTGTAATTCTTTTTGTTGTGTCAACATTCAATTTTGAATCGTTATAGATTGAAATGAATAAAAGCTGAGACGTTGCTTGATCGTTGCGATTATCGCATACTCGATCGCATACCTACATGTCAATAACAGTTTGAAAGCGACAACGTAATATAGACGAAATATAAATCGACGAACTATCTTCGGCTGTGTTTTCAAAGTTGCTCCGTAATGCCGCTTTAAATGCTTATCCATGTTCGATAACTTTTGTGTCGGCGCGGCGCTTACGTCCTTTAAACCTAAGCTCTATAAAGTGAATAGCTACGCGAAGTTGAATCGGCCACCGTGAGAGCGCGGTTGGCGAGCTTTTGGTAGCTCTACGGAGAGCTCCAAAACGATCTCTTTCCTCCTCCCTTTCCTTCACATCCACCCCTACTCCTTCGGCCGTGTGCCGTCACAGGTTCACCTCTTGGCTGAACCCCTCCTGGACAACTCCCCGCGGCGAGAAGACAAATGAGCTTGAGGTGAGAACTTGCCCGATAAATACCAAAGGCGACACAACGTTTGACCAGGGAGCATATAGCGCAGAGCGGACAAGAAATACTGCGTCGGACGGTCCTTTCGCCCTTTAGGACCTCCCTGCGTATCCACGGCCCGTGGCTGCTTCGTCCCTTCGCTACCCTTCCTCTCTTGGTGCACTGACACAACCCCTAGCAATCTGCAACCTCCGACCTTCTCGTATTCAGGCTAGTAGCGAGACTCATTTACCCCCTTAGAGAAACTTTTTCATACCTTACTTCCATATACATTCTAATTGATTTCTTTGTTTCTAGCGTAAATAGCGTCTGTTTCTTTCGAATGAAATTTTACGATAGATGGTGACAGGTCCCGTTGATATAAAGATTGATAATAGGTACTTTTGTGTGAATAGAGCTCATCATTCAACTTAAACGAAGTATAACATTTGTTTACGATTGTTGTTTTTTTTTATATTAAAAGGAGAGAAAAATTCGTTGCGTATTTTAATGAATGAATATATATGCTCAGCTGATTGTTAATATTCATTGTGTGCTTATAAAGAATTATGTTTTCGATTATGGAATTTATATACCTTGTACTATGACACATTATTTTTTATAATATTAATACTGTTTATATCTTTTATAATATTGATTATATCTTTTACATTTACAATATTTAGTATTTATTCTTTTCAAAGTCTCTTTTAGTGATATTGTCGGTGAATTTCACGCGATGTTTACATAAGATTTCTTTTCTTTTTAGACATGTCGTGTCCAGAAAATGCATTAATTTTGCGTTCTGGACAGAATTTAGGATTCTATCCGGAAAGCTAGTACGCGTTCGTAAGCGGAACAAATTTCAGCCCCAAACTTGGTTACCACGTGTTCACGTGGTCACGCTGCGGTTAAAAGAATTGGATATGCATATTCACGGAAGTTATGGCAAGTTTCATTAAAGCTAATAAGAAACGCGTTAAATTTTTACATTAATTTGAATATTCTATAATATGTTTTATATTTTAATATTGTATTTTTTTATATATAAATGAGAGTTCTGATGTTTTTGATAATTTAGAAGAATTTATTGAATGATATTATATAAAGTATTTATTTGTCATAGAAATAAATTATTCATGAACAAGAATAAGAACAAGAGAATCCGCGGCACATTTTACATTTGCAAACCGAGAGGCGTATCTTTCAGCAGGCGAAAAAATATTTTTGTGCTTTTAGCTAGGGCAGCTACGGGGAGAATCATTTTTCAACGGTGCTTCGTAAAAGAGACAGACAGCGAGAGAAACGCCGGCCGAGGCCGCCGGCGATGTCAAACGTCAGCGAACAGTCTGCTGCCCTTTGCCTGTAATGCGTCTTTCTTCTTCCTTGACATTTCCGTATCTTCCATTTCGCGTGCCGGTACACACACGAAGCCTATTGAATCCGCCGTGCTGATCCGGCTATGAGACACATTATTGCAATTCCTCTCGCGCCGCGACGTTCTCGTGATCAATCGTACGGGCGTCGTAAGCGAGAAAAATGAACGGCACTCAAAAATTTCTAATTTCAATTCCATCCATTACGTCTCTCCCCCCCCTCCCCCGCACCGCGGAAAATAAAAAAAAGATTCTGCCGATCTTTTATATCCGTTTTTTTCCCTTTTGGCGGGGTCGTTAAATCTCGGTATCGCCGTGAGCGATCGTACCGAAATATCGAGGACGATTCGAATCGACGTTGGGGTCGTTGAAGGAGGAGGTAGAGGAGGAAGGGAAGAAACAAAAGAAAAAGGGAGAGAAAGAGTGGGGCTTGGTACGTAGGGCACGTTCGTGGGACCACCGCCAATGTATGCTGCCCGCATAAACTAACAGGCGCATCGGATTTTACATAAAATTCCGGCCGAGAGCCGTGATTTCAAGAGATGGACGGGGAGACGTGACGAACCACCGACAGTCATTGGTCGCAAAACCGGCGACGCGACGCTACGTTGAATTATGATTACGGATTATATGCCGTCGTGCTTTACATTCAGCAAGCCTTTCCTTCCACATGCATTATTATAGCATGCGTTAGATATCTCGGTAAACTCTCAAATGGCATAAGAAACTGGAAAATATTTTACAGAGAACGTTCAAAACATTTGAGGATATTTTAGATGTTAGTGCGCGGCGCGCGCGCGCTGCTGAAACACAGATAATTTCGCTAAATATCTTAAAAGTTTTATAAGCTCTTGAGAGCCATTTGATAAATACAATATAATTGTTTATTTCTACCGGGATAGAATGCTGTTCGTTGTCATGGATGCGCAATCATTTTACTAAATGGGAAACGCCATAGTAGGAAGGAGCGAAAAATTGCCTTAGAGCTGGCATCGCGAATGCATGCAAATCATCGGGTATACCTTCCGCGCGCCAAGCGCAATTACTTCTGATCAGACATCACGTATCCGCCGTTTTGCAGCTCGCGCGCTGAGCTACGTGGTGGGCTTGCAGCGAGCAATTTGATCGTAAATTGCTTCGAGGCGAAATCTTCCGGTGACGAGTCCGTTGTACGTCTAATGCTTCGGTACGAACGGCGAGAGAAACGTACGAGGACAATGAGTGACAGAGGGACGAAGAAATGGCGACCGAGACGAGGGGGAGGAGGAAGGGGGTCGCGATCTCACGGGGTGAATGGATGTGAATGCAATTGTTTAATTGGGGAAACGGCGCGAGGGCATGTATAGACAAAACTGTTAGAGGCGAGACCCATCCATCACCTATGGCGGGCCTTCTCCGGCGAGGTCGCACGGCGCTTTCTGTTTCTAGATTGAGAGCGAAGCGAAAGAGGAGATGATCCGTGTTTGGCCCTCCTGGACTCGTAATCCGTCCGACTGACACGCGTTGATTACCACTTATTTGATTTTTACCATCGTGGGTGACACGCTGTGTCAACGGACTTCCGTGTGAACATACATCCCATATTACCACACAGATTTGACAATTAATTGGGACGATATATTTGAGACAAACAGCGATGAAATAAACAAAACAAAGCAATTATTAATATGTGTATAAATTATTTATGAATACATTTATTTTCTATTTATATTTATAATTCATTGTATTTATGTATACACTTAATATAAACAAATTTATAAGGTGTTAAAAGAACCATTTAGCATTTAATATGGTAGATAGTACACGCATGCAATACTGATTGTGAGTAAAACAGTGTTAATGAACATAAGTCGAAAACTCAACCATTTCTAACAATAAGATATAAATAATTTTGTATGTTAGTATCATAACTGACTTATTGACTTCTATGTGTCGTATGCGACATAAAGATTTTACCTCAGTGTTTACAAACCACGTTCTGAATGTTTTGATTTAATTTCCATATACACTTTATAATGAAAAATTTCACCGGGTATTAGTAAGTTCATCAAGCAGTCATTACGATAGGCATTCTGGGAGATCACCTCATTGGAGCTGTAATTCTCTCAAATAGGCTATCAGTGCTACTTATCTCAATTTCTCTCTTTTTACGTTGTACGCGACACGTAAAAGAGACAATAAGTTAATTATGAGACTAACATACAAAATTGTTTATATCTCAGGAACGATTAAAACCCATGTTTTTTTGCACGCTTTCAACCCATGTTCTCTCTCACTTTCTTACTTATGATTTGTACTGTCTACCATGTGTAGGTAAATTCTGAATGTTTTTTTAACACTCTGTGTTTATTTCTTACTTTGCACAAGAAAAGTAAATTTTTTAATATTTATTGTATAACTTTATTAATTACGTATACAAAGTATAAAATGTATTTAACACTTCTTGAATTATTGCATTGTTTTTTTATTTTTATTTGTGAGTGTGTACGTAGTGTACTGAGTAAATATGTGTTTGTAGGCTAATATTATTATATAAAAATAACAAAATTAACAAATACCGAAAAGTTAAAAAGTTATATGCGCATAATATACATTGTGTATATGCTGTTTATGTAATTGATGTAATTGTTACTCTCCATATTTTTATTTTAAACTGAACATCAATGCTTTGTGCAATACATCGCGACAATTCAATATTTTCGCATATGTTTCTTGTACTATTATTGAGAATTTTCGTGAGATGTATCTAATCCTGATTTTGTCAGCATCTATATCAACGATCGATCACTCGCGCAAAAAAAGAGAAAGGTGAAGGCCTTCGTGTCAGTTTCGGCGAGATGGAGAAGGAAGCATTTTCATAGGCAGGGTATCCAGGTTGGCTTGTGACGTGGCAACGGTTACATGCAAGCGCCTGTAATAGGGTGAGCCTGAGGGTGAGGAGCTTGGACTTGACTAATGAGGCGGTGCGTCCTCGACGTTATTAGATCGCCGAAGGAGTTTTTGAGGATGCCCGGGCTCCGAAGCGAAGTCGAATCCACCGCGAAGGATGGGTAATGATACGGCTGGACCCTGTTTCTTATTTGTCAAACGTCAAGCACAAAGACGTTGCCCAGTTGTTTTCGGAGCAGAAGGAAGTTCCGACACTTCTCAGAATGATAATCTACTTGCAAATGCGAGACTCTTTAGTTGATTCGGCCTTTTGTAATTCTCCGCGCCGATGGGACTCTTTTCTCCATACCTTCCGTACCTATTACGCAATTATAAATAATAATGGCGGCGATGACACAATGAATTCAGTAAAAAATGATCAGTATAATGGCTTGTTCTCTGATGCTGGGAATGATAGGTTTCTATGTCTCTAGAGTTTTGCCTTTTTTCATACGTACGACTATCAATGGCTACGTTCAGCAGAAAAAGCAGCTTTGCAACTGTTGTAAAATTCTTGAATATCATTGGTTTATACATTTAGATCCAGCGAGGAACTAAGGGCAAGACCAATCATATTAAAGAATTTTATAACTGTTGCAAAGCTGCTTTTTCTGCTGAACGCAGCCATTGAGTCAAATGTATCTAATAAATTTATGTTTCCAGTGAATCCATTTTTCAAATGTCACATAAAATGCATCTGTTTTTATAAGCAATTAAAATAAATTGATATTAGGTATTGTATAATATTTTATTTTAGATTATTAATTATGTTTACAGATTATTAGTTATATATTATATTTACTTATTATTAGTTATATTTATTTGATTTTGCCAAATTCTGTTACACCTCTTTATATATATTTATTGCCTTGTTATATTTTGTTATCTCTTTTATATATTTTATATGATTTATCATAAATCTGTTTCTAAAAGTTTTAAAATATTAAGAGTAATAAGCCGATAGAATTAAACAAAGACGAAAGATAGCAATGTGAAATAGGTGACCAGAACACCCGCATGAAGTGCATCGTGGCGTATACAGCACAATAATTAGCGTTTTAATTGCAGCTTCATGTATGAACAGTGATTGTTCCACTTCGCGATATACATTAACAAAGTTAATTTCCTTCTTTTCTCCTAACGCTACTTAGTGGAACGAATTCTTATCTTTTAACACGGCACTGAACATGTGTAGGCCAATATATTCTCATCTTTTTATTTTATTCTGAAAATTGTTGTACTTGACACGACGGATATCCCTCTTTCATAAAAATATATTAATATATTATTTTACTATAATATATTATTTTACTAGAATATATATATATATGTATGTGCATAAGAACATACATATTAATTAAAAGATATTTTTGCTTAAAATGCGTAACTGTGCTTTATTCATTTTTGTATTTTTTAGAGTTAATACAGTAATCGTACTTTTAGTTTTTCAATTGTATAGTATTTTTTAAAATTTACATTATAAAACGATCGGATTACGATTCAATGTTAAACACCGCGAAATTCAACGCAAGCAAGTCTGATTTGAAGCACTTGCAACTTCTACGCGAAAAGAGAAGATGGAAGAGGAAAAAGCATATAGGAAGAACAGGCGATGGGCAACCGTGGCAAAGCTGCTTTCGCCTCGCCGAATGAAATTGCCCCGGCAATCGGTGGTTGCTTATTAGCGTTTGACGTTCGATTAGTCAAGTGCACAGGCTGTGATCCGCCGTTTGAAGAGAATCCACGGCTCCTCCCATTACAGGTTCCTGGACTGTTCGTGGTCCCAGGATACTCCACTGACTAGCAACCATGCGTCGGAGATCTCAGAGAAGCGAGCAACAGGCATGTAGCATCATCACTCTTCCTCCGCGGAGTCTTGCACGTTCTTCAACCATGCATATACCTTATAATTACGTTAACTACTTACATACTACTATACCAGTCATACTTGTTCAAATTGGTGTAGTTTAATGTTTTGTTCAATGTCTTTAAAACGCTGGGCATGGTAATGCGGGAAAATAATAGTTTCTTCGTATATCTGCTAGGAATTATATAGATTAATCTATACCCCTCCTCTCTCTCTCTCTCTCTCTTTATCTTTTTCTGTGTATATGTATGCGTGTATATGTTCGTGCGCGCGCTGATATTTTCTCAATTTTAACTTTTCATAAAGTATTATAGTAGTCAGGTTAATTTAGATTGATAGTAGCAATGATTACAAAATTTCTTCAGGCGTATCTAGAAACAAGTTCGATAACCACGTTGATTTTCCTTCTTTAAAATTGTGAATCAGGTTTGCAGACTCGGGACGTCCTCTCACGAGGATCATTTATCACATCTTGTTGTCTTTTTAAAGACGCGTTTCCTTTGTCACGTCTTTTGTCGTTGGTTAACCACAGCGGCAGGTAGGCTTGCGGGTAGTGTGTAGGTGGATCACAGTTAGGAATATACGAATGTCCGGTTGATCAGGTGAAGAGGATCCGAGGAGAGAGGATAGAGAAGAAAGAACGGAAGCGAGAGATGGCAGTTGGCTTGATACGCGTGTAAAAGACGAGAGAGTTTTAATTCCACTGTGACACTGGGTGCATTCTAGTTTTATGCGTTCTGACATTTCTCTCCTTTTTGAAAAAGTGAACGTGAGATAATGGAACATAATGTAGCGTGCCCGTTCATGCTACGTACCTCTTCTAAAGTTGTCGGTTTACCGCCCCGGTTGTACGGAGCGTTGCGGAAATAGCCGGATAATAGGATGTCTGACTTTAATGACTGAACTTTAATGGGATGATAATAATAATGAAAAAAAATAAACAACGTACCTGTAGAGATACTTTGAATAGCGACACGAGGCATTCTTATTATATAATACCGTTTATATCGCCAGTATTATTCATATACTTTATATATGTATGTATACATACGAAACAAATATGTATATTTAGGACGGTTCTACATCACGAATACGGCAAAAAGTATAATGTTTCTTTATTCGCTCGTCAAGTAAGAAAACTTATACGTGTATGTTCCTTAATGATCCATCCGCTTGGATCTCACGAAAACTTCGTTTCATCGCGTATGATGACCACACAGAAGCTACTACAGTTTTCTTGCGAGAAGAGGTGAGGACACGGAAGACGTCGAAAGCAAATTTCTCGTTATATTCTTCTTATGGAACTCTATTCATTTAACTTAGCAGATGATAATGAACATTTATAAATTCGGTCTTAAACATCATTCTCTCTATTATAATTTATCTCTCGATTATTATAATTTCAAAACTGTTCCAAGTGTTTTAATTTTATTTGATTACATTTTTATTTATTATGGGACTAACAAAAAATTGAGT
The DNA here is from genome assembly GCF_001594055.1 of Mycetomoellerius zeteki. NCBI lineage: Eukaryota > Metazoa > Arthropoda > Insecta > Hymenoptera > Formicidae > Mycetomoellerius > Mycetomoellerius zeteki. Next base: position 104,984 of record NW_017257220.1, read on the forward strand.
TTACCTTCCAATTTATCAATTGTAATTACAATCGTTTATAATTATATATTATTATTTATTAAAATAAAATTGACTTTAGCAGGTACGTTAAAATTATGTTTAACTATAATAGTTTAATAGATATGCTAATACATGCATAACAATGCAGGAAAGTAATGCAATTATTGTGATTATGAAAGTAACGTAATCTAAACATTTTAATCAGATTCTTCAACTGTCGACGCCTTACTGCTATCCCCGCCCTTTATGAACCACTATGTCACGGATTCAAATCATAATTTTAATGAACGCGTTGTGAACTCTGAAAATAATGGTCAACGTTTCCTCCGCGTATTATTTTCTCTGGCGGGGTAGCGGGGATTTACGGGAAGCGAATGGAAGCAGAAAATTAACGATTCTACCGTTGGTAGGACGGACTCGGGGATGGGTCGGGGGTAGGTGGAAGTTTTTCTTAGTATTTTAATATAAATGCAGCTGTGCGGCGCGGGCGACTTGGGTGAGCCTTCGTTTCGCGCGGGGGAGGGCCGGTTGTTTGCGGCAGTTTGTGCCAAGCTAAATGAAGAATGAAGCTGAAATTATTTGGTGGAAAACAGTGAAACAGGATGTGGAAACGACATCGCTTGAATTTACAGAGGCTGCAGCACGCGTCGAGGGAGCCGATGCGGTGGACGGTGCTGAGAGCATTTTTAAGCGTGGTTGCTCCTTATCAGTAATTATAATCTATGTAATATGTATATATATATGCATTAAATTAACGTTTTACGTAAACGTCAATTATTTTAACAACTTTTTATTTAATATATACATATAGATAGAGATATTCGCGATTTAAAAATGTTCTTCTTGTATTGTGTATTAATTGCACGAAGAAGATTTTAATTATAAATTATCCTCATAAATTAAATAAAATTTTTATTTAAATAAGACAAGTTTCGTAATTAAGTAGATTTAATTATTTAGTATAGAATGTAAAAATCTTTTTTAAAATAAACTAATTTTGAATAAAAAAAATAATTCGACTTTAAAATAGAAGTAGAAGCTGAACATTTTAAATGTTTCATGTCGCCAAAGACATTGTTTGTCTTGATGGCTATCAACATACTTGCCACATCCGTTATCAGAGACGATGAGAGAAATTGATGAGAATGCTTAAGGCGTTCCCCGTTCCTCGCATTTACTTCATATTCGACCTTACCCTGCGGAAGCTTCCGTCCTCCACCCTTCCATGCCGAAAGGGTCTCTTTTACCCCACGACAGAATCTTCAGCTACAGCTTTTTACGGCGAACCAATAATGAACTTTTTTTCTCGGTATAAAACTTGATTTGTAGGGCTTTCTCTCTTTCTCTCTCCCTCTCTCTTCTTTTTTCTCTCTCGCTGCTCGCACCCCTAACTTCTTAAAGCGCGGCGAGAAGTATCTCGTTCTCGCACGCTGATATCACTCGCGGCATTGCTCATTACTCACCGCGCCTTATCGTCCTTACCCCCCATCGAGACACCATTCCCCTCCCTTGTCTGCTACACTCTCGTCTCACCTACCTTCACATCATACTGACAAGCCTCTTCACTTTTACACCCGCCTTTACCTTTCCTTCACTCTCGCGATTCTTCTCTTTTTCTCTCTCTAGCCTCGTAAAATCTTATTTTGATCTTGAGATTGTGCTCCAGTTATATTTCTAGCGATTCTTTCTTCTCGTTTTTTATATAATAAAACGAGAAGACATATAAAATGTTAAATATGCATTAAATAAAAAAATATGGATATATATATGTATATATATATATCTATATATCTATATTCCATTAGATGTATATTATGCAATGGGTAACAAATTATTATAATTAAATTTTTGCATAAGACAATTTTAAAGTAAATCGGTAAATTCTATTTAATTATTATTTAAACATGTAAAGATAAAACGTTTATTTATACGATTTATTCTATCAGTTTTAGGAAAACCTAAGACAATGCAAAAAAATCTCTGTATTTAGCAGATTATATTACTTTTGTACGCTCAATAATAAGGAGTGGGCGAGATGATAGTAATTCCGGTTTTTTTAGATATCAGACTTCGCACGTCGGCCAAGATACGAACCAATAAGTATTGAGCCGATGAGAAGGTGGTGTGATGGGTAGTGAAGTCTTCGCGTGTTTCTTATCAGTGAATTAGCAGTCGGTGTGCTCATCAGATGGGTGGTATCCTTACCCAAAGTTGACGATGATGATGAGGCGATGTTTTGCGAAGTGGTATGTATCGAATAATGCACCACCCACCACGTATCAAACGAGTTTCTGATAAACTATATTTTCTTTCGAGGAACGTCAATTGTAATGTTAATAATAATTAAGTGATAAAAGAAGCTATCAATTTATTTCTAATTGTATAAAGATCTTTTTTTAAATCTATTATTTACTTATCTTTACAGATATTTACCATAATTTGCAATAATTCGCTCATTATTTCTTTGTAAGAATAAATTTAAGAAAATTAGGATATGACATATATGTAACAAAAAAATATTTTGATAAATATCCTGAAAAATATTCTGGTCGCCGTCTCGGGATATTTCCATTGTTGATGTAAGCTGCCGTGAGGATAGCTCTGAGGAAGAAGACGGAAAGGGACGATTATCCCCCGATATCAGCATACCAGGCGCGATGCACACCCCCGTGAACACTTCATTTATTATGCGGTTAGTTATCGCGTCTTTTCGTCTGATTTCCCTGGCAACAATGCGGCGTCACCGGCGCAGACAGGTCTCAGCGGCCTTAGAATCCTGACATGTCGACGTCTCACTCTCTCCTTCTCTCTTTATCTCTCTCTCTCTCTCTCTCTCTCTCTCTCTCTCATCTCTCTCTCTCTCTCTCCCTCCCTCTCCTCTTTCTAGCTCATGGGATACTTTCTCATCCACCACTCTAAGTGACGCTCCATGACGACATGCCATACGTCACGAAAGGGCTTCTTATCCCTTCTGTGCCTCTCGTCGTCCTTCTCCTTCTTCATTTTCCTACGTCATTCTCCGCAGCCGCGGAACTTCAACCAGGTACACACATTGCATGCTGCCATTTACGTATCCTTTGCTTTTCACGTTGCGGTTCTATCGCTCTTTTTTATTCCTTTACGCTTCGTATTCTTTGCCGCTTTCTTCTACCGTCTTTTTTCGATGCGCCGCGCGGTTTCGCCTACCGCGTCGAGCTACTGCGCGACGTGGAGAAGAGAAAAAGTCGTTCGTTGCCTGAGTTACGATCGGAGGCGATGGAGATGAAACGTGCCCGGTTCATATATTTCCCTGAATTTTGCCGAAACGCCCTTCAATCGCGTATGAAGCGGTACGTGGAAATCGGCGCGCTATGTTGCGCAAGCTGTTGCTCGTTAAAAAAAAAATTTAGGGAAAAAGGACGCCGCACGCATGATCGTCGCGTATGTGCCCTATACGAATGTGTAATTTGTTGAATTTGTGACGCAATATTGATAGGAATTAATTAGTATTATATATATATCATTATTATTATTGTTTAAATTATTATTATTATCTATTTTTATTATTATTTTTGCATATTTCGCATAATATTCTAATATAATATTTTTTGCTGTATATTGAAAATTTAAAATAATATTGAAATTATTAATATATATTAACAAATTATACTTTATAATTACATTTGGCATCTTATTATTAGATGTATTTATGGTGTTTGAGAATTGTAAAAAGTAAATAAGAAATTTGCACGTGCTGTGTTCAAAGATTTGCTACATTGGTAATAAAAATTTTCACGGAGAATCATATGTAAGGAGTGAAGGCCGTAGTCTAGGAGGGCCAAGAGGACGCCCAAGAAGTGATGGATGAACGCGGGCCGGTTTCTCGAAGACGAGCTTCGCTAGACTGACATGTTTATACGAAGCCTGTCTGTAAAGGTGCCCATGGCTTTGCTTTCGTGCTCCTCTTTTGTATATATGTCTCAAGCAAAGTACGCTGCTTACGATTTATCCGGTGAATGTCTACAAATACCTATTGCCGCGTCGAGTAGTCGAAAAGGGGAACGGGATGCTTCTTTGGGCGAGGGACGTGGGATACGATCTTAAATGGGAAGTAATACAGTTGAGTGATTAATTAAAGTTGACGTTTATCGTGCCCACCTACGAAGCTTATGAATGATCCACCTGACAAGAGTCCCTGCTTTCTATTATTCGATGTCTCATGTCCTTGTATAGTCTTCGGAGTAATTTGTTACACTGTAAAAATTATAGTTTTGACTGATTCAAATGTCCTCTAGCACTTTTATAATGTTAACTGCTTTTACACCTCCATTTTAAAATATCTCTCAATGCTAATAAATGTATACAAACGCAATATTTCTAATCAATAAATAGTTATCTTTGTATTATGACGAAAATTTATTATTAATGATGATAAAGATGAAGCCAGAACTTTTATAAAGCTATAAACAAAATTTGTCATAATGTATTTACTACTGTCTGTTTTAGATAAACTCATTTTAGTGTTTTATGAAATAAATACGTTTCATCAATAAAAGTATAAAAGCATCTTATTTTATATTTGACAGAATATTTTTCATATTCTCGTGTTATTGTAACATGTGTCATATAATTATACTATCAGTCATATCTTTTATTATATCTTAGGAAAATATAACAAATAATCTAAGGTGTTCATATATATTATATGTTTTTACGGTTTATTCAAATTTCTTGTATTAAATAAAAAATTGAAATTGAAAGCATGATTACATATGCGTATTATACTTAATTTTATTTAAATATCTAGATTAACAAACATATGTCTTTAAACTTCAAGTGAAATTGACGTTTCAAATAAAGTAATATGAGTCGCAGTCGTAATGATTTATGCAGGGTAAACATTTCGCTCTTCACGCATTAGGCCGTATTTGCAGAGACGCGTTTGCTCAGTCTGGATGAAGCAAGTCGCGATATAGCCGGTCTAGTCAATCAATAAATATTTTATAGTGCTGGACGATCTCTTTACTTGGCGTAAAACACGGCCATGAAAGAGCAATATAAAAACTTATTTTGTATAAAGAAAAAAATGTAATTTTTCGTATAGATTTGAAAAGCATAAAATGTAGATGGTTCTCATAAGTTACATATAGCTTTATATTGATAACTAGCATCTTAATATAAAAATATTTTTATACGTGCAAAATAAGAAGAAATATTAAGTTTTGTAAAAGAAATATATGATTATATGATATATATGTCAAAAATAAGAATCTTAGTCGCTTTAAAAAAAGAAATAATAAAAAACTGTTTTTATTATAATATAGTTTTATTATAATATAGTTTCTTAAAACAATTTTCTTAAAAAAAAACGACAGTCCCTTTAACTTTCGTTCTAAGTTTCTAGGTAAGAAGAGAGTTGATATGTGAACGAGCAATTCAAGTGAATCACCCTATATACAATATTTAGTATGTATAAGGTAATTATCTAAAATCGATGAGCAGTTCGGCCCGCCACCGAAACTACCCGCAGACCGCTTTGCGCGAATAACGTTTTTCGTGAAGTACGAAATAACGTACCGTAACTTTTGCGGCGGGCGTGGCGGTCTGCGGCATGAATAGAAAGCACCTTTAATTAAAAAGGAAAACTTACTACCTTGAAGAAGATTACGAGCACGTGCATTCGTAGATTTCGTATCAAGGTTAAATATGTCGATTCTTTAATCGATAATTGTAAAATACGTAGAAAAAGAGGAAGGTAAAAAGTATTATATATATATATATATATGATAAAAAGTAAATATGAATTTTACATCTAGAAGATCACATTGCACTTAACATGAGATACGCGTAACAAAGAGTGTATGGAATTTGTGTATTGTGTAGAATTTCTGCGAATATATCCGGCAGGTTCCTAAGAAGCTACCAAAACAATCAGTCATTCTGTATTTTTATACCGCGGTAAGCGAAAACACAATCTCGTGAAACTTCGAATCCGAATCCGAGAATGTATCTCCACATTGAGAAAATTGACTGCAGTTAACTTAAGTGCACAGTGAAAAGTAACGTGACCGACTTAAGGCTGACGGATTTTGAGTGGAATATGAATAAATTTATCGAAAGAGTACGTGAGGATGGTGGGGTGGGATGAAGAGCGAAAGAGTGCGGGAGGGTGAGAGTTCAGGATGAGAGCTCGATGGAAAGCCAAATAGTAGTGGGGCGCGTAGGACAGGGGCAGAGGGGGGGCCAAAAAGAGTTTGAAACTGCTCGGGAACCCCTGTATTATAAATATCACCTATGAAAGATGGCGCAGACAGCAGCAGGGAGGCGATGGGGCTGGGGGACGCCTGGGTAAAGGAGTGGAACAGAACCGGAATTAGCATAATCAGAATAATTTCCACCAGCTGACAGCGCCCTCATTCTTTTTCCTGCGACGCGATTCTTCCGCTGCTTTATTTTCCGTTGTTTTCCGCCTTCCGCCGCCTCCTCCGCCACCACCATCGCCTCCAACCACAATCTCTCGAATTCTCGCGCCGTTTTCGCGACGTTGCGCTGCTAGGGTGCATCGCGCATTGACCTGTACATTTGAGAGTCGCGAAATTGATTTAACGTAGCAAACAATATATGAATAGTATCTTGAACATCCATTAGTTAAATAGTGATATAAATTGTTATAAAGTATATGTGATTATATGTTTATTTACTAGATAGAGTAATGCTCTTCCTTGAAAATCGAAATGATCTTCCTTTGCCAGAAGTATTGATGAAGCATGAATAATTTTTGATAAAAAAGGATTTTGATGGATTATATATATATATATATAAATCGCTTCGACGATGCAAAACGATCAAATAATAAGACTTCATTAATCGCGACATTTAACGTCAAACTGATTGTCGTATACCAAATTTGTCTTAACTTAAAATTGTAAAAATTCGTAAAGACGAGCATTTGCTAGAAATGATTTCTTAAAAAAAGATGCAACCAGAAAGTTGCAGGTCATGTATGGTTTGGATACTTGCCGCGATATGGCGCCTTGTGCCGCCATGCTCGACCGCCGTTCACCTTCTCCACGCTTTGACTACTTCTTCCCCCGTCTCTCTCTCCTTCACCCTCTCTTCCTACTACCTCACGAATATATCAAAGTTCATGCGTTTCTACCTAATATCACTTGCGTGCACGAGCAAACCGACCTCTCCCTTTCCCTTCTCGCAGTTTCTCCTCACTTCCACAGCACACCAAGTTGCGCTTTACGTGTTGGCAACGGCAACCCTCCGGGCTTTCCACCTCTGTTTTCTTTTTTCCTCTTTCTCTCTTCTCTGATCTTTATTCATTCTCTCGTTTTGTCCATTTCAATTTTTATATATATATATTTAAAAATTTAAATAAAAAAGTATATATATAAAATAGTATATATATATATATTTATATAATATATATAGATGTGTGTGTGTGTGTAGATATATTTTTCTGTTTTAACCGAAGGAAACTTGAATCTTGTCCCACACCTAAGGAATCTATTAAATGTCCGCTCGATAAATCTTGTAGTTTGTAACGTTGATTGTTTGTATAATACAATATTCCAAAATGGAATAGGAGAGGTTCACATTAGATCGCTTTAAGAATTATTTTAATTTGAATGTAGATATAATTCATACACGCTTATATCAAAAGCGTCATATGAATTTGAGAAAAACATTTCTCAGAAATATTTCATAAGAATACATGGAAATAAATTATACGATAACATTATTACTTTGCTTAATAGTATGCTTATCTTTTTCTTTTCTTCTTTTTCTTACTTTTCAATTCATAATTAATATTATTAATATTGTTATAATAACGTAGAAGAGAAGGAAGAGAGTGTGTTACTTAAAAAATTCTAGAAGCTTTACATTCCGTCTTCCGATAATAGGCCGTCCTGTTTCGATATTATCCATCCATTATTCATCTGGAATAAAAGTGGAATCTCTTGGAATCGCATTCGCAGTAAATCCGAACGGCGAAAAACGTCCGATTCAGATTCAAATGCTCATAGATCCCGCTGTAGATCCACGGGCATTTCGCAGTCCATTGTATTTATTGGTAGAAACAGGCGATCGGGGTGAAAGCTACCTTATGTAAGTATACATGTACTCATACCTCACTATCGTTTACGCAAGCGTAGTCGCGTTCATCCGTACATGAGTACGTACGTTTACAAAGACGTTTCGATCGAGAAGATCGCAGCGCGTCTACTAGAGGCCACAGTGCAAAAGTTTGTGAACTCTCTCAGCGATTTCCTAAGAGTTACCAGAAAGAATATACACATGTATGTAAGAGAGACTTGTATATATCTGGGATGCGCATTGAAAGCAATGAGGTATCATCGCAGAATGATAAAACAAAATTTAGAAATTTAAAAAATCTGTATGTTGTACTTCTATTCGTTTTGCGGATTATCTCCGTGTCTAGATCCATTGTTAGAATGCCACGTTTCATTAGGACGAGGAACAGCCATATATGGTACTAGAAAGTACCCGTGGAAGCTCAAAAGTATTAATCTTTATACATACTTTATTATAGATTCTTCAAAATTATGGCTTTGACGCAAGCGAAGTCATGGTTGGTTCTCCTGCAGTTTGTTTCTTCTTGCACTGTAAAAGAATGTAGCATTACTAATTAGAAGAATAGAAAATTTTTGAGAAAATTTTTTTTCATAATTTTTTACTTCCCTATGCCTTATGCTATGTATTACATTGAGGGTGAGATATAAAAGCAATTTTGTTGTACGAGTGTCGCTAGAAACGAATTTTTCACACGAACGCGAAGTTTAAAGGCACGCAAAGCTTCACATAGCGTACTCACACTCAGGGGCACGCAGACACTCACACACACACACACACACACACACACACATACACACACACAACATGCAAGACTTGCCACGTCACCAGCACTCGGATCCGCGTCTATCTGTCAGTTTCCAGTCTCAAACAAGATGGATGGCTGGCGAATGGAAATCATGGTTGAAACCCAACCCCATACCCTTGCTTCCTTCCACTGTGAGAGAGCGCCCCTCCATTCTGTTTGCGACCACCCTTATGCCGAGAGGGCTACCTCCCCCGCGTTATTCCACACTTCGTTCTCGTATCATCCTCCTGCGCGTCTCACCCTTCCCAAAATACAAATATATTAGGAAGATCTATTCATTATGTATTTATATTATGAATAAATTTTTATCTAATAATTTATTAATATTCCTATGTAATTTTCTATATTTATTTATATAAACGTATATTGCAATAATTAATACACATATTTCGATCATAATATTATAAATATATAAAAAAGTTTTGTCAGAGAGTTTGTCGTTTTAAGTAATAAATATGATAGAAGCATAGAATAAAGGTATGAAGAATAAAAATATACATGTAAAATTTATTGTAAACGCTATAAAATTCTATTTTTTATAATTTTATATTTTCCATGTATCTTATAGTTCTGAATAATTATGAAAAATCATTTTGTTTTGCTTGTTGTTTTATGCTGCTAGAATATAAATTGTTTAAATATTTCCAAATTTTATTCAGATCAGCGAAGCCAGCGATGTCAGGTTGTTGGTATTTGCTTCAACAGACATCTCCAAAGCTGTCGCGCGCTATTGGATTGCTGCATGTTTTCGGAAGTGGTCAATTTATTTGATTTGTTTGAAATCAGACAAATTAACTACATCTTTTTTAATATTTTATTTGACAACCTTGGAATCATACTTTGACTTGCTTTTTAATTAAAATCAAGTTAAATCATGTATTTGAATACGTTGAATTTTGCTAACTGCAATAATATTTAGTGCAGAATATCATTTTCCAAATGTTGTTAATTGTGCATTAGTATAGACCGTTCTGATATGTTTTCTCTTCTTCTTCTTTTTCTTCTTCTTCTTCTTCTTCTTCTTCTTCTTCACAGTCACTAGAATAGAAAGTTCGTAATTGTTGAAAGTAGATGTACTAATTTATGGAAAAACATGTTTAATACTTTTAATAAGAAGATTATATTTACTAAAGATTAATTTTTCATAAATAGCAATTAAAGAACGAAGGCAATTATTTTAAAACTATGCAATTTATTTTAGATAAAAGAAGACAGTTGATAAAAGAACATCATTATTCATGTAATCATTACTCTTGTAATGATGTATGTTTCAGTAATTCGTAAAGACATTTATAACATCTCTAATTAAAAGATAATACGAAGTAAAGTTTTTTTCTTTAAAATAAAATTTATTAATCCTCTTTAATTGAGATAAAATAGAGGCTGCTAATGAAGAAATCTTGCTATAATTATCTTTGAAAGCAGATTTATTGCTAACAACCCAGTCGATACCAACTAAAAATAACATATAGTAACATCTATATTATAATTTCGCACTTAGCAATGTAACTGTTATATAGCACCATGTATTATATTAAATTTATATTGCTGAGTGCAAAATTATAACATAGATGTTATGCTATGTTTAGTTCATGTCGACTGGAAGAATGTTGAAATATTTTCAAGAATTTATCTGTTTTTTTTATCTTTGTCATCTCATTTTAGTAAGAATGAAAAATTTATTTTGTCATAATGCTTCGTTTAAATAACAATTAAAATTTTTATTTTAGATTAATAATATTATATAATGTACGTGTTCTATGTTGTATTCTATATTATAATTGTATAATTTGAAAAAGAATTATTTGTTATTAATTACTTAATCGAATATTCGAAAATATATGAGAATCAGCAACACTGACAGGAAAGTACTGTCAAGGGTCGCCCAGCGGGAAACTCATCTACCCACAAGGAAGCCGCTACACCTGCTGAGCGTTTCAAAAGCCCAAACAGTAAAGGCGTGATATTTCGATTAAACGGTCCTATTGGGATTTATGACTGAAGATTAATCAGTGACCAAAATCGGATTAAAATAAATGGAGTATAGTTCCATTTTTAGTATACAAATTTAGTATACAAATTTATACACAGTTTTCGTATTTATCAGTAAATAGCTTATAAATTAAATAAGTTATTCTTGTTAACACTAGGATCTTGCAAAAGTTTGGGTTGGAGAAAAAATGAATGGACTGTCTCATTACTTGAATCAAAATTGTTGAAAATTTCGTATTCCTTATAATGATCGAATAATCAAAGAATTATAACTTGAATAATTTGTTGATGTATTTGTATTCTCAGGATATACGTATTTTATATCAGGATTTTCAAATAACGCATCCATATATCAGTGCGCGATAATTTTTGACTTCATAGACAGACTTTTCTTTCGAACTTATGTTATGAAATAGCGTTGGTGAAGAGAAGGAAAAACGCGGATCGGTTTGGGGTCCAGACTTCGAGATACGAAACTAGGAGATTGATCAGCGTCATCCTGTCCATCTATCCCTGGACTCTTCTCCGGTATTTCTCCTCCCCTTTCACTACCGCGAGATTCTATATTGTCTTTTTGTCCGTTTCGCGTCTCTTTTCTCTGCGCTTCTCTCCTTTTCCCGCTCTCCTTTTCTTTTCCTTTTCTCTCTTCACAGAATCAGCCATTCGCTATCCGCGCCGGAGAGCTGTCTGCAGATCCGCGCCACCGGTTTTCCAACCTTCCTTGCCCACCCCAAGGACGAACATCCTCCGACTCTCGGCCACATCTACCCCTCACCGAAGCTTCCTCTGCGTCGTCTGAACGTCCTCTTTTTCTACGCCTGCTTGTTCCGTAGACAAAGATCGCCGCGATAGAAAAAGACGACCAACGGCTGTAGGAGGAGGATGGGAGTGAGTTGTAGGGGTGAGTAATACCATAGAAGAAAAAAAAGAGAGAGCATCCTCTCGTTGCTTCTTTCATTCTTTTCTTGCAATGTTGATTGCAAACTTTTTGGGTGGGATCACGCGTCCGCACCTTCTTCGTTTCACCTCCGAAAATTGTCTCATGCTTCGATATCCGTGCTGTAATTCATGAATAGTTGAGAACTCATAAAATAACCATTTCATAAACAAGATATAAAGATACGACTAAACATGCGAAGAAACTTTTCTTCTTAATATTCCTTTAAATAGAAATAAATGCATTTAACATATAATTGTCTAATATATTATTACATAGTACAGATATACTTAATGCAGATATTACATAATACAGATATACTTAATATTATAGTTTAATGGCAGTTGCCTACATGCAGTTTTCCTTATATTTTTCAAATTTACATACATTAATGAATAATTGTCGCACATCATGCATGCGAATAATCTTCAAGATGTCGGGATGCGCACTGATATAGAGAACAACAGAGATGGCGAACGGAGCAAGATATTTCAACCGCAAGAACGAGCGAGCTGACATCAGGAAGAAGGAGAAGCGGGTATGAAGGGCTTGGTTAGAATATGGGGAGATAGTAGACAACGTGCATACGTATACAGAGACGGGTGAGTAAGGCGATGGAGGACAGGAAGGATGATGAGGGGACAGTGGGTTGGGAAGGGGGGCTCGGTTGAAGTAGGAGGGTAAACCTTTCCCGACCCTTAGCAACGCTCTCGCGACGCGCTATCCTGCGGATAACATCAGCGGCTTCAGGGCAGGAAATGAAAATCGCGCCGACACTGTTTAATTTAGATAAAAGCATATGTTACACGACGAATGGCGTCGCGGGATGGTATATTCTTGAAGAGGCCACATTATGTCTTTCCTCAGAAGGAATCTTTTCTCGGGAACGCACATCGGACATGGGAACATTCTATTTTCGCGCATTTTTGTGCCCTCTAAATACATCTTGCACTATTCTTTGAGATGACATGTTAAATTGCAATATAACATGTAATATATGTTGTCGTATATTTAATATATAATAATTAAAAAATTTATATATACATATATATGTATACATATATATAAATTCTACAATTATTATATATTAAAATATATATTTTTTTAAATAATGGAATTTTTTTAAGTTCTTAAAAATATTTATCTTATGTATAATATATAAGATTAATATTTTTTAGAACTTAAAAAGAAAATAATCAATTTAATTATCAGATTTTCTGTTTGCATGTCTTAATTATTTACTTTCAAATGCACGTAGCTCTCAATAACTAATACATTTATGCGAAAAGTGATCTCGATCATATTGAGATATCGCGGACATCGAAGAAGACGGTGATATTCGGCAAAATGAGTCGAAAATCGTTTTTACCAGGGATTGGGGACTTGGTTTCGCGCAAGAACCACCGGTGGATATGACGTGTTTTTATCGGCAGTACCTCGGCCAGACTCCGAAGAGCTGTCAACTTCAAGGCGGATGCCGAGATTCGCGCGAGCAGATAGAAAAGGCATAGCACTTTTATACTCTGGAGGTTAAAGTTTACGAAGTTATTTTGACTTTCGGAGTTGAATACCTCTTCCCATACCATACTTTGGTGGGAAAAGCAACCCTATCAACTTGGTTGACGTCTCCCGTCATAGCCACCCTCACCAAAATGTAGATCTTCCCATCATTTCTCTTTTGCCCATCACTTCTTCTCTTTTCTCTTATCTAATTATTTGTTGTTTCTTTCAAATTTGCTTTAATTAAATTTCTTATATATCTTTTACACATTTTTATGTATTCTTTCTTATATACCTTTCAACAGTTTTCTTTAAAGATATTCTCAGAAATGGAATTTCATTAAATTTCTATAGTTTCTTTAATTTTTATATTTTGAATATTATACTGTTTATTATTTTGTACTATTTTTTTCTTCAGTCTATTGTATCATTTTCTTTTTGTTATTTTTTTCTGTTGTCTATTTGGTGTCCCTGGTTTAAGTAAAAAGTTAGCAATCTTATAATAAAACTTTGCTGAATATAAAATCAAGTAGCCCGTCTCTCTTCGTAGCCAACTTGTGTTGTATTTTAATGGAACGAACTTGCTATGGTTGTTGTGCACATCGTCGTCGGTGCGATACTCAAAATTTTTTATCATTGTTATTATATAAATTCCAATGTATAATATTCATAAGTATACAATTTTGTAACTGCACGTTTTATACATCTAATTTGAGGAAACTGCATGACATTGTCCACATGTATCAATCAAGAATCTTAAATTTGGAACAATTATCATTATGATGATAATATTACAAGTTATACAGATCTTACTACCCGTTAGATGATATGTGGTCAACGGGGACACCCACCATAATGCCTACGGCATGCTTTCCTTCAGACGTGTTGCAAGTGTATGTACAAGGGTAGCGCGGGGAGTTGCTTGCGTAACGGATGATATATTATCGGGCGCTGTTTGCACTTTGACAACATCGCGGGGCATAAAAACGCTGACTCATTTAAAGCGGCCCCCGGGATTGTGCGGTGCTTCGGGAGGATCCGCGTGCCGGCTTCCCTCTACCTCTCCCTTCACCCTCGAGCCTTCCTCTTTCTCTCTCTTTTCCGATCCTCCGGTGTTCCAACTACCCACCCGGCTTCCCTTTTCCGTTCCGGCACAAACCACCACCACTACCACTACCACCACCACCATCACCACCACCCCAATTGCACCCCCAACGTTCTCCTTTCCACTACCCTCGCTTTGTCCACCGGCTCCTCGTCCCAGCTTCTACCGCAATTCGGCCCCGCGACTCTCCTGCGGGTCCCACAAACCTACCCAGCATCTCGTGACTCTCTTTTCTTCCGCGCCAACGGCAACCGGACTCATCCTTCGTTCGCTTTCCCGCCTTCGTTCTTTCCCGCCGCCCCGTTTACTCTCACTCCTCTCTCTCTCTCTCTGTGTTACCCGCAAACTGCTTCCAGCGTTTCCCATGACCTGCTCTTTCTCTTGCTCTTTTCTTAGAGATTTCTCCTTTCCTCCAGGTCCATTGAAGCGTCGACCAACGATCGCTTATAATTGCAATTCTTGGCATAATTTGTATTAAGGCTAATTAATTGCAATGGTTTGTATAATTCGGTTCACTATCATTTTCTTCTTCATCTGTTCGTAACCAATGAATGTTCGCTCTACTATAATGAATTACTATTCGACTGCTTTGCAAGATTGTTTTTTTATAAGCAAATTTTTTTTTCTATATTTGTAACTTTAGATTTCTTTGAAAATTATGTAAAAGAATGTATTTAAATTACAATCTAAACTGACTCTGAACACACACACATACACATATCTTATGCTCTTTAGTTCTTCGGATTAAGAATTTTACGCAAAAGTTGATAAGTGGGATGGGCTGAAATGTGGGTCGCAAGGCTCCCTCGAGTGGATCCAGTGGGGTATTCAATGGGGTAAATGGGGTATTGCATATTAAATGCGCAGATAGGGGGTTATAACGATAAAAGGAGGAAGCGCGGAATAGCTCGGGATTTAAGAGGAACGTGTGGAACAATGTGTGTAAGCTTGATGCGGTTATTGATTACGGATCACTGTCATTGACGGCCCGTCATATGGAAACAGTGATCGTTTTTCGTCACGGACACACCGATGCTTGTGATAATTTTGAAAATGTCAAAAATTGTTTAAATTTTAATTAATGAATTAGAATTATTTTAGTTAATAATTAGATTTCTATTCTATAAATTTAATTGTATATCACTGAAGCTCATGAAAATTAATATTTGTTTAATTCTATTATTTATTTAATTCTATTTCACTTGAGCCTCAATTTCTATTAAATTGTTTTATTTAATTTTATTATGTAACATTCTAAATATATTGCCAGACTATATATATATATGTATACACATATATATACAGGGTGTATCTGAAATAATGCCTACTAATCATACAGTCCTATTCCTAATAAAAAAAACTGATTGTGAGTCGACAAGTCCTCTATCATTTTGCAATTTTCATAATAGTTAACGAGATATTAATTTCTAAAGATTGTCGAATAAATGGATAAAATCGATGTATAAAACCATTTTTAAATATCTTTTAGTGTTCTTTGTGAAATATTTTGAAGATATTTCTTAAAGAACTTTTAAAGATACCTTAAAGTTGTTTTATACGTCGATTTTAGACATTTTTTGTTCATTGAGTAACTAAAAAAAGATATTGCGAAAATTGCAAAATGATAGAGGACTTTTCGATTCATTGTCAGTTTTTTATTAGGAATAGCATTATATGATTAATGGGCGTTATTTCGAATACATAGAGTTTAATTTTTTATTAATTTAGAAATAATTGATTTTTCTTTAATAAAAATATTAAAATAGTAGTATTTTTTCTATGTTATAAGCGATTAAGATTAATAGCGAGTTTTTTCAGTTCAAAGAATGAATAATACAGTATGAAATTACTTATTCACTTTATTATATATAATATTATAATTTAATTAAAAATTTAGTAATTTATTAAACGTTTGTTTTGCATGTATGTATTTTATGTATCAGTTATTAAAATAAAGTATTAGTTTATTGAAGTAAGATATATATGTATAATATAATTAGTGTTACATATAAAAGGAAATTAATTATAATATTTAAATGATACATTTTCTCCTAGTTATTTTTTAACTACAAAATTTTATGAAAACTATCTTTAATTGTTAATTAAAAAATTGTTGAAATCTTAATTTAAAGAAAAATTTATTTTAAATTGAAGAACAATTTAAATAATCTGTTATTACACTTAAGCATATACTATCATAAAAGAGAAAAGTCTGTATCTCTAATAATAATTAGTGTAAATCGCAACGGGGATAGAAAGCCAGAAGGGAATGGACAGAACGGGAGGCTCGACGACGTATGTCCCCAAAAGCCGCGGAGCTTAGCGTTGAGTGATCGCCGCTCAGTCGACCTCGTAACCGGCGCCATATATCATTCAAGATGGCTGGCATCTCACGCTGTTCAGAGAGAGACAAGGGTGACAACCCTCCCGTCTCTGCTTGCTACTTTTGACTGGCTATGTCTACGCCTTCGCTGATAATCGTGTTAAGGAGATATCAACCCTGAAACGGTAGTTTTTCCCTATCTACTACAAACTATTAGTGTAAAAAGTATCGGTAAATGTGTAAATTGCAATAAAATTGTGCATTAATAAAAACATTTTAAATTATATATATTAATTATAGAGATTTTTAATTATTAAATAATGTAATAAGATACATTGTTTAATAATTAAAAAGGTTAAATGTTTTAACCCATATATTAAAATTTTTTGATTATTCTATTTGTGTAGAAAAGAGGAATTAAAATAAAAAATTAATTTAATTGAAAAATTATAATAATTTCAAGTTTAACATTATAATATTTTATTTCTAAATTGTAATGTTAAATTGTATATACAATTGTGCAAACACTAAAAAATAAATAAAATTTGTTACTAATATACTCGATGGAAATTTTATATTTAAGTCCAATATTGTTTCAAAATATTATATATATGTATATATACATTTAGAGTACTAATTCTGGGATAATGTATCGATTAATCGTTTCGTATAAATAATCAGCGGATTATCAAAAGCTAATTAATTTGCATTTGCAGATTAATTACATGAATAAATTAATTAAATGGCTAGAGAAAATGTGAGATTTAGGTTTATCTATAGATCCAAATTTACATGAATAATACAATTACATAATAATTTAGTACAATTAGCACAATTTAACATATACATGTAGATATAATTATAATTGAAAAAATGCCTTTGCTTGGAAAAGTAGCCGTGAAAAAATATTTTCCTCGGTTCCATCTATCGTCTATAAATGTGCTTTAAGCAACGCTTCTCGAGTCGGTAAACGAAACTTCTCTACAGTAAACTACCTTACTAACGTTAGATTCAGCAAATTTGTTCGGCAGTTTATTCAAAGTTTATAAATTCAAATTTTTCTGTTTAGTATATATATATATATATAAATTAATATTGTTAATCCTATCAACTGTAAGATTTTTTGAATAAATGTTGATTGCATCGATTAGAAGATACTCATATAGATATATATATAGAATGTAGGACTTTCTGTATCTTCTTTCTTATTTTTTTAAATTATTTGAGTACTAAACTTTTACTAAATTTATCTAAATGATTATTTGCTTTATAGAAATATTTCTTCTCTTATATTTAAAGTTAAAAATATATTGAATTTTATTGTACAACAAAATAGCAGATATATCTCAAATATAAGAGAGCAATGTGTCTACCATAGTGACACTTTTAAAAGATAAATGAAAACTTTCTATTTTATCACAAAATTTATGTAAATAAAACTTATTTTAACACACACATGTAAAAATCTTACAGTAAAACCTTAACTTTTAATATACAAGACGCATAAACAAATAAAGTTCAATATTTACGCTATTTCGAATAAATATTTCTCAAAGCTATATTCAGTATATATTTTTCAAAGAAACGACTAGCTTTTTATAAAGACAATATAGCTCGTCTATCTATCATACAACGAGCAATATTGGCATGCCCATCGGTTCTAATATTGAAATTGTACTTTTTGCAATATGAGAGTTATTTATGAAACGTAGCAGGCAATATAGGAACACGTAGGGAGGATGTCGGCATGTGATGGTAGCGTTCTGATATGATGTGATGCGATGCGAGGAGGATCGAGCTCGTTGAGATATATAATGCTCGACGTATGAAGCATACCGGAAAATAAATTATAAAAGATTGAAAGGTAAAATGAGTGAGTTTTTAATCTTTCATACAACTATATATTGTTTTTCACAGTCCGTCTTCGTTATATGTTTCTATTATTATTTAATACGTTACTATTTTTAAAAATTAATTAAATATCTTAAACCATATTTATTTTATATTTCCTCCATATTTTTTATTACATTATAATGGATGTCTGCTACGTTCTGTATTTATTTTATAAATAACTTATCCAGAAATGAATTTTTATTTATATTTTAAGTGTATAATAATAATACTATTTATGCAATTGATTTTCTACAATGTCTTTCGTCTTTTTTTTGTGAAATTGCAGTAGCAACGTGTAACGTGTACGGTTAGAGCCCACCGAAGCGACAGCTGTTCACCGGTTGGCTGCACTATTCGATTGTCTCGCTCTTGATGATTGATGATCGTTCGGGGTAGCTGCTGCTGTGCCTTGACTCCGCGTCTGTCTTTTCCCTCTTTTCCCTCCAGCTTTTTTCGTTTCCCTAACAATTTCAGTGCAACGTACCGGGTCGACATACGATGTTGAAATTTTTCTTTTAAATCGTTAAGAAAAATCATGGAAATGGGGCAACGAGCGTAGAGAAAAGTCGAATGATGAATCATCAGAGAATTTTAACCAAAAAAGAAAAGTTCAGGAATAAACACAACGGTTATTTTTCAATATTTAAATTAACATTCAAGCAAATAATAACAAATAATAATGCAATAAGTGTATAGAATGTTACAAGTATCACATTTCGACTTTATAAAAAAATAACAAGAATAATATAATACAGTTAAAGAATTCAAAATTTACAAGTGCACATGTTTCTGCGTTTAATTAATAAAAATTGAATTATTAGTGCGATGTATAACGTGCAGCTTTATACTAATTTTTCAGGAATTTTTCATTTTTGACGCGTTCCTTTGCTTGTCTTGTGTTTATTGCGATCTCGCTTCATATATACCGTCGTACATCCGAAATTACAAGCTTATACCTATTTCGTCGGTAAAGATCAAAGCGCTGATGAGCATCTTTGCATAAAAACAGCCGGTTACGAAGCTTCGGTCGAAGACATCAGCTACACAGCAGCATCGCATGCGACACGGGCGATATCTCTCTTTCGTCCCAACCCCTCTTATTTCTCACCGCCAGGCTGCCTCCCTCCCGCTCACCCTTCTCTTACCAAGCTACCATCAGGACGGTCTGCTACCGTCTCCGTCCATCCCTCGTTCCCCATCGTCGCCCCTGTCTCGCTCGACGACTACCGGAGCTCTGCTCTCTCGTCATTAGGCCAACGAGATTTTATTAAACTGCTCCTCCGCGCGCATAGGAGGCATTTCGCCTCTCTCGCTTCCCCTTCTTCACTCTTGCCGGCCCTTCGCCAGTTATTACATGCAAAGTGAAAAAGTTGCCCATAGGGCTGACCATTATTCCATTGCGTTGCTCGCGCGGTAAAGCCTAGTCTGTGCATGCGCGCGGTACTTATACAAGCTACCGCGAGCATTTCTTTATTCTCTTTTTGACTTCTCAAAGCCAGCACGACTAACATCTCGCATGCCGCATATTACAAATTAAGTTACATCAATTACAACGCGTGTACCTGAATATTGCAGACTGTGCGTGCTGTGCCGTCGCAGCTTTCTGCGGGATAATTTCCTGCCAGTCCTTCGCTACAGAAACGCGATATCCGGCTGTCATTTTACCCGAATGTCCGCGGATGAAGCTCTACACTATCGTCGATCGAATTCGATATCTTTGTTGAAGAGATCTCCATTTTGTCTCACGATACATTACATATCATCTACGCGAACATCAACTTTGCATAGTTGTTGCACGAATGTTATAATTTCTTACTTTGTCATATTTCTTCCTCAAAATAAATAGAAATTCGACTTGAAAAATGATTAAGTTACACATAAAACTTATCTTCATCAATCCATATTCACATATACTGCTATGTTGTTTAAAAACATTATTATATGCTTTTTTTTTTAGTTAAAATGTCAATACTATTTGTGTAATAAATATACTTTTAGAAATTAGAAATTTTCTAGTGTGAGCAAAATGTAATAATTTTCTTATATATAGTACATAAACCAATATTAATACATCAGCATTAGAAATATTTTTTAGATTTGTTTGGCAAATGTTTTGTACACTCAAAAACTTATTTTAACTGTAAAAAATTTATATATACCGAGAATAAAGTAATTAAATCTATTATGAGATATTGTAGAATAGCAATACTTACTTGGTAGTAGTTCTCTGTCATTACAGAAATCAGTTACAGACAATCGATTTACGAACTGTTCTGCACTACACAAAAGCTCAAGAAAAGTTTGGCGTATTTTACTTTAATCACAGTTTCATCCGCGAGGAACGTGAAATTCGTCTTATACCTATTGCGCAAATAGGCCAACTGAAAACGCATTGACATCGCAAGTCACCGGGATAAGAGAGGGAGCGTCGGAGAGGTGGCGGAAGAAGAGAACGAGCCTGGCTGAATGGCGCCCTACCTGGTCCCCAAAGTCATAAATCATTCCCCCGCAATACTACCCCTCGGCGTTTGCTTGCACCATAACATCGCTGATCGGCGAACGGTCAACATCACCTGGAACGTACCGCGAAGAAGACTATACCTGCTTTCGTGACGAAATCTTAGAAAGAAGATCTACTGAAAAAATCAGGTATAATATAAGTCTATATTTATGTTAAAGCATGGTTTTCTTTTCATTTGCAAAAATTTTAATATACGATTGAGATATTTTTCTATTAAAAACTGTAGGAAGTGAAAGATTAAAATTTTGTCTTTCGAAAATACGTATTATAGTATATTGTCTTTATAAACCTTTATTACGATTGATTTAAAATAACTAACAATAGTTATTGTTTATCATTGATCAAATAACTTGGTGTTTACATGGCAACTAATTAGCGTCATAATTATCTAAGATAAAGATATAAATTACTTTTCTGAACTTATAGAAAATAGAGATTGTAAGGAATGCTTGCTTGCCGCATAACTAACGTAAAATTAATAGCCAGTTTTTACTACGCAGCACTAACGGCCTGAACTCTCCTGGTGGGAGGTCATAAATTTTAGCGGCACAGATTCAAAATGATCTCCTTTATTGCACGTAATCTGAGTTAGTTTCGCTTTGGCCTGCCTCTTGTACAGTCGCACCGCTGCACCGGTTTACGTCTCGCGCTGAAGAATGTATACTTCCTTCTTTTCTTTTTCCTGCTTTACCGCGAATTTTTATTGACCGAAGCAATTAATTGTAATCACGTGTTACTTCTATGCGCAATGATTCAACCGTATTGAGTTTGCTGTGGTACACCAACACTGTAGTGTATAACCGTAACAAATTAGTGATTGAAAAATAATAGCGTGTTTGGTGCGTGTACTTTTGTGCATATTTATTAATATATTGTGATAACGAGTGTTATCGTATAAAAGGACATGTGAGAAATAACATGTATTAATTTTATAATAAAACATATGTTTATCATAAAATTGAAAAGATCGTATATAAACACAGAGAAATGTTTAGTTTGCGATTTGGAAGAACTTTTGGAACAGCAGTAAACTTTCTATAAAATAGACATTATTATTTTATATATTTTACTTTTTTAAATTGTTATTTAAAATAGTGTATTGAAAAATTAGCAAGAGTGAGTGAATACGCAAAAGAGTGGATCTTTCTTTAAATTTTTTATAACAATTGATTTTAACTCTTTGAATTAAAAAAGAAGAGAAATACGTAATTGCTGCCACCTGTCGGTGATCTTTATGAAATAGTGTCAAAGTGTATGCAAGAGATGACGCTGCTGCAGCAATTTATAGTGCTTTTCTTCTATAACAGTCTCACTGTGGCAGAACAATTTATTAATTATACTGCGAAAAAAAACTATTTTCTCTAAATAAGATCAAATGAATTAATTTGAATAAGTAGGACTAAATTTGTAAAATAAAATATCCTGTATTTTAGAAGGAAAAAGACTTGATAGATATTTATTTGTTTATACTGTAATAATTTGTTATAATTGTCAAAATCTTTTATAATAGTCATTTTTAGATTTTGAAGCAATTTTGAAGTTCTTAATATATTTAAAATTTATACCATTAAATGTACTTTTACACTTCATAACATAAAAAAATATTACAACGTTTTTTTCGTTATAATTTTTGGATTTATAATTCTAAGAAACATGAAATATTATTAATTTAAATTAAAAAATAAATTTTTATTTAGATAATAATTTAATAATAAAAATCAAATACACACTATATATTACTTGTTCATATATTTAAAACAAAATTTTACTTTCGATAACATATATATAAAACATATTATAAGAGATGTCTGAGAGAATCATCTCTTCTTCCTATAGATTTTCCATTAAATTTAAGGTATTACTTAATTATATTACTTGTCCTGTTTAATGCATTTAGAAAAAGAAACAGTGCATAATAATTTATATTTTTAAAGTGTAATAGAAATATCCTTTTATTTTAGAAAATTTATTTTTCAAATAAATGCTTTTCCCTCTTTATAGAACATTAAAAAATGTTCATTATACTAATTTTAATATAATATTATAGGAGTAATTTTGGGGTTTCACTAATGTTTTATCGAATGTTTTTTAAGCATTATTATCTATAGGTATGGATAACATGCATTGTATTTTATATATAAAAAAACACATTTTTTAGTGTAATTTAATGGTAAAAATTATATGTCTACAAGTATATTACATGTTGCTCATTCATATATTTTATTTTCTTACTTCTGTCATGATATAAAATATGTTGATTGTGTAAAAATGATTGTCTTTTTATCTACGATTTTTCCATTAAATTTTGCGATCACTTTATAAAAAAACCATTGAATAATTTATTTCTATATTTAAATATAAAATTGTGTGTTTAGAATACATTTAAAATGCGCACATGTTACTGGTAACAAAGTCGCTTTTTCGGTGAGTAAATACTATAATTTTTATGGATGCATGATGATAAAGAGGAATTATTTCTATGAGCGAAATTTACAGTGGATACTTGTGTACCTTGTCGTATTATCGTACGTATGTGATATTCATTTCTCGTCTCCACGAGGGTAAACGTTTTATGCACGGCGCTCCAAATACTGCAGCCATTTTATATAGATTGCAATGTATTGATCGTCTCCGCCAACTGCCGACATTGTACGTAGTATCAGAATGACAGGCTGGCAGATGGAATCGCAACTTCCTCTTCCCTCGCCACCACCTGCCATCACGATCCAACCCCCTTCAATGCTTTGGACTGCCTGCCAACCCCTCGTCTCCGCCTATGCCTATATACATGGATAGGTAGCTCCACAAGTCGCAAACATATATACGCACACATACACATGTACACACATACTTCCTCGAAAACATATCTTTTTTAATTAAAATGGCGAAACCACGTGTTCATTCACGTTATGAGTATTTGGACTATGTCGACTTGTCAAGGATTCTCAAAGTTCTTATGTGTATACAAAAATTATTGTTACAATAGATTTTTGTCTAAATGTCATAATATAATTCGTATTGATATATAAAAATATGATATACACTTGTCATATAATTTTAAAGTTATGTTGTTACATTTAATCTCTCGCAGCTTCTTACTGCCTCATGACATTCTCGTTCTCCTAAAAATCTCTTTCTTGTAGGAGACGCGCGATAGATTACCTCGGTAAAGTCGCGATAACATGTTCACGTTCGCATCCACTTCACTTTGACAAATGATCGCCTTTTGCGGAATCTCTCGCGCCTTCTAAACTTCGTTATGATGTTTTATAGTTTAATATTACTGTCCGCAGAAACATTCTTTTTTATTAATTTAAGAAAGACTCTAGAATGACGGCAAAGCACGTTAGTATCAACAGAAAATAAACATAAAAACTAATATATGTATATTATCTGACTGGATGATGGATTTTATGCGATGTTTATTGTTTGTTACTATAGGTATTAATGTGGGAAACACAAAGGAGAATCTAAGAAGAATCGAAGAAGAGATAAAAGAATAAAAAGAGAGACAAAAAGTGCAGAAGAAAATAAGAGAGCAAAGCAAAACGTCTCTTACTACGTCAAGTATAAGATAGGGTGGTCTTCATCCGCAAAAGTGCCCCACGGGAGCTGCGTCAACGTCCTACAGAAGAAGCAGAGCCCCCTTCGTTTCCCGATCCTTTGGCCTTTCAAGTTACCTCTTCATGGATCTTCACGAATGGGCAGGATCACAACGGCAACGAGTTTTCTGGACGGACGTCACTCAGATTCCGACCTTCTACCATTCTTCTTTATCCTTTATGATTTATGGATTCATTAATGCAACATACAACACTTTCTTGGCCGCGGGAAAAGAAAATGCTGATTAACTATTTTATTTTTGATGCTAAAGCAAACGTAAGATATGACCATATCGAATTACTATTTATTTCCTAGCAAAGTGCAAAGAAACAAATTCCTTTTTATAGATTTTATGAACATTTCACGCTTTATGTTAAAAATACCTTATTTTTAATAAATAATGGAATTTTAAGAAGTTTCTTTCACTTTAACACATTTAGTGTATATCATGACAATAAAGTACGACGAATTTCGTACAACTTTTTATAGCTAAATAAATATGGTAAGATAACATTCGGGATAATAAAATTCGGAACAATAAAAATATTACAAAATTTAAATTTGTAATTAAAAAAATTAACAAATTTTAGTTTGATTTTTTCATATTTTTAAAAATGTTACGAATGAGAAATTTCGCATTGTACAATATTTTTAAACAAGCTTCGTAAATATTATTTCTATCAGCGCGATTTAAATAGTTGTAATAGAAACATTTTTAAAGACAGAAGCAAAAGGAATCTAAATTTCAACATAGTGGGCGGTATTGCAGTTCCTTGTTGCAGTTCCTAATCCGCCCACCTCAATTCAAATTCATCTCAATAACATTAGCTTAATCGTTTAAGCTTTTAATTACGCGAGCTTATATTCAGCTTGCAAAAAATCTATCTGTTACTAAATTTACTAAACTTTTCTATAAATATATTAGCAATTTTATCTCAAAACAATTATAATTTTGAAATCAAGTTATATTGTATCTGTATAACTTTTATTATACATATATATTATAATTAAAGTTATATCCGCGTATACAAAAATAGATTAGTATTACATTTTTTAAGAACAGGGACTGATTATTATATGAAACATTTCAAATACAATAATTTTTATACAATTAGAACTCAGTTACCTATTTGTCCTATTAAATTGTTTAAGTAACGGTCACATAGAGCAATTTGATTTACACAGAATAAAGCGTTGTCGATTCTTTTTATGGTAACTTCAATTTCAGATTCAAATTTGTTGCGAGTTGCGAATACGAATTGGTTGCCATGCCGAAGAACAGAAAAGGAAATCGACTGGCTATCGACTGGATTATTATTCCAAGCATGCCTCTTAGACGTCCATTCCTTCTGAAACATTCCACGATACGATACATGGTGCCAGTCGAAGACCAACACTTCTTCGGGAACGTGCAAGTGCGGTACGATTGGGATACAGTTGTGAAACAACAAATCTCGCAGAAGGTACTTGTTTTTTAGATAATGCTTTTAATTCTTAATATTTGCTTAGAGACAGTTGATTACCTTATATGTTATAACAAATTAGTATAAAAATTTGTATATTGCGTTGTTTAAAATTTTGTTTAATAGTTTATTTATGTAGCACTTCAGTTATAATTATAAAAGTAAGAGTACCTATATCTATACAAAATATATATATATTTCATACTATATAATTAAAATATAAGTTGTATTTAGAAAACTGATCTTTATTAAATTTTAGCTGTCAATATGTTACTTCTCTGTTGTCGCGCTAGGCTTAGCGGTCTTTTATGGCAATGACCTCTAGTGAATTAATCAATAAATACGTACACTGCGTGAACTACATTACGGTTTGCCTGTAAATGGTGTCTGGGAACGTCGACGCATTGCTCGATGGCCAAATATAATACATATTTTCGGATATTCAACTTACATTTAATTATTATTAAAATATATATATGTAACGCGAGTATTAAAAACTTAATAAAAATTATTATTTCGATTGTTTCCTATAATTATGTATAGAATAAGTTTCTGTGATGGACACTGAAAGGTATTATTAATTAACCACTATGTTATGCGCGAATTAAGCTATGCATTTAATGATTAATCTCTGTGCAGATGTCTAGTCAGTCTCTACGAAGTATAAGCTGATTGGTTTGACGAAGACCTGCTCAAAGTTCCGAAAGTGATCAGGAGACAGAGATCCTCATATCGGTGTCAGAGATTCATCTACATTCGCAACTTTACACAATGATGAGACGTAAGCAAACTTTAGGAAGACATATTGCGTGTGAGTTGAGAATGACAGGTGGAAAGGTGGTTGAGTGGTATATGATGTGGGGCCGATGTTATGAAGAGACAAATAGTATGGCTGCGATTTTATCGAATTAGATCTCTAATCCTACTTTGTTGAATTTTGATTCTCTAGCATGTAGCATGCAACAATGTTGTGTACTCTTCATTTTTTTGTCTACTTTTAATTTATTTAACATCGTGCAAAAAAATGAAAGACTTTTAATATGTGCCACGCAAAGAAAATTGCGCATCATCATTTTTAAATAAAACATATTGGACAATATTGCTTTCTTCATTTTATTGTTCCTCTGTTCTCGTTAAATATCGTTTGATTGATCTCTTAAGTGATGGATCTCAAGTTACATTTTTCACGTTTATCTCTATGAATTATTTTCGGTTATATCACAAACAATCAAATATTTTATGCTATTTCTTTATCATTCGCTGCTTATCTTTTATATTTTGCGCTTCATTATTTTCGTCCCTGTATCCTGGCGATATTTTTAATGAAAAAAGGCGTATAACTATCTGCTTGATTCTTCTATCTTATCGTGATTCGACTCCTTCGTCGTTTTAAGTATCCCTCTCGCAAGCTGCGTGTCCTTTCTCCTTCTACTTAACTTTTTCTATCCGTTATACATACACACACGGCTAACTCTTCCGTCTCCTTCCGTCGCTAAGCGTCGATGGAGGCACGCTCTACGGCACAATCCTCACCCTCCGACATAGACACGTTCTCTCTCTCTCTCTCTCTCTCTCTCTCTCTCTCTCTCTCTCTCTCTCTCTCTCTCCACTCTTCTCGTTTCCCTCTCGTGTCAGCCTCCGCAGCTTCAGGAGCAGAGAGACCGATCAATACGTCGCTCTAGAACGGAGAAGGAACGGAAGCTACGTCATTGGGAGACTTTGGTCTCGTGGGGAGCGGAAAGGGGCCGAGGTAAAGGGACCTTTTCCAGGCGATTCCTCGAGAAGCAGAGGAGAGGAGACCAGGCCTGGCTCAGACCAGATATGCCCAGCTATGAGCGCGAAAAGATGATGAGACGAAGGGTGGCCCCTAGGTTTTGCATCTCTCTTTCTCTAGCGGGGTGGTTGACAGGAACTCCGGGCCGAGACTGTACGACTCGAACCGAACGTCAACGAGCGCAGGGACGGCTGGGCAATCGGTCCCATCCAACGTTGATAAACTCATCAGGGAGTGTTCATGATTTTTGTCGTTTTGCAATGTGATCTAAGAAACATTTAATGCTCTCCATTCGGTGTAAATACTCGTCTGATGATTACTATTTGTATAAATCAATCGACCGCCATAATCAAGCTTCACTTCAAATAAAATAAGGTTTTTTTTTGTAAAGAGATAAATAAAAATTTTTTGAAACATAAATTAACGTTGTAAAAAATATCTAGATATTACCTATAGAAATTTACGTGATATCGACTTTACTTAATTACTTTACTTAAAGTAAAAGACATAATTATTATAAAAATATAATAAATGTATCATATCTCAGGTACTTGAGGAATCATCTTTTTTCGCGTCAATAGTTCTTAATAGTTATAAAATTTATTTAAATTTTACTATTCAAGAGTATATTATGATATAGAAAAGCTTTATTGATTGGCATGCAAGACAGATTGTTACATACAAAATTTCAACTGTTTCTGGTAGATATGTTCTAATGAATACGTGTATATGTGAGGTTGAAGTTGCTTATTAGTTAACAATAATTAATGCATCTATAACACCTGATGTAACAATTCTCTATATGTCAAAAATTACAAATATCTTTAATAATTTTATAATACATCAAAGAAAAAATTTAACTTTTTAAAACTTCCAATTATATGATTGATATACTAAAGTTTTTACTTATTGACTGTGCACACAGGAATAATAAATACGCAAAGAATAAATACGATATGTCGTATTCGAATAAAGTGTATTTCATTTGCTCGTGATATAGCTTATTAGCATAATTTTTAATAAAAAGACAGAAATAAGCAATATGTATTTTCCTCGAATATAATACAGTTTTACGAAATAAAATTGCAATGTGTTAACAAAAGCTAACAAATTAGAAAGAGAAAAATAAAAAAAGAAAGAATAATATTAAAAAATTTGATTATAAAAACTAATATAACTCGACAAATGGTATTAATATATCTACTATTATTAGTAATAATAGAATTGATAAATGCTGCTAAGAATCAAAATAGCAATGTATCGAGTTGCAAAGGCACCACGCAAACTTACGGCCCTGTGCTATGGCATCCCCTGTGTCGGAGTGAGGGTGCGTGCGGTCCAATCATCGCAGAATCCGGAGAAAGCCCCTGGCTTCACCCGGGCAGCCGTGGGAGAGACGCCCCGCAACTCGAGGATTCGCTTGTCGCCGAATATCTTCTGTATCCGAGTCGTAAAGGACAGTCGGCAGTATACAGCGTTTGGTTAGAGGGGCGTTGGCCTGTTCTTTTGCCCTGTGTGCCCTTGCAAATCTTAAAGAAAACCTGGTTCCATCAGAATCTCGTCATCTTGAAACGTCTGACAAACTTGATTGGCATGCGAGGCTCTAGTGACAATCTCAAATCGACCGAGGATGAATCAAACGTGAAATAATGTCAAACTGCGGGAATTCTTAAGTGTTTTTCGAGCGATTCAAGTGTCTTTCTTCTTCACGTACGAATTTGTACAGTTTGTTAATAACAATTATTTAATACAGTTCTGTCAAGAGCGAGCGTGCTGAATGTGTATTAAATGTGCATGAATGTGAGTTCGTTTATTCATAGAAACATATTTTGTATCATTTTTCACTGTGTTATATCGATGTATATTTATAATTAACATATTGCGTTGTGATGGTTTAATTGTTACAGTTTAAAGAGAGATATTATTTTTGCGCACGAATATCTCCGAAAATTATATTTTCGCATGATCGTTCTTATTCTAAATTTTTTATTGTATGCAAGATACATTGATTGTAAACAAGTATCGTATATATGAACAATCACGTGTATATGTATATACAAACGTATATTTATATACATGTAATTCTATTCGCCTTCTATTTGTATTTCAAGCATGATTTCTACTGGCATGTCTTTTCGCACTTGTAATGATACTTTCTTTCATGAACATGTCGTCTAATTACCATTTTTTTCTATATTAGCTTTGATGGATAAGTGGTTAGTACCTCACATTGTCGCATCCACATTTATAATGCATATTTATATTCGTACAATTATAATATTATCAATAGAAATATTTATGTAACAACAAAAGTAGTTATTAGTCAGTCAAATCGTTACCTATCTTGTCATTATAAAATTGTATCTCAGTTCTTATTACAAATTACATTTTCAATTCTAGAACAATATGCGTATTCTCCACCTTTCCTCTGTGTCTCCATATTGAATTCATAACGTCAATACACATGAAATAATTAATATAATTGAAATAATTACTATTATGAAATTAACATTAACATATATGCCATAAATATAAATATTTTGTTTAAATTCATATTATGCAAAGAGGATATCAAACACATTGGCCCTCATGATATTCATATAAATACAAAATAACGAAACGTGATGTGGCACGTGAGTATTTTAAATAACAAGTACTTTTAATATCTATACTACATTATAAAAAAAATTAATATGAAAAAAATGAAAGATTTCAATAATTCTAATGTTAATGATGCATAGATGATTATACGAAGTACAACACAATGTGCTAAATCAAGTATTAAAATCGAGGGAAGGTAATCGTGTCAGGTAGGCGCTATTATAATTCACGACTTCCTTTTAACTGTACCCCGGATATGCATGCCGGGTCACGTCCTGTTTCAGCGGAGGTTTTCCGGCGTCACGTACGCTGATGTGGATAGAGCTGAACTTTTAATCTGCCGCAATTTTAAATTATCATGTCCGTTATTTGAACTTCATATCAAACCTAATTTATTTGAAATTCCTTCATTTTTCCAGTTTTTTTGCAGCTATAATCAGAAATTATTATACATATAATTTCAAATTTGAATAGATAAAATAAGGTTATTACTCTAATTATCACATATTAGTTTCAGAATATCAAAAGGCACGACTATATTAATCATATTTAAAACAAAAAATAGTAAGAGTGGATATATTAAATTGAAAATTTTGTTGCAGATTACTACTATGTGGAAAAGACAAGGGAAGATTGCAAAGAATAGGCACATTCGTGATCTACCCTGTAGATCCGGGCTTTTGTAGAATGTAAATATCAGAAGCTCGACTCTACAGGTATCTTACGGATGACATGCCACGCGACTCTAGCGATTGTGATGAATGCCGCCATATTTGTTTATACAATATAATGCATAAATAATGATTCTCCAAAAGAATTTGCAGAATAATTGGAATATTGGTTTTATTAATATTTCAAATAATATAAGTGTGAAATAAAAATACGTTTATTAAATAATGATTATCATAGTTTTATTAGATATTTTATAAAATTCAATTAGATTTGTCATAAACATTGCAATTACATATAGATGAAAATCATTAAAATTCTAATTTACTTTTGCATGACATGTTATATGTCATCATGCTCTCTCGCTCTCTATCTCTCTTTTTTCCGTCAATATTAAAATATTAATATATTAAAATAAGAATCTTACTGGATCGCACATTTGAAAACTCAATAATAAAAAACAGAAGTAATAGCCATAACGATTAAAATTAGATCTTTAATGCTTAAATAATTCAATCTGAATGACTATATACTATATATGCATGTATATTCATACATACCATATTTGTAATCATTCAAACTGCGCGCTGAATTGGTTTTTCGGACTTATAAACGCAAACTATTGTAGCAATATCACGAATTAAATTGACAAGCAATTTTAATAATTTGATGCTCAATCGGGTATCCTATTAGAAAGATGTTAATTTGCTGAAAAACTGTAAATAAATTTATTATTATTATATTATCATTATTTTAACTAAAATTTTATAAAATATTTTTTACAATAATTTATATTTATTTAAGAAACTATTAAAAAAAGTTTTAATAATTTGATATTGTCTAACAGTTTTTAATTGGTTGTTCTTGTTAATGTTATACAAAAATTTATTGTATTATATGTTAAAAATAAATGCAGTACTTACTCATTTTATTTCCTGTGTTTATTTTTCCTAGAAACTTATTATATGTTGTGCTATCACCACAATCTTAATTTCTTCAATTCTTAGAAAAAAGAATTTTCATTAAGATAAAAATAAGCAATTTTGCAAAAAAAAGTATTAATTAAATGTTATTAAATATAATATAAAACATTCTAATAAGACAACTAAAAAAATGCAATGTATACCTAATAAAAATGTAATTGATATATTTCTTGCATGTGTATGTGTATGTTATTTATATTAGAAAACGGAAAATTGTTTAAAAAAATTAATAAAAATGTAATAATTTATATGTTTAGTATATGTATTTGTGATATTATTTCTTTTTAGATTAGATCATTATTAATATTAAATTATTATTTATATTTTCTTGGCGATTATAGAATATAATTTCAGTAAATAAATGGGGAAAGAATAATGCATGTTTAACCGACTCACTCTATCGGAAACTTCAGGTACGATGTTAAGGCGTATATGCGATGATACGACAGAAATCTTCTTCTCGACCTTTCTAGTATAGACATCTATATTAGTGAATACATAAATTTGTAAGACAAATTATTTAATTTTTGTGATTTTCAGTTTAAAACAATTTACAAAGTATAAAGATAGAAATATTAATCTACCATGTATATTTTGTCACATATTTTAAACAAAAAATAATTATGTAGCAGTTTCTATAGGTTATACATGTGATTTTATATACTCTTTACTTCCTCTTCGTTGTTAGCGCTTGTTCGTTAGATGTCACTAAAATGTCTAGAGCGTCTGGAGAATGTAGTAGCATCATTTTTTGATATAATAATATATGTATGTATATTTTTGATATAATAATATTGTGAATTAATAGAAATTTCTAAAAAAATTTCATGATTTTTAATAAAAATTTTCTGTATGTCTTTCATATTATAATTATTTTTTATTTAAATATTTATATTCCTACTATTTTCTTCTATGGATAAAATTAATATGTTACAAAAAACAAAAAATTTAAAAGCGCATAAAACCATTCAAACATATCTTATGATATTATCAGAAGCAAAAAAATTTTAATATATATATATATATAGATGTGAAGACCAATCGATATAATCTCTACGAATAATAAGATTTATAAAACAGTAATCTTTCAGCTCTGAGCTAATCCGCATGATTATTGAATGACGCCAGACTTGTTTTTATAATGTATAAATAGTGATTTTCCAAGAATTTGCAGAATAGTTTGATTATCTGTTTTGTTTGCATGGCAAGAATTGTGTAAAATAAAAATAACAATTGAAAGATAGTGTATTATATTGTTATATAATATACAAAGTTATATTATATAAAATGGTATATTATATAAAACAGTAATATTATACATATAATAGATTATAATGGCATACGAGATTAAAAATTCTAGTTATTTATTAATTTAGTATTATGCAGATATTTGTTTCGACATGTTAATCTCTCTTAGATGTTATATAAAAACACTTTATTTATATTATTGTAATTTATTATAAAGAAATAATAAACTATTGATATTTTAATTAACTTAATTAATTGATATTGTCATAAGAAAAATTAATGAAGTCAATCGCGCCACATAAACTTAAATAAATGTTTAATCTCTTTTGCATAATAAATTCTTTTTGTTACGTACGTACATATTTTCAAATTTGCGATAAAAATTAACACTATAGATTAATATAGATAATACACTTATAATAATACGGTACGAATTTATATCTCTCCTATGTGATATATGTTTCGCTTCGAAAATAACAAAGTTGTTTCTTTTTTTATTTATTCGTTTAGGTCGCAAAAGAAAGAATTTTTTGTAGCACTGACCAACACATAGATCCGCAGATTCGCATGAATTCTAAAAAAAGAGCGTGCAACAGCATGCGTGGGGATGAAAAGGCTAAAGGCAAGCAGATCTCGATGTATGGGAAGCACGATGTTTGATGGTGTGATAGCATGGTGGTACCTGGGGCGACGTGGTATTATATTATTGATCGTTCCACGAGCTCTGTCCCCATCAGCTGTCGTAATATCCGGCGTTCTCCTGGTACTACCGGGTTGCATGCTAACATAGTTGTCTAAAAAATCATTCGCGTTAGATTGCATTATAAATACATGCTACTTTACTATATTGCTCGACCTATATCAAACTTAAATCTGTTGCGGAATTTTTTAAAACCCTAATAATTATAAGACGATAAAGATCGATGAAGGAAAGATTACTATGCTTTAGTGGCACACTGGTATGTTAGCATGATTTCATCATTACAAACTCTCAGCATTCAGAATAATTCATGATATCCATTTATTTTAAATCTGCAGATTAAAGTAGGAGAGTTTAAAACGAGAGAAGGCAAGATAAAAGGATAATAAATAAATAGAATTATCAGAAAGGGAGGAAGCAAGAGAGAGAAAGGGAGGGAGGGGGGGAGAGAGAGAGAGAGAGAGAGAAAAGAGTAGTAGAAAAAAGTAAATGAGACGTAGAAAGAGAAAGAAAGAAAAGGGAGGAAGAGGAAGAAAAAAAGAAAAAAAGAAAAGGGATAGAGAAGGAGGAAGGGATACAATCTTCCCTTCTTGGACACTTTAAAGTGCCTCTTCCAATATCCTCAGCTATGCTCTACTTCTCATCTCCTTCCGGTTGGTCTACTATTCTGAAGGTAATATCCTGCTATCCTGAAACCTTAACGTGGCTTGAACTCTTAGTGTCGTCGTTCTCTAGTTTCTCAGTGCTCTCTCTCTCTCCCCCTCTCTCTCTCCCCCCCTCCCTCTCTCCCCCTCCCTCTCTCTCTCTCTCGCTCTTCCTTTCTCTTAGCTTCTCTCTGTATACCTCTTTCTCTTCGGGATCTCGGCTCAAGTCTTCAACGTGTTACTAATACCACAAGGATTAATGTTATATGCTGGGGCTTACTCTAACTATTAATTTAATTAGGAGAACAATACCTTATATGTTGATACTACTATCAAGTAGAAATATTTTTGAATTCTTAGAGTAAAAAAAGATAATTTCTCTTAGTCAATCTCAATCAGATGTCTAAATTTGGCCAAATAAGCAAAATTATTATTTTGATAATAAATGCGCGTTTAAGATGTTTTTATTTGATTTGTAAGATTGAATAAAGAATAATTATTTTATTAAGCGTACTTGCAAAATACTTAAATCCTATAATATGATCTCATTAACAATTAATTATTATATAATATTTACATATATTTTTATTTAAAAAATTTTCAAACGCTATTTCTAATCATTATTTACATTAGAATAAATTAAATAATTTTCAATGCACTAATTTTAAATTAAAAACAGTTTCTATATGAAATAACTCTACATCAAAATAGCATCACAAAGTGCATTTATTGCACTTGCACAATCAAGACATTAATATCAATGTTAGTTAGTGTGAGAAAAATCAAGTTAAATTACTCTTAGTTGATGTTTTAAATGTGTCTATAGCCTAAAATCAGTATAATTAAAGATTACTACAGCTCGCGATAACATCCAGGCGTAGCTCACCGGTTTGACTGACGATCTTTCAGACGGCTCTGCAGGAGCACGCTATTCGCAAGCGCCGAGTGATATTTATCTCCAAGTAATTAGGAGTTGGGCTGGAATCACGCATGCTCATCCTTCACCGTGGCAAACGCCCGTTGCCCTGTTCCATGCATAATGCCGAAGGCAATGATTATTTAGTTTTATCCCATTATCGAAAATTTCCATCAGTGAGAAGATCGAAATTTTTTTCATTTTTACACACAATATTATTACACAGTATTATACACAACATTATCGCACAGTATTATACACGAATAAAAATTACCATAAATTTTATTTAAAAGAATTACTCATGTATTTTTTATTTATACAAATATGAAAGATATATAATGTTTCATACATAAATTTAACATAGATCTTGAACAATACCTTCCTCAAGGACTTATAATTATTGCAACTGATAACTATCAACAGAGAAATGGCAATGACATTTTTCCTACGAATGTTATAAGAAAGAAGAATACGTCCATTAACTTTCATTCCCGTCATGGAAATTTACAAAGTACCTGTA
Source organism: Mycetomoellerius zeteki (assembly GCF_001594055.1). Classification (NCBI taxonomy): domain Eukaryota; kingdom Metazoa; phylum Arthropoda; class Insecta; order Hymenoptera; family Formicidae; genus Mycetomoellerius; species Mycetomoellerius zeteki. The sequence goes on from NW_017257220.1 coordinate 141,266, forward strand.
CGTTCAAATAAATCTTTCTACAACAGGAGTATGATGGCATGCCACTGACTTATTTATGATCGTCTTCTGTTAGACGAAGGGTTGGATAAAGGGTTAAGAGCGAAACAATGCCTAGACCGACAGTGCTTTGATGCGACCAAAGTAGCGGGAGAAGTCGAGTCGGAAATCGTGATGTGTGTACTAATTTTCCTATTTTCTGTTATAAATATACTTAAGATTTGGAACGAAACACAGGTTATATACATAGATCCTACTTTTGTATTTATTATTTAGTATAATGCTTGTATTTCGATATTCGCTGTCAGTGTTGAAAATTTACAGTGCACGTACATATGTTGCATATGTATATATATTGTATATTTCTAGTATTGACGGTAAATATTGAAATACAACCAATAAATATATACATATACAGGGTGTCCCAAAAAGGTCGGGACACCTAAATATCTCGGGAAATATAAGTTTTACAGAAAAGTGTTTCAGACAAAAGTTATATGGTTTAAAAATATCTATTTACTGATCCTATATTAGTTTGACCTTGGGTTGCGTAGCCAAGGTCAGATCAAGGTTACATTGATTTTCTTAAATGGAATACCCTATTTTTGATTCAAGAATCCAATAGCTGATGTCGAGAGCTTTCCAAAACGCTATAATGAAATATTTTTTCATGAAGTACTTTTCAAGTTATAATGCTTCAAAGTTACAGTATCGCCGGCATTAACATTACCCAAAATATTTAATTTTGGAGACTGGCCAGTCAAGACCGATCTTACTTTCATTGCTGCATTATTCTCCAATCTTTCTCCGAGCACAAAAGACATGTCAATCCGCCTGGGCAACTTCCGTGGTATTACATATCTTGGGTAATGCTAGTGCCGGCGATACTGTAACTTTGAAGCACATTATAACTTGAAAAGTACTTCATGAAAAAATATTTCATTATAGCGTTTTGGAAAGCTCTCGATATCAGCTGTTAGATTCTTGAATCAAAAATAGGGTGTTCCATTTAAAAAAATCAATGTAACCTTGACCTGATCTTGGCTACGCAATCCAAGGTCAAACTAATAGGATCAGTAAATAGATATTTTTAAACCATATAACTTTTGTCTGAAACACTTTTCTGTAAAACTTATATTTCCCGAGATATTTAGGTGTCCCGACCTTTTTGGGACACCCTGTATAACACTTTACACATAAAAATATTTTAATTACACTCTAACATTTTAATTCTTTTTGCCGATCTTTTTCTTTCTACATAAAATAATATTTTAAAATCGTTGTTTCTCAATCTAATAAAGTTTAATTAAATATCTAAGAATAATCTCGGTATTATATTCGTCGTTCACGTGAGCGTGATAATGCCTCGTGCAATATTATTCACGCGCTCGGTTCTTGCGGGCGACGATAATGGTAATCGTCCTGTCTCCGTGTCGTCCGCGAAGGCTGGCTGCTCTCGGTCTTCAACGTGATCAGAAGAGCGGGAGCATCCTGGCCCTCCCCTTAGTAGCCTCATACTACTGCCGTATACCCTTAGTAAGGTACCCCTGGCGGCGTGGTGCTAGCCGTGACACGAGCACGTGATTAATGATCGCAACGGAGAGCCATGCAGCGCACTCCTCTTTTCTCTCTCTCTCTCTTCCCCTCTCTCTCTCTCTCTCCCGTCCTCTCCCTTCATCATTCTGTCTCTCTGTTTCTCTATGTCTTTCCCTCTCTCTCTCTCTCTTTCTCTCTTTCTCCTCTTTTCCGCCTCTTTCTTCGTGACCGTCACTCTCCTGCTCTTCTCTCTTTCAGCAACCCCTGGTGATGCCGGCGGCATTGCTGCTGTGGCCGCTGCAACCGCCCGAGCACAATACCGAGTCTGCGATTGGATTCTTCTTGGTAACTTTCTTCTTCCTTTCTTCTTTCACCGGTGGGAGCCTCACCACGAGCATTACTGATTATTTGATGTTGAGTCGCATGATATGGCTAAACCTAACCTAGTTTCAGTTATTCTAAAAATTTTTAAGATAATATCTATAAGCGATAGAGCAATCCATGAAAAATAAATTGGTCTTCCATTAATGTTCATCGCGATAACGATCAATAATAAACTCATCACAAATTTTATGAACTAATATATTCATTTAGTTCCTAAATTACTCTAATTTTAATCATGTAAATTGTAAGTTTAGGTATTTTGTTCCTGTTCTACATATATTATTTTAAATATTACACGTAAACAATCTTTATTTGAAAGAATCGACCAATTTTCAACCGTACGCCTTCATAGGTTGCATGAAATAAAGATGTCCACGAAAGAATCTTACAGGAAAATGAGAATATCGCAAGAGTCGACAAAGAAATCAGTCAATCTCTCATCGATCTAGGATGACTTTGAATCTGTCGATGTACTTCCTGCCAATTTACTTTGGGTACATCTTTATTTTAAAATACAATGATTCACGCTTTCTATCAAATTCTTATGTCATTAATAATAATCGAAATAAAAATAAATACTCTTTATGCCGAAGAAATTATATAAAAATATCGATTAATATCTTCGTTATATGCATTCGTTAAAAAATAATATTAACTGTTGACTTGATTCTTGACTTTTGTTATATTTGGTGAAATATTCGTAACTATTTGCTCTTTGTGATGTGGATTTGGCCACTGTAATGATCGACTAATGGCTATAATAACGTTTTAATTCTAAAGCGCAAAAATCTTTACAATTTAATTTATTTAGCCTATAAATGTATGATTTAGTAATTTGAGAGCATACCATGTTTATACATATTAAACCCCTTAGATTTAGACAATTTTATCAATAATAAAAGCAATTGCGTTAGATTTTTCTATATTTCCTGTACAAAATTGAGTTAATTATAAATCTCTTTTAAGGAATGAAAGATATGTTTAATACAGATAATGGCTCAATCTTTCAAATATTTTGCCAGCGTTTATGTACCTGCAATTTTAGTTTGCAATTTTCATTTATGTAAAATTAATCGACGAATCAGGATGGAACCATATCGATCGCGAATCAGGTTGCAATCGATAATAGTATCCAATTGCGTGTATCTCGATGGGGCATCCCGATGTTAACCAGCGCACAATCAGACCTTGCTCCCCGCGGAAATCAGCGGCGCCCGTTGTCAGCTCCGCTAGCAGGGTGGGTGTGCGGGTGTGCGAACGGTTCGGTGAAATTTCCGGCGTATTGTCGGCGAGTTCGGTTCAGGGTTGGATGATGCCGAACCATCACCGTCGGTCCCTGCACGGGGCAACGAGTGAATAGCGCGGAAAAGAGGGAGATAGTGGATATAGTGGTCGTCGAGGCCATAGACTGCAGAATTGGAACGGGAGTGAGTCTGATGATGGGACACGGAGGATGGCGACTCGTTCCCCGGCGACGTCGGGACGCTGACGACGTGCCACGTTACCAACGTGCCCATACCCCCCTCGACTCTATTTCCGCATTTTGTTTGACGCGACCGGGATTAAAAGCTTTTACTTCTTCCCATGTGTATTATACCCAGCTCTTATGATGTTTGCTCTTGACAATGGTGTGCATTTTTTATTGCTTTTGTAATTCTTCTTTACAAAAATTTTTATTTTTTACGCTAAGATGCATTAAAACGAGAAAATCTTTTTTTTCTCTCATTTGTGATTTTATCTCTTCGTGGTCACTGGGAGTTTAAGGGATCCCAAAAAGGTATGAGACTTTATATTTCTAAGGTCTTTTTTTAAACGACTTAAACTGCCATTTATCCGAAGTTCAAAATACCCTTTTTGTTCCTAAAAGCCGGATATTGTTCCTTGGACGTTAGTATTTGTGATTTTTTTAAATATGTTAAAATTAAAAACTTTAAAAAGCCACTGCATTTCCATGTTATACAATGTTTAAAATATGTTCAGTAATTTTTGTGATTTTAAAGAATAAAGGCTGTATGTAAATACGGCAATCAATTAAAATGTTGAGATCATTTGCCCTCTGTGTGACCAATATAAAATTCTCAGGAGGTGTGAGCTTCTCGAATGACAAAGGATTAAAGAAAATATGGATATTGATTTTGTAAAAACTATAACAGTTTTGCGAAAATCAAATTAAATTTGATATTCAGAATTTTTATACTTTAAGAAAGTATTATAAATATCACATGTTAATCATGTTACTTCTATATATAAAGTATATTTTAGAGAATTATTTTTTATTCTGAAAAATATAATTATTAGTATTTATTTTATTTGATTAAAAATTGTTATAGACAAGGTTGTGTGTTGTGATAAAGACTAATTTTTTTTTAAGAATAAAACATGTTGTGTTTCTTCTTAAATATATTTTTAATGCTTCAAATATGCTTTAAACAGTACTATAAAAAAACATATTTAAAACATATTAAAAACATCAATTAAGCATGTTTTAAACTGTTTAAAACACGTTTAAAACATGTTTTTTACCAACCTGGTTATAGATACTTTAAAAACCTGTATAATGTAATAGAAATGTAATGGAATGACTACTGTTATGTAATTATTGAATTTCGTAATTGCTTAAAATAAAGCCAGAGTACGAAAATTCGATGGTAAAATAAAGAATAATTCATACCGAGGAAGAAAGGTTTAAATATATTTCGAGGGCCGCCTTTGAAAAAAGCTTCCTTTACATGCCGTGCAAAGGTGTTATCGTTGCTGTCCGTCCATCAGAGTCCATCCCTCCTGGCAATATTAGCGCCGCCACCGGTGGTGGCTGGCTGGTTGCTTTTAGTCGGGGGATGAAATACTTGATGATATTAAACATGAATAATGTAACGACTTGGCTACGAAGGCGCGGAATAGCGAGTACGATAAGACTTAGAATGCTGCATACGTAAGACGGTATAATACGGGCATTTTTGTTTAGCACGTTAAAATTAAATAGCGTAACTGTTAGTACATTTGTAAGAAGTTATATTTAAGAAAACATAATGTATACATTTGTACTTAATATAAATGCAATGCAAGATTTGCGTGTATTGTCGGCAGATGGCATGCAGAGAGACGAAAACGCAAAATTTGAAGTGCAAAATAACGGTCTAAATGCATTCTCTTAAAACATTATACTTATACAAGAGAGAAAAATATTAATATAGTATTTGAAAATATATAAAGTTTCTTAAAAAACTATAATTTTAAAATCTCTCACTATATGATAGGTACCTAATACATTTGTATCTAAAATATGTTATATTTTCTAAATTCCATATTTGAAATGTAGAGTTAAAAAAGATTATAACTCCAAAATTAAATAAGTAAAACAATTCCGAACATTTTAAAAATATTTAAGAACTTCGCTATTTAATTATTACTTTAAAGTATTACCTTAAGATATAGATTTTCAAAAAAATATCACTTCATCTAATTTAAAAAATAGAATTATTTAAAAAAAAATATGTTTAATTATAATGTCTAAATTGATTAATAGTAAAATATAAATAGATTTTTTTAATTAAAATGTTATTTTTTTACTAAAATGAAAAAATATTAAAAAAAATAATTGACCGTATTTGTTATAATAAATAAAATTTTTGTAAAGAATTAGACCGATCTAAGAGATATAATATGTATTATTTTTTAAAGGCAAATTTAAAAAATATATATATTTAAAAGATAATAAATTTAAAGATATAATTTAAAAAGATATAATATAAAAATTAAAAAATACAGACAATTAATATGGGTAAATATTTTTTGAAATTTTTAAGTGTTAAATAGGAGTGTTAAATATAAGATAGAGGAGAAGGGGAGGTAAAAAGGAAAGAGGTATCTTCACAATGTGAGAAAACAATTTGACTTTTAATTTTACTTCGTATTTCACTCAAGTAGCGATGCAGTAGGTTATTCAAAACAAGGGGTGCAGAAGGCAGAAAAAAATCTGTGTCGGATGACTTTGCTCTTTCGTAAGCGAAGCAGAGTGACTAAGTGTGAATTCAATTAAGGGTTTGTTTTAAGCGTCTATCAGGCTCTGTTTACGGACTCGTTCGTTATCCGGATAACAAGATAAAATTGACAATTTAAGGGGAATCGATCCAGATAACAAGAACCTCCCAATTTAAACTCAGTTGATTATTTGCTCAGGAAGAATTGATTTACATCATTTGCATTGTTCTCTAAAGTTAACATAAAGTCTATTTGATTTCTAGTAGATAATATTATCTAAATATATTTTTAAAGAAAAAATATAAAACTAAAGATTATGATTATTACAACAATTTTAGAATTAATTTGAGGTAAAATAAAATTATCTTCTTTTGGCTGTCTTTCTTTAGCAATCATCGTAAGCACAGAAAATGGAAAATATAAAAATGGTAGGGTGTTTGGAAGGACATTGATCCTCCCCCTTTGCTTCAATGCCGTCCAATCCCACATATAAGTAACACAATTCTATTCCTGCATACCGAAACGAAATAGTTTGGGGCGGATCTTGGAACCGTTCTTAATTGTATTGAGGGGCGCAAAATCCTTATCGAGAAACGACTCGTGAGAATTATATCGTATCGGCTGTTTCCGAAATTCGTCATGGTAAAATGGAATATTAATTTCTATAAAAACTTATTTCTTTCTACTAAATTTCATTTTTTTTATTTCCAAATATTTCTACAATTTAAGTTAATACATTATAAATATTAGATTGCGTTTTTAATCTTTACGATTTTTTTAGCTATAATTTAATTATTAAAAAAAGAAACTTATAAAAAATTTATATAAAAATATATTCATAAAATTAATCAATATATTACATTAAAATTGAATAAGATATTATTGTAAGATTGGAGAATGTTAGAAATACTTCACAATTCTCTCTTTCTTTTTCTCCTTTCCTTCTCTTTCTCTTTTTCTCTTTCTATTAAATTTTTATGCCAGATAATGTATACTTATTGGTTAATTGAGGTATTTTTTTTTAACAACTTCATTTCGGCTCAGCGTGAATAATTGTAACTCGTGACTGTATTGTTGAAGCATTGTACTTCAAATAGGCTGCTACAAAAGATCAAGACGAGTGAGATGAAAAAAGAGCAGCTGTGAATAGAACCTCGAAATGGCGATTCTCTGCGCGTCACAAAATACGTGGCGTTTCTTTTTATCCAACAACTTCGTAAGTTTCAGTTGACCCTGAATCATTTATTAACAAGCATGATTGACGAAGAAATTTAATTTCGCAGGAAAATAAATATTAATTTAGAAAGCCTAATCAAACTTTCATTATTTCTATGAGAAATTATTAATTGATTTCTACAAGTAGATATACATATGTTTACATCGCACAAAGAAGTCAATCATACTTTATATTGCTTTAAACACATATTGTTACTGTAATATTTTACTGTAAATTTTTTTTTCTAAATTATTCCAATAAAAATACCAGATAAATGTCGTTCCTCTCCTGTCTACGAAGTACAGAACACGTCTATAGGATTATGGGATTAATTACATGAAGGGCGTTAATACCCAATTTGGCTAGTGTTGAAGAGGGATGCTTATAACGGACTAAGGCAATAATATCAACGGTCATTTAACAGTTGCCAACAGCTTTGAGGAATTTGTTATATGTAATAAAACATCGTTGGACTATATAATTGTTTTTAAAAGTTGATTATTATTTGTGTGTTTAATTCTGGAAAACATGAAATGAGGTAGGAAAGAGCAAAGCATAAATGTTATATAAATAAATGTAATTTGTTTATTTGACAATGAAAATTATTTAATATTTTTGTGATATATAATCGATTTCTATGCACAAATTTTTTGATCACCATCGCAATTCATAGTTCGCTGTCAACCAGGATGGGAAGCTCATTGCTATTCTGTGAGTAGATCGTGCGGAGCATTATGGGTAGTCGCAGTTGGGGCTCTACTAAATTGAAAACAAGATCCATCACGTTTTCACGAGAACAAAAAGAATTTTAATGAATTATAAGCAGAAAATGAAAGGAGAGTAGAAAAATTAGTATTCAATTTTCTCGGAATTAAATTATTAAACGTTGTCTTCATTTTGTAAATAGACAAAGTAAAACGTTTTAATATTTTCCTAAATCTAAGTACAAGTATAATATTAAAAGTATAATATCTCAAAACGTTCATGAACAAATTTAAATTATATAAATTTAGATCAAATATAGATATATAATATATATTTTTAGATAGTGAAACGTTAAACCTTTTGTAAGATTTTTTGTGTTACTATTTTATTTAAATCAATCAAAATGATTAAAAGTCATCAGGAATTAATTTTTAAGAAAAAAATTGAGTTTATAAATTGCACTAGTAAATAAAGTAAACTTTAAAATAATGTGTGGTAGACTTTGTCTATACAATTAATTAATTCCAAACCTGCGTCTGTAGACTAAGAATTTAATCCTACAGTTCTGAGAATCTATATTTGGAGATTCGGATGAAAGAAATTGGTCAGTGTGTGGACTGGAATTAAAACCGTCAGGCGTTCTCGGCGTGGCGCACTGTCGATCCGTTCCGAGGGTTTCTTCGCTCTTAACTTTCGGGTGAACCGATCTAAAGGTAGGGTCCTGCAGGAAAGAGTTTGAGAAGCAGAAGAAAAAGGAGCTGAGGGACACAGAGGACGGGGGAGGAAGAGGTGAAGGAGAAGGTGGAGACGATGGTACTAGGGGACTTGATGAGAAGGGGTGGTAGGAGAGGGTTTCCGAAACAGCTCGCCGCTATCTCGACTGATCCGATCAAGATTAATGAACGTGCGGCTTGCGAGTCGAAGCCTTTGCGCCGCCCAGTCTGTCGTTCTCATTCTCTATTTCTCTTCCCCCTCTCTGTTCGTCTCTCTTTCTCTCTTTTTCACTTTTTCCTTTTCTATACAGAGGCAGCGACTAGCGACAGGTACCGTCGACGGCTTCTCGTAATAGTAGCACTTCGTGATGCTTGTTGTTGGTACGTAATCTTCAGGTAGCGTTATCAAGAGAGAGGTAAAAATATGTCATTTCTTCTAGATAGAAGATAACAAAGTAGTCATTGAAATAAAAAATATACACACGGAAAGAATGATTTTGCCAAAGTATCTATAAGAATTTAAGTAGATACAGATCTGAATATAATTTGATTGGACATCAAAATCATGTAGGAAACTTAAGTATTATGAACAAAGCTGCAAAAAGTTTTGATGTTCTAGTAATCAGCTAAGTATCCTACATAATTATTTTGATAATCCAATAAAATTATTTGCAGAGTTGTATCTAAATTTTTAGATACTTCGCCAAAACCGTTCTTTTCATGTATAATCGTTCGATCGACGATATGTAACATGTATATACCTACTTATATCTCAAATAAACATCGTTTGAATTAAAATTCGTGTTTTAATTCAAAGTTTAAAGAAACCTTAACTTATGCTCCGATAATGATTGTGTATGTTTATGCGTTAATGCTGTTTACATTGCTCCTAATTGTAAGTATCTTAGTAATATTCATAAGGCGTCGTAGAAATTAACAGTATGAGATATATGACATTGTGAACTGGGGCTGACATGGAAGATTATCTGCAGCGGAACGTGATGACAGTAACAGCACATTTTTTCCCTTTATATCCTGCTACTCGGAGGTAGATCACGTCACCGAGACTAGCCGTAGATAAAAATACATGTCCCTTTCGGGCCGATGGTTTTAATTAATTCTAGAGATGGACGTGGCCGCCCATGTCAGCTTTTGGAGCCTTTCGTTCGATCACTGGCGCGTGTCGTCAGACCGCTACTGTGCTGCGTGTTACGGCAGCTGATTCATTATCTGGTCTCTCAAAATCGAAATAACACTCCCCCATTCATCTCTTTTGAATTTATCTTTATTCGTTTGTGATCTACATTCAACGGAAGCGACAATTAATAGCGCGCGAAGATATTTCCGCGCTACGTCTATGCGTTGAATTTAAATCCAATTTCATGTCGGTTCCCTTCGATGACATGGTAATGCCTGTTATCTTTAGTTACAGGCGAATGTGTATTTGAGATGTGAAACTGTCTTTGGGGGATGTCAGTCAGTCAGCGGAGAGAGCACTGAACGGAAAGCGATGCGGCGAACGCGCGAAAGGGCAAGGGTAGGTTGTTGAGAGAGAGGGAGGTGGGAGGCAGAGATGCTTTGTAATTACGGTGGCTGATAAATGGAGTTGTGACTCGTTAATCCCCTCCAATTACATCTGATAGGGACCGTTCACACCAGATCTATCTTGCATTATTTTTAAAATTTTCGAACACGGATAATAGTGATTTAAACATAATTTTATTGAACTAAATATTTGATTTTAGTTGAAATTGTTGAATGCAGAGTGTGTGGTCGCGCTACAGTTAAGTCTTTGACGATAATAAGAGATATGACACGACTCGCGCGTGAAATTCTCGTTGTCTGTCTCTGCATTCGCTAAACGAGCAATTCAACGACCACCCACTTCAGCACTGTACAAGTTGTAGATCGAAGCGATTATGATGCGGATATAGACGAAATGACCAGCATGTATGCGTCATTTATCTTAAGAGAACGGATATGGAACGTGACGCGTAGGTGTAACGACACAGAACGAAAAGAAGATTCGGAAATGCATAGTTAAGTATTTATGTACAGAGAAATGATAGTCTAATAAAGAAAAATGGAAAGATTCTTCGAAATAAGGAAAAGAACAAAACATAATTATTAATAGGTAAATGTTTTGCCATAAATAAGTTTTGATAACAATCATTATATCTCTACAATCATTATCCAAATAATCATTTGTAATATAAATTTAACCATCAACAATTATGCCTTCCTCTTATTAGTACTCCTTCTACCGAATGGTTACCATATTCTTAATTTATATACTCTAGTTTATATTTAACAAAAATTTAATTAATGGTTTCTATTTTAAAAAACTGTGAACGTATTTATAAATGCATGTAGAATACTATTCAAAAAATTTTTTTTCAAAAAAGACAATAATATATCAATTTATTTAAATTTATCATGACATTTACCTTTTTAAAAATTGTCTTTATACGAGTGTAAATATATAGAATAATATTTTACACAATTATTAGTATTTTTTCTCTTTTTTTCTTCTCTTTTCTTCTTTCTCTGTCTTTAGCTCTCAAATGACTGTTATCCTAATATAAACATACCTGTAATCAATTTTGTATTATATCTCGCTCCACTTTGAAACAATAGACTGACCAAAATGTCTACAATAATTTCCAACTAATCCATATCTTACAGAAGTTAGCGAAGGTGTTTAACATCGAAATCTATGGTTTATCTATTCACGGATAGCAAGCAGACAACAGTACATAGATCTTGCAATTAGTGGCTCTTGTGTACTTCCTTCCTTCTACTCGCTTGGAAGTTTGCTATTAATCGTATCGTCTTGTTAGATAGAATATACGTATTAGAATTAAGTCATACCGCACATGTTTCGAATTATATTCATATATTAAAAAAATTTTTTTTATAAGATTGCTATACCAGCGTAGCTATTACGTTTACACGCACACTGACAGAAAAAAATGATTGTAAGTGCTATAATTTAACTATAATTTATAGTCATTTTTTTGGGTCTACTACAAATTTGTAATTATTTTAATGATGCATATTATAGCTGCTTTAACATTGAAATATGATCATTACAACTATGACATGCATTAATATAAAGTATAGTAAGTATAAAGTACATAAGTTCTTCCTTATCATGCAAATTAGCTTCTCCTTACCATGTCTCTTAGTTAATATTACCGCATGTAAATAGTTATTTCACTATAATGATAATTGCATTTATTACATAATAGTTATTTTTATTTACCATTCATATCTTAACACATTTTATTATATTAATAATTCAGATTATCATAATTTATAGTAGATATAATTTTTCTATATTTGAGAAAACTATACATATAAAGTTATTATTACTAATATTATAACAGTATTAACCATAAAATGGACTTCTTAACCATAATTTTTTAACCATATTATACAATTATAGTCACAAATATCAAAAACTTTTTTCTCTGTGCAGCAAAGGCAACAACAAACATCAATTTATTACGATAAATATATAATAACAATATCATACACATTAATTATTTTAAATTTTATCTCTCCTGTTTGTTAAACGTTAAATAATATCTTTAACAAAATTTTAGATTAGACTTTTCAGATTAATGTTCAGAAAAAAATAAATATAGTGGTACATATTTCCTAATACATATATTCAAATCAATTAAAAAATTTTAAAATTTGAATAAAAAAATAAATGTCATAAATTATAACACTAATTTTTTGATAGACTTTATAAACTCAATTATAAAACTATAAATCAATTATAAGAAATGTAATTAATTAATTTAGAACTGTCTGTATATAAATTGTAATAAACTAAGTAATCTAAAATTATTAATAAATAAAATTATAAAAAAATACTACATCTATTCTTTTTTATTGGCATAATCTTCTGCATGTTATACATATACTTACTTATACATTGTTAATTTATCTATATTATAGTGTCTATATTATAGTGTCAGTTTGACACTACATATAGCGTCAAATTAACACTATATAGAATCAAATTTAACCATTTTAATATAAAATAACGGTATATTATATGTAAGAGTAGCAGTGGCGACTTAAATTAGGTTTGACACTATAGATTTAACAATGTAGTCATCGCTAATTGAAGGTTTCATAAATTCAAAGGCCGCCGATAATTATTGTAGCAAATTTTGCAATATTTTACCGATTAAAGTAAAGACATCAATAAAAAAAATTATTTCTTTAAATCATCATTAGTCACTATTATAAAAATAAAAGTATTATGTGTATGTAGATGATAATCTGTTTATAATATACTTATAAAAGACCTTATAAAAGACTTATAAAAGTTACTTATAAAAGACCAATTTATGAAATTATAATTATTTTGATATATTTTTTATTATTATCTTCTTTTACCTCATGTACATACATAAATAACACTCAAAAAATTTATGGAAGATATTTTCATTAACAAAACACAATAAAATTAACAATAAAATTATCCAGTTACGACCAATAAGCAAAATTACATGTTTCCTATTATCGTTAGAATTTTATGGAAAGTGAAATTGATATCGTTAAATAAATGAAGGGAGTTGAATGTAAGAAGGGATATGATAAAATATGTATATGTATACATATATCAAAATTTTTGAAAGTGCGTGCGAGAGTGTGTGTGTGTGTGTGTTTTATACATGAGTAGCGACCTTGATTCGCGCCATAATATGTCTGACTTTGGAACCTGGTTGGTAGCAACATATCTAGGCAGTTGGCCGGGATGTTCGTGGCATGGGCGGAGGCAGGACTGTACAGGCGGCCCCCCATTCGCTTTCCGGGTGCCACCCTTCTTTTCGAGCTGCCGCGAGGTATCCCTTGCCCCGGGCTGCGGCAATCACGCACATGCTCGTGCATGCGCATGCGCTACTACGGCAACGTCGCACGCATGGGCGCCCACACGATTACATGAGGACAAGAGGGGATTCAAGAAAATAGTAAATATATACTTATGATATACACCATAATATCTCCTATGATACCTGTAAATTATGATAGCGCATGCATTCAGAACTGCTTATTTTTCTATTAAAGTCATAAAGTGTATCTAAGTACTTCCTATTGTCACAAATTACTTTACTAGTTTTCTTTGAACCGTCACTGTTACAATTGTAGGGTATGTGAAAATATAATAAATTATATGTATATGGTGAAGATATTATAATAATATAAGTTAATAAATATTTTAATCGTTCACAAACAATGTTATAAAAATTAATTTAACAAAAAAAAACAAGATATTTGTGTTAATTGAATCATTAATTTGAAATAAAGCTTTGTTCACTTATTAATATGTTCTAAATTATTTAGAACAAACAATTATTAATATCCCTAGATTATTTTAATGTATTTTAATGTATTTTAATGTAAATACAATGTCATTTTATATAGCCTTCATCATACTTATGACAAAAATATTTTTTATAATGTCAAATTACTATATTGTCAAATTTATTTATTTTTTAAACTGGTTTCATGCGTAATATTGCTCTCAGTTTTAGTTCTTAGCCTTATCGAAGTTAGAATGGAAACGATATATTATACATATATGTATATACAACTGAATGCGAATGCACTTGAGGAAGAGATAATGTCAAAACTTAAGATAATAAGTAGCACTAACTTTAACTGATTAACGGTGTTTCCTGACAGAATAATAAATAGTGTAAAAAATTATGAAAAATATTAAAGCAGGAAACTGTCATACGAATACATAAAAAAACCATTGCATGAAAAGAGTTGAGAGACAAGGTTAAATAAGGGTGGGAATACGATTTGGAAACATAACGTTATTGTAAATTACGAAACATTTATTTATTCATTTATTTACTTGACAGTTGTATAGTTTATCGATCCTTATGATCAATATAAACATAAGCATTGAAGTGTGCCCAATGATGTCCTTATCGTACATGCTATATACAATTAATGGTAATAGCAAAGAGGGTATAATGTCACACTTATAGAACAATCTCGAAACTCATACACTTATTTCTTATATTCTTTCACTAGTTACACTAATTCGATTTTTTAGAATTAATGTATCTTAACGTGTATAACTCTGTTATACCTAATAATATTGTTTTGGTATATCGTCACAGCGGTTCTGTGCATTAATTGTTTGATTACTACTCGCTTAATAGTACAACTCCCGATTTATTCACGGTGCAATTGCGTCCTAATTATTATTGGTCATTCCTCGTTCGCTTTCGGTAAAAATATATACTATTCATTTCGAATTATTTACAATATTCCATTCCAGAAAGATGTGTTCAAGTATGATAGTTCTAATTAACTTGTATTATTTTTTTAAGTGTTTAAAAAGGTCTTTTAATTTGTTTCTGACATTTAAAATATTTCAGATAGATGACAGTTTTTTAGAATGAATATGACATAACATACATAACAATTATACTTGTGTATTACTAAAAATTTGTTGCTTTTTGTTATATTACTAATAAATATTCTGCAATCATGATTAAAATTTTTACTTGAAAATTCAATTTTCATCTATAATGTAAAACATTAGTACCAACATATAATGCAATAATATACGTCAATGTACGAAATATGAACACTATTTCAATTATTGTATATAATAAAACTCTCTTTACACTAATATATACATGAAATTGAGTATGTACAATTCATATTTCACAAGGTATAAATTCCTTTTTATTATAGATATTGATATTATGCAAATAGGAAGATGACTAATAATATTTTAAATTATAAGTTTTGATAAGGAGAATATAAGGAATATCCAATTGTTTGAAAACATAAAGAAAGTATTAGAACGGTGTTTATAACTTTTTTTACTACAATTTGTTAATTGCAATATAAAAAAACTACATTATAATTTAAGGGATTCTGCTTTCATTTGATTTTATTTGCACACATATGTATTTTTGTTTGCCAGATGTAAAGTTCTAATCTGTCAGATGTTTATATTACATATATTACGCATAATACATGCACAATTTTTTATCATATTGAACAGTAGAAGCCATATATGTGTGTTATCACATAAAATTGGACATGTTTGGACATGGTATAGATATTCATGCGTTGAATGTGTTTAACAATTTGATAACTGTGTGAAAATTTGTGAAAATTAGAAATTTAGGGAATAAGTAATAAGAGATTATATAATTTTAAATAATAAAAAGATAGTTAAAAAATTTTTATTAATTATAATGCATAAATATCTAAATGCAATATTCCAAATATGTTAACATATTAAATTTTATGCAATAAAGTATATATATCATCTACTGTAGATACATTATTATTCGATTTGCAATCTGAAACGCGTAATATTAGGAATCTTTACTCAAATTTCATCATTGATTGGAATTTGCAATAATATATCAAATTTGATAACAACTTGATTAAACAAATGTTATTATAATAACAGAGGATGGTGTGTCATAGCATTATTATTGAAATGTTTAATTAAATTAATTCAATTCAGTAATCAATACTTATAAAATCAAAAGCATGTAAATTTAGTCATGTATATAGTAGAAAATATTTTATAGCAAAAATAAAATTTCGTATTATTTTGATATAAACAGATTCATTATTATATTCATGAGCTATTAATAATAAGTGATTTATTATTAATTATCTGATAGCCTGACGGTACTTTATTTTTCATCGAGACATACTTTTATTGACTACAGAATTATATGTTCCTTTCTATTCTTTATGTTTGTCTATGATTAATTTTTCAGACTTGGCTTTCACAACTTTATAAATCAGAGAACATTTTTACGTACAATAGATTTAAGAAATAGCTAAATAATTTTAGATCTAGCATTTTATATTGTAGTTAATGGATTGCAATTGCAGACACTTGACATATTCACGTACGTAAAAGAAAAATAATACTGTTTTTTTTTTTTGAAGACTATGAAGTCTTAACTCACGCGTTTTGAGACTACTCTCCTTATCCATACTGCAATGAGAAAAACTCAAACTACGTTTATCTAATTTGCAATAAATATCCAGTCAAATAGTGGAATTATCCATGGAGAGCAGTCGTTAAATGGTATTGAAAGTTATATCGTTGAATATACCTCACTAAATTGATGTTACAGAGCTGTGAGTCCATAGTCGGATTTTATCGTCGATGGCGGCACAGGAGCTGATACTTGCGACAATCCGGGAGGGCTGGTAGCCGGAGCGAGAGGACTGATACTTCCGGAACTTATGTGTCCCAACGGTCCTCCCGTCGGACCGTCCATCATTCCACCCACGTGATGATGACTCAGCTGTGCTTGGAGATGAGCCAGAGAATGAGGATGACCTTGAAAACTCGGATGAACCACACCAACGGGATGAGGAATATTGGAGCTGACCCCATGAACTTCGCTCATATCATGACCGATGTTTGAATCCAAACTGTTCTCCATACCACTCGAAGGTGAATTATTATTTTTCCTTTGACTATTGTTGTTACCAGTGCCAGACTTTGCCCGGGTCGCTGAAGTTTTTGCCGGTTTAGCTGCTGCTGATGACGCTTGACCATTCGCATTTTTTCTGCGTACGTTCTTCGTGTTCGGTAACTTATGGTCCTTCTTCCATTTCATACGGCGATTCTGAAACCAGATTTTGATCTGTCGCTCCGACAGGACCAAGGTATGAGCGATCTCGATCCGTCGTCGTCTCGTCAGGTACCTATTGTAGTGAAATTCCTTTTCCAATTCGAGTATCTGATGCCTCGTGTAGGCAGTTCTCTGTCGTTTTGGCTCCATTCCAGGTTGGTATGAGCCGTTTGCTGTAAGGAAACAGAGATTTAAATATGTTAGTACTATAAGGCTATAAATAACGGCAAATCCGGCTCAATTCCGGAGGTACTACTTTCTTCTTAACCTAATAAGAGATATTATATATAAGTGACTATGCAGGTTATATTCTAACATATGAAATTTACTTTAATAATAGTAGTTAATCCGAAAAAATTAAAATTGAAAAATAACCATACTTATAGATGCTTTGAATAAAGTATTAATATATTTCTTCTTTTATTCAATATCCTTCTTTCTTGCAAAAACTTAACTAGGATCGATATTTATCTGTTCTTATTTTAAGATCGTTTTAAGTAACATTTTAAAATACTAATACAGCTCTATGACATTTTAAGACTATAGGTACTTAGGACGATTCACTATGGTTTAACGTTCGAGATTTTGGCCAAAATCTAACATTTTTAAATATTCTCACCAAAATTTATAATTGATCATATACTCTAATAATAAAAAATATTTTTTGTGACATTTTTTAATATTGTGAAAATTAAGACACTTTCACATCGTATGTGTTATTAAAAATGAATTAACCAACTAAATTTTGTAATAATAAATTTCAATGAACAATTTAATATATTTATACATATGTACTGATAATACATATACTGATTTACAATGTAATCTTTATTGCTTTCCTCTAATCAAATTTCGAATAATTTTTCATATTTAAAATGATACATGCCTAAAAAGAATAACTATTAATTCGGCAGTCTCTGGCAACTAGATTTTGAATAAAATTGATCACAAAGAAACATTTTACAAAATGTCATGTGAGTTTATGTGAGCAAACTCAAGCAAATTTTTTTCAGACTGTATTAATTATTATTTTGTTATTATGTAACGTAAATTGGCATCAATGTTGTGTATTATTTAATTTCTCTGCTTGTATAAGTTTTTAATTACTAATTTTTTATACAATAGTGTAGTAAATACCTGCAACAAGAATGTGTAAAAGCTTTGTGAATAAATATTAATTTCTTAACGCATTTTGTAATTGCCAAATTTTCATTAAATGATACGGCGAGAAAAAATAAACAAGCGAATCTCCCAGAGCGACGAATTTTGCGTCCTATAGTGAGTGTAAGAACTCAATTATAAAAAAAACCATATGAGTTCTTTGATTACTGACATGTTATCTTTCAAATTCTATACATAAAAGATCCTATTAAAAAATCCGAAAAATTGATCTTTTGGTCAAAATTTTGAGCTCTTAAAACATAGTGCGATTTTAAATATAAGAACCAACTACGAATACCGACCCAAACGTTTCCTTTCAAATATTTTATGTCTAATATTTGATACTAGATATTAAATAATACAGCGATTTAAAACTTTTCTAAAGTAAACATTGTATAAAATTAAATAAGGAGTACAGTTTATTTATATACTTAAAGTTTTTTATGCAAAGTTGTTTATTTTTAATCGCTTATAATACAAAACGTATCTTAATATTTTTGCTATAAAATGAACACCTAATTCGTAAAAAATTTATTCTTGAAATATAATTAATGTATCACGATGCTCTTTATATTTTATATAAATTGAATAGAATGCTCCACGGATTTATTCAATAAATTTTGTTTGTTCATTGTTTAAATAATTTAAGATGTTAAAACAGATTTTAATGATTAATAATTCTAAATCTTTGCATTACAAGTGATTGACAAATAACTTTTCATGAACTCCAAAATTACAAATAAATATAATACAACATTATTCTTAGTTCAATTTCTAATAAAGCTTTACACTTTAATTATTCAATTTTAATGTTTTCGATTAACTTATTACTATTATATACATATCAGTTTAATTTCACGTGGGACATCGGTAATCCACATTAGAGTGTCCGTTCAAGCTGTTTGATGTTTTGGCTATAAAAAGAAACGTAATTATACAATAAATTCTGATATATATCATGCATGGATACATATGTACTTATGCTATTGGTATATTAGGCTTTCTTCTTTATAACAATAAGTTTTGTTATTTAACCATTATAAAATACATTTTACTTAACAAATATAATATACATAAACAAAAATCGTCGGTTATAGGTAACTTACGTCATAGCTTTCGTACATAATGCAGTTTATAATATGGTGAATAAAAAATATTATGGACAATAAGGCTCAATAATGGATAATTTTTGAGATATGGTATCAAAGCTATGACATAATAAATAGCAAAGATTTGTTCCATATTATAAGCTATATTATATGTGGAAACTAACTCATTTTACCGAGAGCAATATTTCATAATATGGAATTCTCTAAATTTCATATTATATACGTTACTCTCTAAATCTGAATCAGTGGATCACTGATATTAGTGCCAAGTATGCCACTGGTAATTAGTGAATTAAATGTGAGATTCCTAATCTAGTTAATTTTTATTATCTATGTGATCTATCTAATCTTGTTTTAATGGTTAAATTTAATAAATATGCTATTGGAAGATTGAAATTAACGTGCAAATATCAGTATTTTAGTCATATAATGCTCAAATATTCTTCTTTTTTAGTTGAACTTCACTGATTATCATTGCCAAGTATGCTACTGGGTAATTAGTGACTGTCCACTGATTCAGATTTAGAGAGTATATAATTATATTCATTACTGTAAACAGTATTATACATATTAATAATATTTATACAAAGCTTTGAAAAATAGTACATATTCTGCATATAAGACATTTCATTGTTCAGTTGCCTTTTTTGTATAGAATTTATTCTTTTCATTCACGTCTGAAATCAATTATTCTTATTTTTCTTAATATTTTCATTTCTAAGATTTTTATTATTAGTTCGACAAGGTATAAATAAATCGTTAAACAATTTTACTGAACATTATTAATTGTATTGCTGTTATATGCACTAAAGCTTTTATGACTTTCATTAGGCATATAGACATATGTATATCATTCGTAAAATTCTAGCAATAACTTTTATGAAGAATGGATTAATTCAGAATGCTCATTATACACAAAAATTTTTCTTCTCAAGTTGTTAAAATGTAGTGCAAATAACATGAAAAATGATTCCTTTAAGGGACTCGAGCCATATGTTATTTTAATAAAAAAGGAAAACAATTCGTTGTGTTTTGTAGATTATTACTTCAATTATAAAATATTCTTTACGTTGATGTCTAGAGAGATATTATACGCAAATAACATTTTTATAGCATATGACCATTCGTCATGGCCGTTTTGAATAGCATCAAAGTCGGTTGAAGTGACTTTTGTAATCTGATCAATCCATAAGATATGTCGGTTGAGTTGTGAAGGTAGAATACGCGTATGCAAATTCTCGAGGATAAAAAGTGCCAAGCGTACACATGCATTGGTCCCGCTAAGCATCATCTAAAGAAATATAGAAACAATATTCTTTGATTATTCTTTGCAAACTAGCTTGAAGGTTCAATAATTCGATAATCTTATTCGTTAAGTTCGTTAAATTTTTCAAAGACCTATTTGAAATATGGAATTTATCATGCAATTTCTACAGAAATCTCTATAAAATATTTAAGAACGCGCACACAGAGAGATGAATATTAATAATCACGAAATGTCCAAAGTATTTTAGAAAATAATCAGATATGATTGAAACACTACAAACGACTGAATAAGTAGATTGAAAATAAAAATATCCTGCTGTGGCATGTTGATGTTAATATTTGTGAGTCACGCTAGTAGCAATCCGTGGTGGTCTGTTCAGTTCGATAGAGGAAACATGGGAACAAGTTCAGTTTAGAATCCGTGCAGACATTCCATTCCGAGCTGACCGTCGGTCTCGTGGAGGCCCCTTTTAACTCCGACGTCCGGCGACCATACTTCGACAACCAAAGGGGAGAGATTGCAGTCTCTGACAGCCCGACGGACGAGCATACCAAAGTCCAGAGATTTCAAATATTAAATTGCGCGATTCCTAACATTACGATAAGTGTAACTTACAATACCGTATGTTTAACGGAACGTTTTAATTTCACAATTACAACTGTTAAAATAATTTTATCATATATATCTCTGCAAATCAAACTTTTTCAATAGTATTAAAGACTATTTTTCAGTCTTGCTAAATATGTTTTCTCTGTTTTATTCTTTATGCAATAATTAAAATATATTTTCTGTTTGTATTGCTATATACATATCTGTTAATAAATGTTATAAAATATTTTTATTGTAATCTTTATATACTTATTGTATGCAGATGCACATTATTGGTAAATTATTTTCAAAATATTCCTTGAGATAGTATTTTTATTAAAATAAAATTTTATATACAAGAGATAATTTATTTTTTTATATTTTTATTTTTATCATATATTATAAATTATCACATGTGAAATTTCCTGTAGAATAATATTAATTGTTTAAGGATGTTTTATATATTTTCAAAACAATAACAAAATTATGAAAAAATTACAGATCATTCTAAATCACATTTAAAAATAATATGACGAATTTGGTGACGGTTTATTATCATAAGTTATTTTAATAAATAGTAATATTTTTTTATCTGTGCTGCAATAAAAATATATGGAAATGTATTATAAAATAAATGATAAAAATCTCAATTTTTTAATATAAGTACAGTATATAATATGTATTCAAGATTATTTACGTAAAATTACATTGCGATGCATGAACTAGTTGTTCGGTAAATAAACAAAATATTTATTTGTTCTATATCTTTGTAACTAATCAATGAATCGAAATTTTGTATAAATTATTTTGAATATTTAAAGTACCTATAAAAGAAAAATGTAAATTTTTTAATCATTTAAAAAATTTTAATTTTTAACAAAATAAGAATAATTATAAATAAAATAAATACTACAAAATGTATTATTAAACAAAAATGTAATCTTATTCAAACAACTTTCATATGTATATAGTTTATTTGAAGTGTAAATATTGAATATACTTCCAAATTTAATTTTCTTTTCAGGAATTGTACGTCTAGTACATCCTTAAAGAATATTAAAAGTAAAACAATATTCAAATAATATCGCTTTTTTCCTTATTATTATAAAATTAATTTGAATAAAAACGTTATTTTTTGTATATTAATTTTTAGTGTTAATGAAAGAAATAACAAGTTTTTGTTGTAAACAATTTTACTTGAAAGCATAAATTATGGTATTCAGTTTCTCTTGTATGTGGTATAAAATTTTATTTTCTATTGTATCATATGCAATGGATTCAAAAGAAATACTTGCAAGCTGGAATGAACAGCGTTTTCCGCGGAATAGAAATTTTTGTGACGGCAAGGCCAATCTAATTCTGAAGGAATATTACGTTGCAAAAACTATCTTTGGAAATTCTTTAATGAGGACTTCTTTCTACCTGCTGAAATAGTTTCTAGCATAATGTAAAAAAACGACAAACTTTGAAGAAATGAATGCGTTACAGATATACTTATAGAAGCATTGCCCTGTAATTTGTGAAACATTAATTAATATACCTGTGTGTTGTGGTTACGCTCAAAATATCTTTCTATTTTTATGAAGATAGGAAGCACGCGTATATTAATTCTGGAAGTAGTTGTCTGATTAATTATGAAAGAAGAACTACATTCGCGCTAATTGCCTTAATTACAACAACTAGGAGCGCTATACCATCACCGGCATCTGGTTCAAGTCTTGAGCGCTAGCAACCTTGCACTATGATGAATGTCTACTTAAAACACGGCAGAATCTCTGTGTCGAATTTTGAAATTTATTTTTGTCCGCAACACACTGAATTGTGTGCTGTGGACGTCCCATTATTGTAGTATACGTTCGCTACTGTGCGAAAGATGAAGATATATTAGGCGTATCCGAATTCACCTATAAAATGAGGTGCCGTTACAACCTCACACAGGTGATTGCAAGGTGCTAGGATAGATAAATTTCATCCCATAACTCTTCGGGACCATTCTAAAGCTCGTCACCTTGTAAACACATAATGTAATGTATACCTATATATAAACAGACATTCGGCAGGTCTTTTGTGTTCAGAAAAAAAGTTTTCAAATCGTTTCTGTACCAGCGTTCCTTCAAATTCGTAAATACTTATTGCTGTTTTATTTTGTAACAATATTGACAAATAAGAATAATAAAATAAGAAGTAGTAAATATGTTAATTAGTTCAAATTTTTGGTTTTCGTTTCTTTAAGGACGAACAATAATTTTTGTAAGAGAATCAAAATAAAAAAAAAAACATTAATCAGAAGACGCGGTCTTGTATCACAAATATACATTTAAATATTAAATATATTTTTTATTAGTATATCATTTCATGAAGGAGACACTACAACGTATCCTTTGTGAGAAAAAGAATGCTATTGTAGAAATAAATTATTATTCTTTTTAAATAAATTAATATAAAAAAATGCATACATTTGGGGAGGAATGTAAATTTTTCCTATTATATTTACATTACTATTACATATTTACTTTACCATAATATTATAATATAATAGACTTTATACATTTAAGATTATTGAATATATAAGATATCTCTTCAAGCCGTCGGATGTATTTCTGTAGCGGTTAATTACGCTTCCTCCACGATATAATCCAAATGGAAATATTGATAACATTTATTAATTGTAGAGCAAAGCTGAGATTAATATATAAAGTTGTACCTAATTGAATTATGTGCGTTTGTACTTATTAAACAAATAGGCTGATAAATATAAACAGTGATTTCCAAATTGAAAATGGATATAAAAAAATCTTTAAAAATAAAATGGACAAGGATAAAGAATGTAATATTACGATGTAAGTAGGTGACGAAAACAAAATAAACGTCAATATTACTATAACAAAATTACAGTATATATTCCACTAGTGGGAATAACAAACATAACTGTAAATCCATATAAACTCACCGACGCCTGCAACATGAATTTTTTTCATCCACGGATAAATCGTACGATCTCTACTCTCCTCGTCTTCTTCTTCTTCCTCCATCATTCCCGGTGAACCCTCCATCTGACCATCTTCTATGTCATCCGCATCCGAGCTGTCTTCTACATGGTGTTGTTGCTGCTGCGGCGGCGTTTGTTGTTGGCCGCTCTGTATATGTTGAGATTGCTGAGACAACGATTGTTGCGTTTGAAGATCAGGTGAATTGTCTCGGTGCAACTGACCCGAACCGGCTGGACTGCAAGCATTATTTTCATGCTGGTGATGTTGAAGGGCATCCGGCTGCTGCACATGATTCTGCATTATAGATGGTGACAGAGGCGTGGATCCAAGGATAGTTGACGTCGGTACAGATGGTTGTTGCTGCTGTTGTTGCTGTTGACTTTGTATTGACGACGGACATGTGAGCGGTGGTTGTTGAGCTTCCGGCGGCATTGCTAAAGCACCCACCGCGTGATGATGAGAATGTAAACTAGCGTGATGAACCGCATGCACTTGGTGGTGAGGATGATGAGGTCCATAATATCCGCCGTATCCTGCATATCCTCCGTTTAATTGTACCGCAGAGGAAGCCCCGTAAGGAGTCGACGCCGCTTGATGATGATGTTGATGATAGCCGTACTGTAGTTGAGATTGTGGATGGCTTAAATGATGACCACCGCTACCGCCTGAGAAGAAGTCTGCTCCGGTCGAGGGTATATAATTACTCTGACTGTATTCCTCGTTAGGAGGAAACTTTGGATCGACCATCGAGGAAGTAGTGGCTAGATGATGATTTCCAGCTTGTTGTTGATGCTGATGGTGATGGTATCCACCGGCGGCGGATGGAAGGAAGGAATTCATGTTCCTGAGTACTTGCTTGTGAAAAACACACACTCACGATAGTCCAAATGAATTTTAAACAACCGCACTTCTTGGTTCTTCTCTCTTATCTTGCTCTCTGCATCAATTCTTTGATGCGGCACACCATTTCGAGTTCATATAATATTCATTCTCAAGCTTACACTGCACGGCACTGCGCTGTGGTCCATCGTCCACACCTCAACGTCTCCTGTGAAAAGGGGTGACGTTTTCTCGAAAGGAGGAAAAGAGAGAAAGAAAGAGAGGGAGAAAAGAGAAAAGAAATGGAAAGAGCGGGGCCACAACGAGCACAGGACTCCCGGTGGACAGCTGCTTATTCTCTCCTCTCCTTCCGCCACTTTCGCGATCCTCCACGACCTCGTTCGCTCCTTCCCGCCCACCGGAGCCCAATTACCATACCACGTGACCACAAAACCGACCAATCGGAGCTGCTTCTAGTCCGCGACCATGATGGATAACCACGGCACGCATGCAACACGTGAGTGGCGCCGCGAGAACCACTGCGGCAGGTGCAGCAACTTCTTGCTTTGCTTCGCTATTTCACGATTGTCATCGGGGAATCCGTAGACACACTTGTAGTTTATTAATTTCTACGCACGTCTCCAAGTGTCTTGCTTCCTAATATAATACACTACACTTTTTCATAAACTTTCACTTCTTATTCACATTATCAGCTTAATGCGAGTATCGAGCTGACTTTTCTGCAAACAATTCTGATAAGTTAAGCGTTACCATACGAATCATATTTTTTTTTTTAATAAACGAATGTTACCTCTGAATTGCACTTCAGTCACTACTACGTTTCGAACCGTTAATGACTTCTACTGTAAATATAAAGATTTAGTCAGACGAGAAGTTTCGACAGAAAGCTCTGAAAGTGAGCTCGTCGCGCGTCAGCAGAAACTCGTCTGGCAACTCTGGTTTGCTTCCAACTCCCTCCAGCACCGTTCGCGCCGGTTGGTTTTGAGCCGATGCGGAGAGCCGCGTCCCCTCTTTCTCGTCATGCGTCTTCTCTAGAATCACCCCCACTCCGCGGCGGCATGAGACCAACCCCTGCCACGGAAACAGTGGATCTTGTGCCCTTATGGGGCATACTCGAGGGTACCTATATAACCGTGCAGTCACTCCTACATATTCCCCTAACCCGCCTCCACACTTCTGAATTCATCTTATAGCCAGAGTTAATGCTAAGAGAAACGGTGGCAATGAACGTTAATGCTGTTGATATCGAATATCGTTGTGAGGACAATCGTGATACTAATTCAGAACTATTTGTCGTGACCAGCAGGTGTTATCATAATCGCCCATTACAGCTCCATTTGCCAATATTATATGAAAACTGAACGTTAATTGATCTCTATTAAGTCTCTTCCCTATTAAGTGGATGTAATTTAATATCTGAAGTTGATATTAATGAAATATATTTATCAATATTAATTGATATTCATACAAACAAGTTAAATGTATATTTTCTGTATCTATATTAAGTAAAAATAGATACATCAATTTTATACTAATTATTACGAAACAGGGATAATGAGTAAATGGATATGCTATTGTTAAATAGCCATCTTTAATTTTATAATTAATTAACACTCAAGTCTGAAGATGTTACGTAAGACGAGATTAAATTGGCTAAATTAATAGTAATAGATCTGCCATTTGATTACACTCTGCTCATATTAATACATTGGTGTCTCGGCGTACTCGGTCAAGTACGTCTACTCGCGATCAGCTGCGTGGCATAGAGAATATAAAACGCCGAGTCATTACACAAAGAGCATACTCACTGTGTTTTGCCTTGGTACGACAATACAGCACGGTAAATTTAAGCTACATTGACTATATGCTGTATAAACGATTCAGGAAATAACAGTATATTGTAGAACGGTATTGTAGAACAAAAGCGACGTAAGGCCAATATTAGTTTCGTATGAATTAAGTAAATTTTGACTTAAAATTCAAACTTTTGACCGAAAAGCGGTTTCTTATTGTCGAAAGTCCTTTAATTAATGTCAGATACGCGCCAAATAGAGAAAATAGAAACAATTTAGGATTGAACATTTTCAGGAAGGCTGAAAACGCATCGCGCGTTTTTATGAGATCTGTCTTTCTCTCTTGAGTTAGTTCTTCGTTTACCCGGATACGCCACGGCTTATTTCTATTTTTCTTATGGCCACTTCATGTCGCTCCAAGCAGGAGAGCGGAGCTTTGAGTGGAATCTGGAAGAGTCCAGAGGGGTTGAAGGGGCCGCTGAATGACGTAGAGAAGGCTAGAGGGGGTTGTCTTCTCGTTTTGCGACACAACCTCCTCGTCTTTATCACCGACGACGCTCGGGAACTGCTGTCCTTCTCTCTTTCCTCATCCACCGCCATCTTACGCCATCTCTACTTTCGTCATCTCGCTCCTTTCCTCCGGTTCTGCTCCGAGTCTTCTGCTCTTGTCTTCCGGCGAAACACGATCAATCACTTTTCCCAGTCTGCCGGCATGACACCCCCTTTACATCCACGGCTATCCTCGAAGAGGGCCTGCTTCGTCAACGACGAGTCCTTTCGGCTACCGGACGAATGTGTGATCATCCAAGTGACGATTATCGTGAGATCACACACGTGGGTCTGTCATATCACTTCATGAATTTTGTTGTCTACCAGAGGGTTGTTGATGTTTTGATATTTAGAACGAATTATGTTTCTGAAAAGTTGTATTGACATTTTAGAGATGTATATCAAATATCGTTAATATTAATGAATTTTTAAACAATATATTTGTAATTGAAGAAAATCTGTTTGTTGAAGTTATTTAGTAGATTAATTTGTTATATTTAAATATTTTGAGAGTCGTAACAAACATTACAATGACAAAAATGCGCTTTTTAAGTAATTAATTTTAAATTATAACATGTACTCTCCTCTCTCTCTCTCTCTCCCTCCCTCCCTATCTATAAAAACCCGCTTGGCAAGAATTCTTCGCGGATTCAAGATTTAAAGAGTTCAACGGACTTGCATCATGATAATGATAAATGAGGACGAAACAGTTTACGATTTAATATCAATCTTGGCCAAGGCTGGTGCTTATTATTGTCCATTAGTAAAGTTTTAATAACGCAATACGGTGCTCGGACGGGGGTGGAACCGTTGCGATTTATCATTTTCATCGCTTTATTAACGGCGTTTCAGTTATATTCAACTTGTTGATCGCTTATGAAAGAGGAGCATCGTCTCTGATATTGAAGCTGTGCGAATTTGCGTTTCCGGGATTATTTTTAGTGAGGTCCAACTGATTAATTATCTCTATCAAAGGCAGAAAACTGCAAACGAGATATTTTGAGGAAAATTGATATTAAAAAAAATTTTTTAAATATATAATGTTGAAGTTTTATTTCTACAATTATAATAAGTAGTTTATAGGAAATATGACTACATACATGCATTGGTGAACAATAATTGTTGTTTCACTTCGCAAAGTTGTAGAATAAGTCAGAAATAAGTTTCTTCAAAGAAATCATAATTCAATCTTTGTTACATTCCTTGGGGAATTATCGATCAATGATTCGTTCTAAATTCAAAGTATGTTCAAAATATTTGCGAATCAATATAATTCTATGATGATCGATAGATCTTTCGGGAAAAATCATGCGCGATACATCTTACGCATAGCATTTTAAATTTTGAAATTTAGAAAATGTGAATATTTTTCGCATTCGTTCTAACTCAAGGTGTTGGCAGCGGATCTGTCCAAGGTGAGAAACATGAGTCTCTGGAGATTCGCTTTCGCTGCTGAGTCACGATCTCGAGCTTGCCGACATGAAAAGGGGTCCATGTTCCCTTGGGGACATCCAGTATACATCTGATACCTTAGATGCCTTCCGAACGTCCTTCAAAACTGTTTCTTTTTTTTTATGTATGCTCGAATAGACAACATAAAAATATGCACAAATATTTCGCAATTTTCTTCAATATGAACAGGAAGATATAAATAAAAAGTCAGTTATTTTATCAAAAAGTTATGGAAAATAATCATAACATACCATCATCTCTTTCTTATTGAAATATGAATGCGTCAGTTTTTTTTAATAGAGATTTTTATAGTAGAGAAAATATAATTACAAAATTTTTAAATGATAATTTATGAACCGCAATTTATGGTCGAAAAAATAATTTGTTAAAAAAAATATTCCTATCAAAAATGTAAAAAGCATCGCGCGAAGCGACAATAGCTCGATGAGCGGCATTGACGCAAAGTCACGTTGATGGCAATGAACATGACATCTTTCATCAGGCAACTGGACGAATACCCCAAGTTCGATGTCTGAAGCAGCATGTGAGTGAAAGTGTCAGCTGTAAGTCATTTCTTGGCCAACAGTAGCCCCACTTACAGGATGGGAGAAGATGAAGAGTCACTAGAAGCGCGATAATTATCGGCTGGGCATTGCAGTAAAGATGTTAACGCGACCTTCGATCTGTAACCTCGTACAATTACCACCTGACATCGCCGCTTGAAAGCAATTTGCATATACAACGCACTTTTCCAGCTTCCTTGAAAAGATAGTGGAAAATAAAAAAGTGCCTGTAGCCGTTTATGTCGACGATGCATGAAGAGATGCAAAAGTGGCTCGTTACCTTTGCAATTCGAAGCGTCGTTAGCGCCAATCCCTCTTGACAATCTTGACACTCTTCCTCAAACAAATCCGGGGTCAACTAACGCGAGGACATACGGAATGTGTGGTTTGCACAGGCGTAGCTGAAACTGCTGAAAGCATCAAAACTGTGCTTAAGTTTTTAAAAACGATACCTATATGCAATTGCAAATTTGCTAAGTAAATACTTACAAATTTTGCTAATAAGATATAGATCCATCATTATTATACTAACAGCAATAATTAATGCGGCAATACATAAGTTTTTTACCATGACCTTGTTTCATACACATATACATGTAATTACATAATTGTATTCTATATATATTTATTCTAACTGTTCTTGAATTTTATGCTGAACAAAAAATCCAAAATCAATGATTTTTTAAATATATCATACACGATATTATAAACGGTGATGGATGCATAGCTTTAGCATTGTCAGCTGTTTTTATTTGCAACAGCAGTAGCAGCAGCATTGCTTGCCGAAGAGACGGCATTTACGGGAACACATTTACACGTTCTACAGGATGCTGTTGATTATTGCCTGAAGCAGAAAGAAAGAAGGAGGTAAGGAGGTTAAGGTCGTTTGCCACCCATGACTCTGGCAATTACCATACGACACCCTCGGTCTTCCGTTTCAAAAGCAGTTTGCACACACTATGAATGTTTTGGTATTGTTCGGAAAGAATAGATGGGGTTTTCTAATGATTGGCAGATGATGACCCAGAATCTGTCTCACTGCTAATTTTTTCCAAACGGTCCGTCCGTGTGAGACTTTGACAGATCCTTTGAATAAAGGGCATTTTAATATTATTGACTACAATAACCTTGGAATATAAATCATGAATGTCAATGGAATGTAAAGGACCCTTTTACATTTACAATGTAAAAAAATGTAAAAAATTTTAGAAAATTTTTAATTTTCAAATTTTTGTCAAAAATAAGAACTTTAAATTTTTGCATAAAAATATTTCTGTTATTATACAATTCTAAATTTAAAATGAAATCGAATAAAAATAATTAAATCGTACAAGAGTTTCAAAACATACGATAAACTTAAATTTAATTACAATAAAGCTATTTAAACACGTAGTTTATGTGTAACATATAATAAATGTTATTAAATATTTCTATTACTATAAATAAACGAGTCTATTGCATCTAAAAAAGGAAATTAAAAACAATTAATAAAGTCTGCGTAAAATAATGTACGATTTGTGAATATATTTTTATCATAATTTTTTTTCGATTAACTTTGTTATTCCAACGTATTGCAAACAAGCTTAAAGCTATAAATGGCATTGTACATAAACAGTAAATATGTATATTAAAAACAAGAACATAAATCCACAAATAAGTATACGACAAATGCTCTTATTCTTAAATATATTCACAATATATATATATATACTTATACGTATATATATATATACTTATAATATTAAAGACATTGTTCAAGACATTAATGCAAGCAGTGAGAATACATTTAGTTTATTATGTACGAGTAAATATGTATCTTTGTAATATTATATTTTGTAAATATTAAACAATTTATTAACTACATGTGTGCAATTAATAAACAAGTATTAAATAAATGATAATCTTAAATTAAGCTTATTTTGATTTTATTTGCTTCTCATTATATTGTGCCATTTTTGTTAATAATTGACAACTTGAAAGAACAATTAATCATAACATTTTCTTATATTGCAAAATTATTAGAATCTTCTGAAAAAATAACCAGTCAAATCTTTGTGACATTAAGATCAAACAAAAAATTACATTTTATTGATATCTAAAGTATTATATAAGAGTATTTTTACATTAGAGAGAGAGAGAGAATTATTTCAATCGGGTATTGAAAGGAGTTAAAATTAAAAATTGTACTGTTCTGTGATAAATCGTAACTTCAATTTTTATTTCTAATAAGAAAAAATCAATATGTATTTGCACAAATCACAATGCAACCTTTTTATTTAATCTTTAGCAAATTTAATTTTAGAGCTAATATTTATTGTGAACTCTTTTCAAATACATGCATTTGTGGGTCTCGCTTTTCTGAAAACGAAGAAACAGCACTCTGGAAAAGTGTTGTTGCAGAAGGTAAGTGCAAAGGGATGTCCCGAAGGCACGAAGGTTTCAAGAACGGGAGACGAAGAAAGAGCACACGGCAGCGTGAGGCTAAGATTAATGGATTTGTATTGTCGGCATTTTTTCAAGCGTTTTAGAAACACTTTTGAGACGAGGAGAGCATCTCATTTTTCAAAAATTCCAGCGCGCGTATGGGCCTTACAGAGAATTGCAATCGATTCGCCTCACATTAATGGTTTCGAATTAAACCGTGATCCTTTCGCATAGGTAAGTCACACACGTGATATGCACATAGTCATGCGTTGGACTGTTTAAAAATAGATATTGATAATCGTGACGACAATTTCCTACATACAGTCAGCGCATAGTATTTGCGGACTTACGTAATTTGCGATAGTAATATTTCATTTTTGTTAGATATTTTACTGTTCAGAACTAAGCCAGGTCAACCCGAGTCGAAATTTTAATCCTATTTTCAATCTCTTTCAACCTCAATTAAATCTTATAAACCTGTTTTGATACTTAAACAATCAAATAGGACCTCTTTTAATATTACTTAATCTACAGTTTCTATTTAGAAAACTTCTTTTGAACCTAAAAATAGGAAATTTTCCGATAACTGCCACTTACAGGCTCAACGTAGGAGCTCAATTCATTAGATTAGAACCTATTATGAATCTCTAGAGTCTACACATGTCCTAAAACTAAAGTTTAAAGTAGAAGTAAAATTTCGACTCAGGAAATTCTGTACGTTTTGTGTCCCAAAGGCTTACATAGCTTACAAACCAGAAGATTATCCTTCCAAACAAGTCTCAAGAGACTGTCTATTGCACGTCAAAAACCCGAGATGTGCCATTTATGTGCTATTTAGTAATAATTTAAAGATTTATGACAAATCACGAAAGCTAGGCAAAGTAGGATAGAATAACCGATCAGCGTGAAAAATGGCAAGAAATACGACAAAAGCGGAATAGGATGAAGTTGGCGCCTTGGGACCTTCGATCCTTCTTACGAGAGGCGAAGATAGGAGTTACAGCAGCTGATGAGCCGTAACCGATGGACGCACAATAACCCTCCGTAAGCAGTACCGCTATCTTTCATTCCCCTTTTGATACTCCTATCCGACCTTTATCTTACCTCAACTTCGCTTCCTAACTGCATAAGAAAATTCTCAACAACCCGATTGTGTGCTTCGCAATCTTACCATTTCTGATGCAATGTGTCAATCGATATAGCGTTCTACATTCTTATTATATACATTCGATCAATGAACCTTGATATTCAGCGAGTTTGTTACAATGAGCATTATTTTTACAATTAAGTTCTTTGTCATATTGATCGATATTATCGCATATTGTATTTATTATTGTCACATACCGCATCCAAAGACCATCGAATACTTATTGCTCCGATCATAGATATTAGAAAATAAGAAAATAAGTTGCATAAGCTGTTATTTAACAAAATATGAAATGGTTTAATATTGAATAAAAATTAAAAAATTTTATTTATGAGATAAATAAAGATGTGAAGAAGTAAAAAGATACAGCATTTTTTTATTTTGCAAATTGTATTTTAATCTTATATATATATATATGTATATAAGTACTTTTAACAAAGTTTATTTTAAAACATAATTTTAAAATATTTAATGTTAAAATTTGCACTCTAATGAATATCTTTTATTCAACATCTTAACGTTCTGACCGTTATGGAGCTTCTTAATTTAAAATTATTATGTTTAACATTAGCGGTCTTTCAATCTTATTATCTTTTATTAAAAAATATTGAATGCAAATTTAGATATTTGTACATACATATATTTTACAATCTCTTTGGAAAGAAATGTTGATTTCAAAACACTATGTTATGACAGCATAAATGCATATGTTTTGTATTTTCGTCAACATCTTCGTTTGGAATAATTTTTTATTCTAACAACAAAGCAAAATTTCTTTAACAATTTCCTTTCTTTGCTTATAAAAAATCGATCTATCTCTACAATTTTTGTACTTTTAGAATGACATTTTTCTTTATAAGAAAAGAAAGAAAAAAGTATTTCGCACAGTAATAAATCAACTATTTAGCCTTTTAGACTACAAAGAATGCCGAACCCTTTGATTTCACATAGTGGAATGTTAGCTGCCCTATACTATACAATGATAACTGAATATTCAATATAGATAACTTTTTATTTCATTATATTTTCTATGATAGATATTATCTAAACGTTGAGCATTTTTTCTTTCGCTTAATCCGTTTCTAGAAAAGAACCCATTTTTTGTAGAATTTCGAAGTCTGTTTAAAAGCTGTGTGATCTTTATTAAATGCCGATTTGTAAATTTCTTCTCTTTATTGGTAAAAGATTTTTTAAATTGGTTTTAAATCGGAAATTTGTTTTTAATATGTTGTTGAAGATTAATATAGGAAACATATTTAATTACATTAAAAATACAAATCTAAGAGACATGTATTTTTCATACGCTTATTTGAAAGAAGATAAAACAATTTTTTAAATATTTAAAAATTGTATTGTTAAAATAATGAATTTGTTTTGTAATACCTTATTGGTCTAATTGTTTTCATTGTGTAATATAACAGATTTGCTTCATGATATAATAAAAATAATAGGGTTCGAATTCTGGCTGAGGTAATATTTTTTCGCAATAAGTTTCTTCCTTTCTTTCTAATCTAATTTAGAAGGGATTATTAGCGTTTCAGACTGGCTGTGTTGAAAGTCCGAAAGTTATCGGCGCGCAGTCATATCTGAAATAAATTGATTTAATAAAAAATAATATATAATGTATCCCACACACAGCACACTTTATCCTAGAAATTTCCAACGGATGTCATTTTGGGATATCGCGATGATCTTGTGATATCCGTGGATGGTCTCAATTATCCAACGGATATCCTGGAGATGTACAAGTGTCCGCATGTGTGAGGTCTTAGACATTCATGAGATATCACAAGTATATATATATATATATATGCGTGTGTATATATGTGATTGTTATCTAAAATAAGAGGGAAATGTTTTAGGATTTCATATTATGGAAGCGAGAAATACGTCCTATTATTACATAAATAAAAGATTAATTTGAAATAATATATGTCACATCTTGTAATTTATATATTCTTAGGCTTATTTATTATTCTTAATTTATTATTCTTAGGATGCGTTCGGAAATGTTACCCGAGTGCCTCAGTGTATCGTTTTGTCGTTGTTCACCCAATGTTAAACAAAGATAGGATGATATATGACGGC
Organism: Mycetomoellerius zeteki; assembly: GCF_001594055.1. Lineage (NCBI taxonomy): Eukaryota > Metazoa > Arthropoda > Insecta > Hymenoptera > Formicidae > Mycetomoellerius > Mycetomoellerius zeteki. The sequence continues at coordinate 176,432 of NW_017257220.1, forward strand.
ATCCAAGTAATGCTTTCGAATACAGCCTTAGTATAACATTCAGTATAATAAAAATCTTTGTAAGAGCTTCATATGAAATATATCTTAATTGGCACGCAGTACGTCATATCGTTTGTGTTCAAAATAACTATGACATTCTTTACGTCTGATCTTTTAGTTCTGACACTCTCCAATTACAATTGTTGCAAATCTTTACTGTATTTTGGGCATCCTAGGATATTTCTTGGAGATCTATGATGTGTGGTGGAGGGATTTGAGTTTTATGGTAGGTATCATAAGATATCCTATTAATATGTTAAGATATTAATAGAATATCCTATAATATCTTACGATGTTTTATATTTTCTTTGGATATCCAGGATGGGATATCCGTGAGATCGCTTTGCCAATATAGGACAATTTGGGATATCCTCAGGATAAAGTGTGCTGTGTGGGATTATTCGAAACATCTAACTTTGACCGATTATAGCTTTTTTTATCGTATTTGATGTATTCATATATATATGTATATATATATACATATCATCATCGTTCTTAAAATCTTATAATAAAAATAATGTTTAGAAAATATAAAATGATATATACATAGGGGAGAGTTACCAAATGCGTACTGGTCGCGTAAATCGTACTTCATCAATATTTCAAATTACTAATTAACATAGGCAATATTTAGTAACGATAATCTAAAATACATGAGAAATGAGTAATATAGACAAAAATATAATAGGCCACATCTTGTTTTATGGACGTTATTATTTTTAATTAATGATATTAATTTTTAATCATACTTATGTAGTTGATAACGCGATCATCTAATTTTATTATAAATTTTTGTACTTTTATAAAAGAAGATTTATTGTAGAATATTTTACATTCACTGTATATACAGATTTGCGACCATTGTAAAGATTAAATTGATATTTTTACAAAATCCATCAAGTTTCCTAAATCGTACCATCACAAGATAAAACTGATAACTGACAATAATAAATTGATACCAATATAAATATCAAATGCAAAAATATATTTAAGTCAATTTTATTTTGGTGTCATTTGTCTTTTCATTATTGTTATTTAATAATTATAAAATATTTGATATTCTTTAATAAATTATTAAAATTAGGTAAAAATTAATTAATTATTAAGTATTAGCATAGTTAATATAGTTATAACATAGTTACAGGTATAACATAGTTAATGATTTTTTTTATTAATCTTATATTTTTAATTATTTTCATTCATAAATTCAATATTTTCAAAGGAAATACGATAAAAAATATCTATAGCTACGATTTAGGCTACCGGCTGCCTAAATCGTACCTTTTGCAGCATATTACAAGAAGACTTATAACAAATTAATTCGTTATTGGTGGAAAGTTAAACATGTAATAATAAGCGTCCAAAGCCTCAAGCTACAATTTTTAATGTTCATTTGCATACAAAACAGTGCCAAATGGAAAATATAATAAAAAATAGATTAAGTGGTACTCATTCTACAACTCTCCCATATACGAGTATATAACAAACTAATATATTTTTGAACAAATGCTACGAGACCCTGTATCAGGGGATACATAATGTAAGAAAATGCAAAATTGCTTAATTCAAAAATTCAATTTCTTGAAATGAATAATTACTTTTTATTCACTTTACTTTATTCAGAGAAAACTTTAATATTTTCCCTGAAAGTTTGACGAGTCTATCGAATGCTATGTTCGCTCCCACTTTTCTGCCCTTTTTCGGCGTTCTTTAATCATTCAAAGTGAATCAATCACCTATCTGGAGGCTTGCAATCGCGCCAGTCACTCTCCAGCCACCGTCACCCAGAAAACTTCGGTGTCCCTCATACCCAAGTTCACTCGCAGACTCGACACCAAATGACATTATCAAAAGCGAACATTTTCTATCGCTCTTTTTTTTCCTTTTCTCATCCTTCAGATTATAATGATAAAAAAGAAAAATACGTGATATAAAACAAATATAATATAGGAAAATATTTTTTCTCGTTTTCTTATAACATGTAACATTCTTTTAAAGCAAAAATTTCGATTCTTGCTTAAAATTATTCATATTTTATTATAATTTAATAATATTTCAACTTAATTAATCATTTTTGTTTGTACAAAAGCCTTTATACCGAAGCTTTTATAGGACAATATTAGGCATTTATATTTTGTTTAAGTTTTCATTACAAAAAACTATTTTGATTTTTTAACAAAAAAAGGATGTTTCGAGAATATCTGACAAAATATGTCGAAAACATGAAAAGTTTCCAAAATTGCACAAGTAATATTAATTTTGAAAAATTATAAAATATAAAAAACAAAATTATATAAATCAAAATTTATACATACATTATTTAATCTACATTTAATATAAGCGAAATATGTGGAGAGAGAGAGAGAGAGAGAGAGAGAGAGAGAGTGAGAGTGAGAGAGAGACAACTTATAGAATATCAGCTCAAAGAAAATCGTATTACGGGCACTATCCGTGCACAAGAGCATTCGCATAAACGTACATTCTATTAAAAAGGGCTATACTACGTGAATAAGGGAATTGTGTACTCCTTTTTTAAATGGATAAAAGAGAGAAAAAGTCATACGCTTTCGTCTCCTTCGACATTTTAGCCCCATAGATCCCATGTTCACGAGGTATCGTATTCTCTCTCACAGTCGATCCCGCTGGAGAGAACCAATCAGCGATCCCTCAAAACCCTCTTGCACCCTGCAACCCGCAGCCACGCCTGCCAATATAGGGTAGGTACCCTCGTCAGATCGACCCTTATCCTTTTTACCCGCCTTCCTTCTTTTCTCTTCTCTTGCTGGACCCAACTCATTTCGCAAAATGGATTCCGCCTGGTTGTTTTCAGTGATGGACCACCATGTTTGTAACGTAATATAGTAAGATAAGATTTATAATGCAATTATCAGTTTTATATTATTTAATTTTATTGTCTAAATTAAATTATGTTATTTATAATAAATAGAATGTCTATTTTTTATCGAATAAAACTAGTTATCAGCTTACAAAAATTTAAGTAAGTATAATTGCTTTAATTTTTATTAATAGAAATTTTTATACTGGTAAAACATACATGATAAATAAAAACTTTGATTATATATAAAATAAACATCATTACATACACTTACCATGCTTATTTTTCTACTAAATGCAATATTTAATTCTCTAAAGAAAATATACAATATTAATTTATGTAATAAAATTTTTAATATATAATATTTAATATGCATTAATTAACGGTATTCCTCATTGTTACCATGTATATTATTCGTTACAAACATGTTGATAGCACGGAACGCTATTATTAGTTATTTATACAGTGTTATTGAATATAAGTTTATATAAGGTATACATTGTAAGATACATGAGTCAAATAACACTCATCTATATATAATTAATTTTATTTTTGTAAATTCTATTTATGGGGATATTGAAACTAAGTGGGAATAAAATCTTGATTTCACTCACTCACAAAAATAAAATATATCTTCTATATAGAACATTTTTAAATAAACAAATAAAAAAATTTTTTTATATTTTAACATTGAACTTTATTACATGTATATGAATATAATAATGCCCAAATAAAAAATAAGTTAAAAATAATAAAGAAAACTATACATAAACATTGTCTTTCTAAATTAGTCTTAAAGTTTATTAAGCATAAAAAGAAAATCCCTTAGGACCGACTCTACTTTTAAATATTATAATTATTTTTAATTTGGTCCATAATTAATCTTTTAATCTTTGGAAGTTTCTAACAATTTCTATGCTTCTTAAAAATTAGCAGCATTGAAAATCATTATCCCTTAGCACGTAAGCTCCACATATGTGGGGATAACAATAGCAATAACAAGAATAAATCTTATTTAATAAGAATTCATTGTTTCTAAAAAAAATATAGGTACTTATTTCAGAAAATTGATTTATTTGTTATTTTTCAATAGCTAGCAAGTTGAATAATATTATAATATATTATAAAAAATTATAAAATAATATGTGTGTGCAGCAAATAGCATGTGTCAACTTTACAGCGAATTGCTATAAAAATGGCTCATGTACATACTTTATCACAATTTAAGTTTCTATTGCATTAAGCAAACGTATTGCTGCCGATTCTAATTCTTTGTCCCTTTTTATTTACTTCCTGTGGCGCTATCTTTTAAGTATATATTCTAAATAATGTGCGTTTTAATAAATTTCAAAGTGAGCCTTATTTAACTCATGCTGGACCTTATTCGGCTCAGATAGCTTATAAAATTTATAAGCTTTTCAAATGTATACATATATATAATAAATATATATTGTATAATAAATATATGTGATAATAAAAATTTGATTATAATTTCATAATAATTGGCACATATGTATATGTATACGTATATAATAATCTAATATTATATACATATACGTATATAATAATCGCAGTGATACAAAATTCTGAAACACTTGATTTTTTAACTGTCTAGACTCAAAATTCTTGGTAATGAATTTATTAAATTCTCGCATTTAAACATATGCATAGTTTGATAATAATAACAGAAGTTATTTCATAAGCATATTTATTATTCACTCTCGCAGAGTACAAAGTTAGGTCTCGAACCACCGCGTAGATAAACGGACGTGACGATAACCGGTGACCATTTCGATGTCTACCGAACAGCCGATGAAGAAGGCAGATGAAACGTACGAGTTATAATAATCCGTGATAGCAACGGTGGCGATGTCGAGGAGCGGAGGAGCGGCTGTGCTGTCACAAAGGCATGCGCCACCCACCTCGACCTGGACGCTCACATCGTTAATCAACTGCAGCGGGACCCCGTAACTTTCGAGGTACCGATCCACAGGTATGGCTTCACCTCATTCTTCCTCCGATCTCGATATCTCCACCCAAACGTGTGGTGTCAGATAACTAAATATGATTCAGGGTTTTGAAGCCCATTTTATTTTTTAATTAAACTTCACTTGTTCGCGATTGCTCGAGTTTCTGCAAATCGTATTCAATCTTTATTAAAACTCTCTACTTCCCTCCCTCCTCGTCATATTATAAAATAGCTTCCGTTTTTGCTTAATGTAGATATGCAAGTGATGAGTAGCAGTGTAACAGATATTACAACGACAGTCACGATAAACGTGGCGTACGTGAAATGCCGCATAGGATTAAGGGATTTACAATCTATTATTACGAAGAAAGCCTTCGTAGAAAGCGCAGAAAGAAATGGCCCCAGTTGGCGTACATACAGTGCTTTTAAGGGGCTAAGAAAAGTACGAAATACGAGGGTTTTCCTTTTCTATGGTGGCACCCTTCTATGATATTCCCGTATAGTGGCCCCTCTCCTTCTATGAAGGGGTGTACAGAGGGATCGAGCAGGATGGAAGCAGATTAGGGGACTGGGATAAGGGGTAGAAGCGAGCCAACCCCACCGCCGCTTAGCCAGCAACCCTCTTTCTTTCCCCCAGAAAGCTTCGAGGTTGGCTCAAGGAACGCGACGTAACAGGAACGAACCGGGAGTGAAAGGAGAAAGGGGAGCAGAATGCACAGAGATGGAGGAACAGAGAGAGAATATAAGAGTAATAAGGGAGAGAAAAGGGGAAGAGGGGGAGAAGGGGAGGGAGAACGAGAGGGAGGGGGGG
>NW_017257220.1:182107-236822 GCF_001594055.1 Mycetomoellerius zeteki
GAGAGAGAGAGAGAGAGCCATGCCGACGCTGCTGCTAGTCAAACCAAAACTCGGCATGATTAATGATCGGTGAGAGGCAGAGCGCTGCTTCAAACAACAAACTTTTCCCAAGGAACGCTGGAGAATACAAGAAAAAATATATAAGAAAGAGGGAACTCTCTTTCTTCGCATCCACCCTTCAGACCGGCTAATACCCTCCTAGACCTCCGTCTCGTTCTCGTCTTCCCGTTTTCTCGCTCCCTTTCTGCAATCGCATCCTTTGCTCTTCTCTCTCTTACTTTGCTCTCCGTAGCTCTGACAGCCTTTCATTTCTTTCCTCTTTTCTTTATTTCTTTCCTTTCCATCTAGATCTCTATCCTTGTCTCTTCTCCATTTCTCGTCCTCGTCTCTTCTGAAGGCAACTCTCGAGAAATGGTCACCAGCGACTCCATGTCTCCTTCCTTCTATTCGTATCTCCGCTATTACGCGGTTCTGTGCAAATAGTCGGGATAATACCGAGTGATCTGGCTACCGTAGAATCACGTAGAGCACTTGCCATACACATGCTAGTTTTAGTATAAGCACAAAAGAATAATATCAAGGAAATTTTTCCGCTAGGAGGTCATAGCAAATTTTCTTTTATTTTCTACATACAAAGAGTATCCTAATATCAACATCATTTAACATTCATGTACTCGAAATAATATGTTGGTAGTTATATATTCTTGTATTAGGATTGCATCAAACCTATAACATTTCACACCAACATCACGATATGATATTTATATGAATCTTTATGAATGTTTATATCAGTCGTATATCGGACCTGCCATGATTAGAAATGGAATTTATTATTTGATTGAGCATAATGGTAGGTAGATATTAATAACACTAGTTGTATTCGATTTCCGTGGTGAAAAGTCCAAATGCCGCGCAGCGAAACTGGACAGCCAAAGCTGGCAATGTGCGTGGATAGCCATTCAACCATGGTTCAGGGCAACCTGGACTGTTGCATGACCAGCGGTCTGCCCGAGTCTAGACTTGGGCGCGAATATGCTTGGTCATCGGCGGCTGGACGAGGGAGTTCAGCGCCTAACAGTAACTTTCTCTCTCTTTCGTCCGTATCGACGTAACAGTATCTCCTTCTCATTTCTTCCTCTCCTCTTCCGTATTTACGTACCTAGTATCACGTGCGTATAACCGTCACGGCGACAGAATAATAGCACTTATTAGCCCGCTACTATTTGCTGCTGATTCACTTGATGAGCGGCATCCTCAGTCGACACGTCTTATTGTGATACCAATCATTTGCCTTTCCGCGGCGGCAGAGATCCAAAGGAAAGCCTCAACGATAATTCTTTTTTTTATTTCCTCTGATTACCCCCTTACGATTTAGGTTTATAAACAAATAGCAGAGAATGTCAGAGATAAACACGCAAATGTATCTTTGGGTGGTCCAATTTTTTTTACTTATCTTCTATCCGTAAATAAAACCTTACGTTTATTTCACTATATGTTAAAATAAAGAAAGTATAGGATCATTTGGGCCAGAAGTGAATAATTTCGGATGATTTCATAGTATACAATTTGTACGATTGGTACACTATGAAGTCCTAAATTGTAGGTAAAAACTTTGTAACTATATTAGTCGCTGTAAGACAGAGATTCATTTACATTTGTATTTCTCTGGTGGAAATCTCCTCATGATGGGAAGATTTGGAACGGGTATATACCCATTTTAGATGGGTATATATCTTTCTAAAATGAGCATATACCCATGGGTCATGGGTATATGCATTTTTGGAACTACCTATGAGGAGATTTCCACTAGGGTTCAAATAGGATGCTTTAGAATTTAGATGAAGTTTTCATAGCTGTAGTCAAGAAGAAAGAAAAAAAGGAAAAAAGGCATATAAAAATTGATATTTACTCTAATTGTTAAACTGTTTGGTCACTATTGGTTTCGCTAGTAAGAGATAGTAATAATGTAATATTATAGGACTTGGCTATTTACACTATTCATTTGATGATGTTCATTCCTGCACAGTACCGATAGCGATGTCAATATAAACGAAGTAAGAAGCTCCTTATTCCACTACTCATAGTTGGTTCTCCATGGAGACGCAGAGAAGAAGCCGACTATAAAGCGCGAGATGCACGATGACTAAGGGCAGGCACCGTAAGTCACTCACAAATTGAATTAAACGCAACTCTAAAATCGTGACACGGCGCAAACAATCAGTGTCTATTCATTGTCGGTAGTCGGGAAAGTCCAATCACTGTCTTGTACGAAAATTGAGAACTACGATTTATGCAATTTACCATGCTTAATAATCATCTCGAACATTTCGATATAATCTCTTATTTATTAATTAGTAAGCGTTCTGCACTCTAAACTCTTTGGAGTGAAATCTAACTCTAAAGAGTGAAATCTCTTAAAAATTGACAATTGAGTCATTTTTTTTTCAATGCTGGCTTAATTGTCATTCTTTAGAATTAAATTTCACTTCAAAGATTTCAGAGTGTGTTATATTAATTAATCATTGCTTTAATCTTTTCACTATATTTCGTTATGTACATTTTTTAATATTTTACTAAGAGCGCAATATAGTAGACAAAAGCACGTTGTTTAAAAAATATTACCAATTTTTAAGGCAAGGTGACATATGTAATATCAATTGTGAAAGAATAGATTAACAAGTAATTCCAAATAACTTTAATTATAAAATTTTATTTATATTTTAACAAATAATATTTTTAAACATAAATACATTATTTTATTTGTAAATTTAAACTATAATATTTATAACAAATGTTATATCGCACACTTATGTTTAACGGATTGTATTTTTCTGCAAATATCTTAGTTCAGTTATTTTTAAATACTTCTGAAGTGTCTTAATTGTTTTAAATATGTCTCACACACACACACACACACACAGTAAAAAATATTACTAATAAATTAGAATATGTGTATAAATATATCAAACTAAAATATTTTTATATATTTAAACAATATATCGCATATAAGTGTTATATGACAATTATATAGATAGAATTATATATGACACCTTAAATATTGTCGTAATTATACATTAGTATATCTAAAAACAATAAATATATATCTTTAAATATACATACAATATATGTATATCTCATGCTATTTCTTTCTCTCTTCTCTTACATATGACACAATCATACGTACGCTTACATGTACAATGCTATACGAATTGTTTCTTTGTCCAACCGGATGTTCCGATATTGGTAACAGCGCATATTGCGCTGATCTACTCTTTATTTTCGATCGATGATGTATTAGACAACGTATAATGTTTTAGTACACCTACAATGCTTGGCAGACGGGGCGATCCATCGTCAATGAACATCGGGATTACACGGTTAAATGAGATTCTAGCGGCGGAATCAAAGAGGCAGCAGGTGGTCAGGGCCACAGCCATCTTTCCCCGCGGGATATGCTTTACTGTCTGGTCTGTATTCTTCAAGTTACTACGTTCTTCCGCCATATTGATAAAGAATCATTTAATCGTGATTAAATTAAAAATAAACTGTTTTGTTAAAAACTATATAAAAAATATAACTTTTGCGAGAGAGAGAGAGAGAGAGAGAGAGAGAGAGAGAGAGAGAGAGAATAACAAACTTTTTAAATTATTATATTTATATAAAAAAAACTTCATACAAATATTATTTAAAGAAATCATTTTTTGAGATTATATACACATATCTATCTTACTTTAAAGTAAAAAATTTCTATACATGTATGATATGTACGGTAATAAAAAAAATTAACTATAAAAAATTTTTTAATAAAACATTACATAGAATTACATACAGAAATATTTTGTAAAACAATAAATTCAAAAGAAACTTAGAGCAGAAAGTAAGCTGGTATACCGCATGATGAAATCTGAAATACAATTTGACAGATGATATATGCAGAAAATATAACCAAGGGATTCGATTAACTAGTTACGTTAAGAGATAATTAATAAAAACCGGGAACGCCACTGCATTGAATATATATGCAAAATAAAAATCTCCAGTATAAATTGGAAGTTTATCACAGCGCCAGACAAATTAATAGATGAAGTACGTGCATAAACCGATTATGAAGAAAGTGCATCCGTGCCTGAAGAAAAAGGACATTGCAGGACAGACCAAGTAGACAGCCTCTTCCAAGGGGCGAGCGAGTCATCATTAATATTATACTGCAGCGGCGCTCATCGCGGGCGTCAGATCTATGCCGACCTCTTTCTGTCCGCGTCCGATACAAGATGCACGACTGGACCGAAGGCCAGAGGCATCAAAGACTACCTTCCTCTTCTTCGTATGTCTACCAGACTAGACCTACACCACGGCGCGCCTTATCGACCACAGATTCGTTATACCTTCTAGATCACAATTTTGAATTGATGGACGTGCCAACCTCACAATTTTGTAATATCAGGTTCAAATAACTGCCACTCAAACCATTCGTAATTTCACGATGTAGGGCTATCTCGAATTTATTATTGATCGTGTCGTCAATAATTTTCTCTTGTGGAACAAGTTCTCATACCTTATATTAATCTGATAGCTTCGATGATAATCATGAACAAGATTATAGTAAAATTGGTTATACAGAATATTAACATGGAACAGTCGGTGTACAATTGGATGATAACTGTCGGTAATTTTGCGTGTGAATATTAAATCGAATGACGGTTGATATGAAACGTATCGAACGTGCCTATGCATACTTAATATCTTTTTTTCATTTCCTGTAACGATGCAACGTTTGAAGCGCCGTCAAAGTGATCCCCTCGTGATTGAAAAGATCTCATCAGTCATAAAGACATGAATCCATCTGGGCGAATACCCTCCGTTTGCATTGTTTGTGCAAAGGACTCGTTTAGTTTAACCCCTTTCCCTGTTTTGATTCCGTTAAAATCTGACTTGAAGGTACTTAAGTACATCTGACATCTACTATATTTCCACGTCGTCTTCTGGATGTCAAGACTCCGAGAGTTGTAGGATTAACATTAACTTAGTGTATTAAAATAATAATGTCGAGTAAAACAATGCAATTACTAAACAGTATGAATATTCTTGATCGTATTAAAGAGAAAACGCATTCGATCTATTGCTAAAACAAGTTAAAGGTTCTTATTTTTATACGCCGCACAATCCCGGCAGCTAATGAATGCCTCGTGTCAAGCTGGAATGTTAATCGGCTAGAATTCATCAATCACTACTACGAAGAAAATATGGAACGATGTAATTTACGAAAACTAATCAGATAACCGTGCGTTAGAAGCCGAGGAAGGATAGATATAACTCATAATTGACATAATTAGCATATTGCAAAAAGCGACGAAGATATTGTTTCTTTTGCCGTTTTCTTGTTCTTATTCGTGTAATCGATAGGTTTGGCTTCCTTCAGTTGATGAAATTGGTAATTACTCCCGACGATATATATCTGACGTTTTAAGCGAACGCGAAAACGGTTCCTACACTCACGTTATCTTAATCAGTATATCTGGAAACGATTATCTCGTCGTCAGAAATTGAATATTACGTATGCGTAGAGAACAGTGCATGCTTTCTCATATGAAATAAAAAACTAACCGTTCTTTCATATGAAACGAGATAAGAACAGATCACATAAGATATATTTTCACTTTCCCGACCGATTGACCCTTCTCCGTCCACCATCCGATCAATCGAGGAACGTCGCTTAAAGTGGTACGGAATCCATGGAATCGGGTCAATAGTTTCGTAAGCCGCTGCTTGCTGCCGCGTGACTGAGAAAAATGGACAATGTGCTATGAGAAAAGTAGCAAAGCCGCAGTTCACGTTTTCTCGCGGTGCTCCTTGCCTCAGCCTCAGTCGCAGTCGCCGTCACTGTCGCCGCCGTCGTCGCCGCGCGCCGTCGGCGAACGATCAGGCTGGCAGGCAGGCTGGCTGGGCTGGCTGACGGTCTGCGCACCCTCTCCCTCCGTGTCACACAAAATCATTAATCTTGCTATGTTTTCTCGCACATTCGAATGTGGATTTAGACTCGAGACGAGACTTCGTGCGAGGATCCCTAGAAACGTACGTAAACGCGTCCAACCATATCTACGCCGTGCAGCCGTTTGTCTCCATCCGAGTGACTCCGGCACTCGAACCAGAAAGGCGAGTTTGGTGACGTGAATGTCCGGCGAACATCGCGATCCGATGTTCGTAGCGATAAGTTCTGCTGCAGGGTATGCTTCGCGTGTAGTTAAGTATACTGATATCGATGCTTCCTGCACCGTGAAGAATATGTAAGCATGATTGGATCTTTCATATCAGTTCCATGCACATCAAGTTTATTATTAAATTCGAAATGAAAATTATTAAAACAACGTCTAATAAAATATTTCTTAATAGAATCGATTTGTTATAGGTATGTCTTATATAATTGAATTCGTTGAATATAAAATTAATTTTAATAGTTATTAACTATTTTATTGCATTGGAATTAATTACTATTCTCTATTCATTAAATTACGAAGTTCTACGAAAATCATATTTTTGTACATATAAAACACACACTCACTTGATTAGATATGAATTTATAAATAAGTAGCTAGTAAAATAATTGATTGCGATAAGCTGCGAAAATATGAATGATAAATTACAAATTAATTATCTTATACTTTTAACATAATTGCTATATCATAATAACTGTATATTTAACTTTAATTATAATTGACGCATTTCAATTAAGTTAAATATTAAAAAATATTTCATATCAATTAAATATTTCATGTTTTAAATAATGACAAACTTGTTTCGTGGAAAAATTATTAAAGTATGATTTTGTAATTAATTTCAACATATATATATATATATATACAGATTCTTAGTGCATTTTGCATACTTTTGTGTGTACTTTTACATACTCTTACCAACAACAGTTACATTTATTTTATATATACATTATATCATATTTTTTTATTTACTCTTCTAAATAAATACACATACGAATATTAATAAGATAAACAATTAAGCATAACACATTCTAAAATAAAATTGTACATGTATATGTGTATATAAATAATATTTTTATAATATATTATCATATTCAACTGTTTCTGCTAATTATTTTATTTCCATACTCCCATTTTAATTAATTTAGGTAAATATATATATATATATATATACATATATATATGAAGGTTCCGAGCTTTGTTTGCATTATGAATCTTTTTTGTATTTTTACGGCAAACAATTATATAAAAACCGAAAATATTATATTTTCTCTTTAGAAGAAAAAACATACTATTTACTACTTCAAAAATTTACACAAATTTAATCACTATGACATTTAGAAAAATTTTAATGCATACTTGTAGAGAACCATCAGTTGGGAATCGCTGATTTACATGAGGCAGTAGCGTTTTTCCTCGTCATGTCATTATGAAACATTCTTTTTTATCCACTAGATTATACTACGAGTGAAAAGTGGGCAGTCCACTCGATTGGTAATTACACCTGTGTATGCACTTCATTAGCACTTATGAGTAGTTGCGTAACGACTGGCATGTCATTTTAATATGAACACGATCAGAGATTAATGGATTTGCTTCAGCCTTTACAGAAAGATTCAAGAAATCGTGCATCCGTATGTGATGCCTATTCAATGAATAGTTGCTGCGAGATAAAATGATAAAATTATGTGATATAAAAATATAAAGGAAAACCGTGTCGTACTTTAGATTGGAATATTAAACAATATTTATGGTATATTTATTACAAAAGATTATGTATTATAAAGTTAAAATTGTATATAATATGTGTCAATTCAAATCCTCATTAAAAATTGTATTAAAAACTTTTGAAATAATTCAGTATGATTTTATGTTACTGTTTTCACCATTTTATCTATATTTAAATTGTTTTAAAATAAAATATTTAAATTCACAAATAATATGTATTTCTATAGTCAATAAAATATAAGTACGTCAAAAATAATATTAAAAGACAATATTTCCGGAAATTATATCATTTACATGATTATAAAAAATATAGAAGGTATTATAAAAGTTGTTTAAAAATAACAAAGATAATGTATTAAAAGATTATTTAAACATAGTTTACTATTTAAAAGCGTCTAATTGTTATCAAATATATCTTGTTGAATAATATACCTTTAAAGCTCTCTTTGTGAAATTACTTATTATCAAATCTAAGCTTTACAAATATTGTACATCATTTTGATATTATTAAATAGATAAATAGAATTTGAATCTACCTATATAAAAGACGACAAGAATACAGTTTAATACTATATGTGAGTGAACTCTTTTCTGTGCAACAGGTCATGCTAGACGTAGCAGTTCATCATTGACAGTACGCCAATACGCATGCAACTAAGTTTATGGGCATAATGACGTTCATTAATTCTTTTTTTACATTTGGCGTTTTTTTACGTTATTAATAATTAGTCTATAATACGCACAAATGACTTCAAAAGTATTTTTAGAGACCTAATTGTACAACATAGTACATCGCACAGTTTAAGTCGTGCACGACACCTATAACTGTACGATGTACTACAATATATTATAAATATCTAATTATATAGTCACGTAATATACATCCAAACTCGGTACACAAATATATAATTATAATTTTTAAGTGATTTATATTATGAATATTATAGTCACGAGATAAAGCTCACACTTCACATACATTATATTTGTTACATAAATAAAAATTTTGAGAATATATCAATTATATTAATATTGAAATTTATCGCAATAGGATCTATCGAATTAAAAAGTGTTTGTCTATTTAAATATACAATGCTAATTTAATAATTTTTTAGATTTATGCATATAATTTTGATTGATATTCTTTCATTTAAAGATCACTGTTGCTTTGTATGCACCACACAAACCTCTCTAGAACCGAATTTGTCGCCTCTTATCAAACAAATTCGGATCTACAGGGTAGATGTAGAGCATTAACTGGGCTTTCTTGTACGGCACATTGCTCACCTAGCGTTTATTTTCTTATATATTAAAAATACTTAACATATACGTGCCGGTCTTAACTTCTTTGTCCGCCCAGTATGTGATCGTCAGTAGGCTGCAAGTACCATTTTAGGAATCTGAAAAATATTTTGATATTAATATCATTTTCTATACTTTAATTGTAAACACAAAATAAGTAAAATATGATAAACTTGAATAGTTTTTTAATTCGATATTAATTTGTAAATTATAAGAACTATTGCTATACCTTTGGAAATTTTAAATTGTAAATACATTTTTGTACAATTTTGTCCACTTCAGTCTTATTACAACAGTCTATAACATACAAATATATACATATATTATTATAAAGGCTTTAGTTCCGTTAGGAATGTATTATGTATTCTATCAACGCACACACAATCGTTTATAAATATATATATTTATTCAACAAAATTATGCCACGTTAGCGGTGTTTGCGTCTCTAGGAATGAATATCGTTTGAAAAGTTATAGAATATAGTTAATTTCAAATTAATGCTCGTAGGCTTACAATGTGCATAGTCATATGGAAATAGCTTGGGTATGCCAAGTCATTCCTCAAGAAAGCGAGGTAGAGCCTGCTTTTGCGCAAACTGTGTAAATTCCAAAAAATATTATTAAAAATATTAAATTAATAAAATTGGTCGCAGTTAGCTATAAAAGACACAATATTTATTTTTAAGATAAAATTAATTTTTAAAATTTACGTATCACGAGATATCTGTAATTATGAAAGTAAAAGTATAAAATAAAAGTAAATTTTTCATCAATAACGTATTCGATTTTTTTATAATTTAGTTTTTAGAATTAATCAATTAACAAGAAAAAAAAATATTATTTTTATATAATATTAATAATTTTATTTTAATATTGTTGTTACTAAGATTGCCACTGTCATTCTTACGTATTATTATTATTATATAATATAATACTTGAAATTTTATAAATACATAACATTAATTTTTATTATTGTTTAATTATAATCTCATTTCTCTTTTGTATATAAGAAAATTTTGTAAGTTACACAAATATTATTCATATTAAGTATGAAAATTAATTTATAGTGTACAAGGATATATAATCGCAAATTTGTATGTAATATTTGCAGCATGTAAGCTATTATTCGTGATATTTCTTGTCCTAACAAATTGTACGCAAAATGATGACCAAGGAGCAAATATTGTAGCCGTTTCTTTTAACATTTAGATATGCTGTTATAGATAAACTCTGTTATGTCACTTGACACGATTCGTAAG
The DNA here is from genome assembly GCF_001594055.1 of Mycetomoellerius zeteki. NCBI lineage: Eukaryota > Metazoa > Arthropoda > Insecta > Hymenoptera > Formicidae > Mycetomoellerius > Mycetomoellerius zeteki. Next base: position 192,386 of record NW_017257220.1, read on the forward strand.
TGAATATCGTACTGGGTTATCTCAGTGACAATGATCACATTACACCTGCACTACCAATGATGATTGATGCTCGTCCCTGGGATCGAAACCACCTGAGCGTTAACGGCTCAAGGATGACACAGCTGAATGTAGCAAGGTCGCGTTCTCCTTGGTTTTCTTCTTCTCCTTCTTCTTCTTCTTCTTCGTCTTCTTAGCGGTACAGCTCCTTTTATTCCTGTACGTGTGTCGATGTACCTTTCATTTCCAGGTTACTTGGTCATGTTGTATACGCTGGTTGTTTGCACGCAAATACTGAAGAAAAAGAAAATTTTATAAATATATATAATATTATATATCAACATAACAAGGAAAAATAAAATAAAAAAAATAAAAATATGCTGTACTTTAATATATGTAACAAAAGAGCGAATTAAGAAGAGATTACATCGTAGGGGAAATCCCCAGACAACACAAAGCCAAAAATTGGGATATAATACGTTTAAAAGACGTGTTACGCCAAGATTTTAAAGTGGGTTACAATACCCAGACAAATTAGTTTTCCTATGTTAGAAAAACTGAAAGATGTTGTATTCTTAAAGATATACATATAGGTGTTCCAGTAAAACCGATTGATGTCAATCCTTTTAAATGAAAATTTTCGGGTTCTGATCTGGGATTAAGGGATTTAAAAGTACCTGTGTGACTTACTCAAAATATTTTACACCCTTCAACTTATAACAGAAAGCTACTGGCATAGCTACTTAATAGTAAATACTCGCAGTTTTATATATATATACTATATATACACACACATAAATAAACATACATAAAGTTAAAAGAATAATTATAAATTTCAAAAGAATATAATATTATTATATATATATACATTTAATAGTACAATAATAATACAATTTCTTTACTTAACATCTACATCATAATAGAAATATATACTGAGTGTTTAAAATAAAGCGTTACAAATTTTTATCTCGGAAACAAAGCATTTTAGAGAAAAACATTTTAACAAAAGCAATTCAGTTATAAAAGTTACAAAAGTACAAAGTTACAAAAGTTACAAAGTTACAAAAGTAGTTCATTTTTGTAACTTTGAGGGGGACATGAGATAATATCATTGATTTGAGCTTGGGTGACGTCGTCAATATTAGGGCAAGGTCACGTTGAATTTTTTAAATAGAACTCCCTATTTTTCATTAAATATTCCTGTTAACTTCGAAAGCTTTTCAAAACAAAATAATAAAATATTTTTTCATAAAGTACATTTCGAGTTATAAGGCTTGAAAGTTATAGTACCGCCAGCATTAGCATTACGCAAGGTGTCCGACCGACGGCTAAAACCTCTTGAATGTTGTTCAGGATCATGTTCTGGATAACATTTTTTAAAATCAAGGTTATTGTTTCTTTTATTTTAATTTTTGCACTGAAAATTCATTTTTATGTAAAAATGAAAATAAGAGAAACAATCTCCAAAACCTTGATTTAAAAAAATGTTATCCAGGACATGATCCTGAACAACATTCAAGAGGTTTTAGCCGTCGGTCGGACATCTTGCGTAATGCTAATGCCGGCGGTACTACACCTAGATAGTACAAAATATTTATGATAAATATTTATTAATATTCATTTTTTGAAATGTTATATAGATATTTCATACATATTTTATATATAAAGCTTTATTCGAAATATTATTAAAATATAGACTAAATATTTTATACAATATTTATGATAAATATAAATAAATATTTCTAATAAGTATTACTTATAACTCGAAATGTACTTCATGAAGAAATATTTTATTATTGTGTTTTGAAAAACTTTCGAGGTTAGCTACAAGAATATTTAATGAAAAATATGGGCGGGTTCTATTTAAAAAATTATAACGACCTTGCCTTGATCTTGATGACGCCACCCAAGTTGAAATCAATGATATCATCTCATGTCCTCCTCGAAGTTATAAAACTTTTGAAACGTTTTTCTCTAAAATGCTTTGTTTTCGAGATAAAAATATGTAACGCTTTATTTTAAATACCTAGTATATATGTATATATATTTAATGTATATATATATATATTTAATATATTATTACTATAATATACTAACTAATATATTATTTATATTATAAATTAATGTGCTAAACCGGATATAAAAATAAAATTCTGTTATTAAATGAAATATGTCAAGTCAGCTATCAAAATTTCATCAATTTAAATTTCAAATTAAATTAAACTTTTGATTGAATAAATTGTAACATCTACAATTGAATAATACTTTTAAAATATATCTCCTTCTCTCTCCCTAAAGAATTTATCTTAATCTTCTTTATAATAGATTATAAATAGATTGTCACTATAAATGCTACGATTTCGTACTTTATATTTTGCGACTGATCTTACCGGCATATGACGTAATATAAGAATACTAAAATTCCCTAGCAAAAAAGAAACTGTTACTTTGTAATGTTTTATAATTTTCCTGAAACTATATATTTTTATTTTTCTTTAAAAATTCTCTTATCTATTAAATAAACGTTTAAAATTGCATATACTTACTTTACAATTAATATTTATATTATCTAATCGATTTTGAGTCATGTTGATTACATCTCTGAGGATATATCACAGATAAGCTCATTGTAAGTGGGGATGATCAGCAATAAGACGAAAGCGTATTTGAGTTTCGTAGGCAAGCAGCCTTCCTTCTATCGACCCGAGCATTTCGTCCGCCCCTAGGACGCCATTACTGAATATTATCTATATAAAGCATACATTTGCACTCCGCCACCAAAATTACTATTATTCTTTAACTACCACGTATATTTTTCAGTATAAAAGCTATAATATCGAGAGAAATGCTACATATTAAAGTTTTCTAACCCGCTGTTAAATGAATTTTGCTTCAATCAAATATTTTTTAATATATACATGTTATATATATATATATATTATACATATATACATTAGAATATGTATTATAAAACAAGTTGCATAAATTAAAAGAAAAATATACTTTACTACGTTCAAAATCTATAATTAACTAATATAATCAATTCATTATTTTTCAAAAGAAATTGGAAATTAGTTTGATTTGTTATACGGATTCATTATTTTTCTTTATTGTGTAATATATTAACGTATAAGTTTCATGTTAAATTACTATTATAATAAAATATTTCATATGCACAGTAGCAGTAAACATATGTGTGAAGAAATATTTATCAGTATAATGTTGCTTTTAAGATATATAACAGTTGGCAAAACAAAATAACATATATTCTTATAACAAGAGCTAATTTTAAAGATTCTCTTATTACTTACATATACATTGAAAATTTATAGACCTTTTCCTTTTATTGATATATAATTTATAAATTCATCATGGTAGGAATGATGCAAAGTGTCTGCGAAACATCTGTAAAATAAACATAACATCTGTAAAGTAGTGTTACCGATTATAGACGTTGTAAAAACAAATAAAAATGAAAAACAATAAATAGTAAGTATCTTCCACATGGGCTTATTATCGAGAATAATCACCAGTTTTAAGTTACATTTACTATAGTTTATACTAACGATTATACTTACTACGCGAGTAAGTAGCTCACAAATGCATTTTAATAGGAAGAGCAGTTGTAGCCTCGTTGCTTGATATTCTCTAACACAAGGAGAATCTCCGGCTTGTTTCATGGCCGGACGGAACGTCATGGCTGAACCGACGAATAAACCAATAAACGGGGCAACCATCTGCTTGCCAGCCGGCATCTTTCTCTTCCCCTTCGCTTCTCTGATCGCTCCATAACTCCATTCTTCTCCCCTCGTGTTTCCTCCCCTTCACCCTCCTTCTCCCTTCAACACCATTTTATATGCGATCCTGAAATGAAATCCACGTGAGAGCTTACAGCATCTGTAAGGAACTCAGGTGACTTTTGTACGATAATAATAAGCGAATCCACCCACAATAGTAGGTCTTTATCAGAACAACTCAATACAATTAAAACAACAAATAAGAACAATTCTTAATTAAGAAATTAATTTTAACTTTTTTAATGTTGTAATTACTATAAGATTATAATTAATATGAGGACTTGCAATATAGGCAGCATTAATTCTGCATTATACTATATATATATATATATGAATCCAGAAAAAAAACAACATTAATTAATTTTAATAATTTATTTTAAAATAGATAGTATTAGAATTGTCTATTGTAACCAATAAAAATTGTTAAGAACAACAGTACTAATAATTACGTTATGTGATTCATATACATTTTAATGTAAAAAATACAATTATATGCATACACTGTTAAATCTATAGTGTCAAATTTAACCTAACGTGAGTCGCCACTGCTCCTACTAAATATATCATTATTTTTTATCAAAACGATAATTAAATTTGACACTATATCATGTTAAATTGACACTGCATAGTGTCAAATATAACTATTGTTTTAGTATAAAATAACGATATAATTGTATAATACTGGAATGATGTTAGAAAGTATCTATTATAGCGTGCATAGTCGTACAAAATCTCGAAGATAAAAACTTGGAAGAAGTTGAAAATACGCAGCAGGTTGGCTACAAAACCGAAGGTCAAAGAGGTCGCCATTATCCGAGACCTATTACCTACAACGGACCGTGATACCTGCTTCGATACCGAAAAAAGAAAAATGTCAGAAGAGCAGAGCTGTTCCCTATACGGAAATTTCAAATATAACTCTTATGAGTCAACTTATACGTAAGATAGGAGAATATTAAAATATTTGAATTTTAATTTATAATAATAATTTATAATGAATAATAGTTTATAATAAAATGATAATGTGCGATGATTAATAACGATTAATGAAAGAGAATGTTTTACTCAGTATACTGAATTATCTGCAAGCAGCGTAGATTTATACTCATACATATTTATAACAAAGATCACATATGATTATGTGATCCACCGAAATGATATCGATATAATAACTTGAAAGGAGTTGGCTGCGTGATCGCCCTGTAAAAAAAATTAACAGGACTTTATATTCCCATGCACAGCATGACATCATTTCTTGCGGAAACGTGTTAATTTATGACACACTGGTGGTTTAATATAATTATACTAATTGTAAGAGTGTTATAAAATTGAGTGGAGCGCGCTCGTTAATATAGGCTTATAGTGGAAAAAATTGTATAATGTATATGTATATCAAGTTATTTCTCAAATTATTAACGATAATTCTTAATATTTTATTTTTAAAGATTTTTATATGAAATTTCAAAATAATTTGCATATTTCAAGTTACATAATTATTATCATTAAAATTCTAATATAAATTTGATTATATATTATTACAAAATTGATAATATCAATGATAAGAGATCAATACACGTGACTGACACGTGCTGTTTGGATGTTTGGCGGTAACATCCCTATTAAATATATAACAATCACGGTGGCCATACTTCTCACAAGACGAACATCGATCACTTAACGCTTTGTCGTGTCACGCTACCTCTTGTTCATTCACGTGCCGCTTTATAGTCGCAAAATAAACACATACATATACACACATACACACATATTGTCTCTTTTTTCTCTCGATATGTATATTATCTTATACGTTCGAAAAATATTGTTTATTTGAAATAAATTAATTTTTCTTACGTACTAAAAAAGTATAGATAAAAGATATAGAGAATGATCAAAACAAATTATTAAGTAATTAATAAATCTGTTTTGCTTAAAAATTGTTAGAAAATATAAATTATTATTCTAGAAATAAATCTTTTTGGTAAGATACTCAACATGTTTAGAGATAGGAAGATTAAATGTGGAATGTGGACGCCGTAAGTCCTTGATTGGATTCACAGCCGGTTTATTCTCGTGTGCACACATGCTCGCTTCAAATTTTACACGCTTTTGTAGGAGACTATGGTAAACATATTTCATGATTTAGTATGCATTTAGCAGATATATATTTTGCGAAAAATTGCAAACGCAATACCTATAGATAGTATTTTATTTATAAAAACGTAAAAGAAATTGTATTTTTCCAGATCTTTTAGTTAACAATTAATATTTGAAAAAATTTTTAAATATATATTTATTAAATTAATATTCGAATTAATATTATATTTATTAAAATAATCAAAGAATTTGTCTATATCTATACTAATTGTAAGTATGTGATATAATATAAAAAATCGCAATTAAATCAGTAATTAGTAATTCACTCTGATGTCTAATTAGATTTTTTCAAACATTTATATAATGCACAGAATATAAACAAATCAAACAAGATGTAAATAATAACGTAGGTCTTTTTCTTTAAACGATTAGGCCAACTGTAATCAACTGTACTAATTTTGTGTAAGTTTTTCTATTCGTAAAAATAAGACACAATTTTTACACTGACTAGCTGTAAATTTTGAATGAAAAGTCTACACCGATTTGTGATAATTTTCATTGTGTAATTACATACAAATATGTACTATCATTGCAAGTTATGAAATGAACTGAAATGGAATCGTGTTGCGGGTGAGGAACACTGTGCAAATCGATCGGCATCCTGCCAGATTGCGAGAGGCTATATGGACATCACGAAATTCGCCGCCGTCGGCGCCACCGCGGTGGTACCTTTTACGTGCTGGAGTATATTTCGTTTTGACTATTGATATCATGCCAATGATACCTATTTTTCTCGTCTAAAATACATCAAAACGATATTCTAAAGATGTCATATAAAAAAGAAAACTGAAACATTAAGTATATTGCTTCATAATGTCATACGACTGAATTTAAGCTTTCAGCAAAGGCGGAATAATTCCGTTTTGTTTCTCTTAAAATGTTTAGGTTATTACTTTAATTAAATAGAACTATTTTTTGATGATATTAAGTTATCTAAGGGAAAAATACAATACGTTATATAATTATACAATGTTGTATGCTTTGAATCGCATTTTAATCTATCAGATAAACGAATTAAGATTATTTAGCTTAGACAAAAGAATTATACTTATACAGTTTTTTAAAGCAGATATGTATAAAATGTTGTTTTTATTGTAAATATTATTATAATAATTAAGATATTGTTATTTTATATTAATTAAAATAAAATAAAAATACGATAATAGGTTTATTTAATTTTGTATATTTTTGTGACAGTACATCATAAATTTCATGTACCTATTATATGTATTATCCAACATGATATAATTATGTATATAATAAGTAATGTTGTTATATGACACAGATAATACTTCTTTTCACAGATTTGGAAAAAGATAACATGAAGCAAATAACAATATTATATCTAATGATTATCTAAGGCTTGTAATTTTGTAGGCCAAAGCAAATTATTTTTCCGTATCTATGCAGCCATTTTCAGTTCTCGTTTTGATAAAAATAGATAGTATTAAGAATATAGAATATAGATTTATCGTATATATAAAAATCTTTTCGTCTCCTTCGATATTAGTTAAACTAGCAATATATTTTCGTAAGAGAATCAAAAATTGTATCCTTTTATAGATTTTAAGCTCGAGTTTCGAGTAGTCCTTTACGTCATTAAATTTAGATACGCCACTCTTACAAATAACAATGAATAAATTTTAACAGAAAAAAAATGAGAACGAAGACTTACCAATACTGTCCATAAAAATATCCTTAACAAAGCACAAATCTATGTTGATTCACTGTTAATCACAAAACGATTTCCATTCGATAAACGCACAGGCGTCCATAGGAGAACGAATCTCCAAGCTAGGGATGAAATTGCGCACGAATCGACGCTGGGCGTCGCCATCGTAGGGATGGAACAGTCAGGACGCGGCAAGGTGGTGAATTCAGGGATGGAGAGTGGGGAGAATTCCAAAGTCGAGGAAAGAGCTTCGTGTCCGACCGCTGCTACGGCGACCTGCAGACTGTTCTGCCGAGCAACCTCGGCTCTCCTCGGTTACGAACAGTCATTAACATAAATTGTCTTCGGTGACAGTTACCACCACTACCTCTCTATAGTATCGGACAAAATAAAGTAGATACAATCGTAATACTCTAACTCGCATATAGATGATTTATTCTTATTCTATATATGTTTAGTAAATTTAGAAGAGTATATTCAAATCATTTTTTAATTTTATTTAGCATACAACACTTCTGAGATAGTAATTTTTCTTATTACTTTTAACATATCGTAATGAGATCTAATTTTTGTATGAAACATAAACTTATCTAATATATATGAAGAAATTATATATTTTTAAAAGAAATAAATTATATCAAATTCACAGTAAAAAGGCTATCTATATCTTTATTAAGCCCTAAACTGCGTAATTTTTAAAGAAAAAAGCATATTGATACATTTAAACACAAATTTAAACACATTTTTTTTATTGTACAATGTCTGAATATTATAAAATGACATATGCTATTAAATTTAGTGAATAAAATTTTTACATTTACTTATATTTGTATATATATATATACCTGTATCATAAAAGAAAAAATTTTGTAGCCTTCTTTTTAACCTACCGTTTTCAAAAAGCTTTCTAACTTCAGGTATATATATTGAATTGTATTGTATATCTGTGAGTTGAGTTTATAATATATGTTTCGAAAAGGTAAGGATGTTTCATGCTGAGAGTCAAACTGTACCATGAACACACAATATAGTTCGACATACCTGAATATCCGGTAATATTATTAGTAATGTTAGCGATAAAACTATATTGGATAATGTTAACTGGATAATGTTAACATATAAACCATAATTATTAAAATTATAAAATTATTTTTAATATTGTAATTAAAATTTTTCAAAATTGTCGTTACGATTGCAAAGTTATCATTACAAAATTATAAAATTATTTGCTGCTTATTGGAAAAGTTACAAGTCTTTGTTTGTATATCTAAATGAGAAAATTTATTATATTTCAGTTTAATTTGACAGTGCTACCTATATAATAATAATTTGAAAAATAATCATATTTATTTTTAACGTTAAAAGTCAGTTTATTTTAAAAATCAAAAATAAACATTTCAAAATATTCAAATCTATTTATATATTTTTTTGTATAACTTAGTTATTCAGAATATAAATTACAGCTTTAAACTTATGTGATTAGTTCACATACTTGCATATCTAAACAATATTTAAAATTAATATTTTTGTAATATTTTATTTTGAAACATGTGATATCTTATATATTTTTAATATCATAAATATAATATATTTATATATGCTGAGAAGAAAATTTTATAATTTTTAAAAGTTTTTGTACAGCTTATGAGTTTATCCTTCTTGATGAAAGTCACGCTTTCGGCAGAAAAGCAATTAAAGTATCTAAGTGAAGTCAGAGAAATCTTGTTTTCTCTCAAATGAGAAAAATTGATCCTATAAAAAAATTTCTTAAAAAATTTTTCTTGTATGATCTTCTTTACATATTATATTGCTGTATTATATTGATAGCACTTTTATTTAAAAAAAAAAGTAGAAAAGAGTCTCTGGTGATTTAGCAAAATTAAAATTTTCAACTATAATTGATCGTTTAGTTATTGATTGCAGATAAAGAAGAAAAATCATTAGTAAAACGATCCAATTCACACTAACTATATTATTCTAACAGTAGGGTGCTTTCCAACAAGAGATACAGATGATACAGTATACCAACAACAAGAATGTAATGACTCTGTATTACACTGTATCATCTTTTGTTGGAAAAGTCAAAAGCACCCAGTAACATTACATAAATATATTATATTTTTCAATTTAAAAATATAAATGTAATATAACATAAAATATAATAATATAATATATATAACAATTTATACATCGTTGAGTAAGAAATTATAATATTACTGTTATATTATATTACTACTAGTTGTTGTTATTTATTGAGTGAGTCTCTTTATTGGAAGGGAGTTCTCCAATGATATGTTACCGACATACAAAATATAAATTATTTATATTTGTATTGATATTTAATATTTCTAAGTTCAGTTATTATATATATATTATATAAATTAGATTTGATTAATAAATTAAATTAATAAGTATTATAATTATGTCAAGTTAGTTTATATCGGTAAAATAGAATATGCTATCAGAAATATTGATTGGGCATTGATACAACAGGATTTTACCAAAATAGAATGTATAAATTAATAAATTACAAGCTCTACAGATATGTTAAATTAAATTAATCTGTCAGTATTAAATATATTTTCATATATATTTCCAAATTATTGTATCATGATTTATTTAAAAATGTTTTCAGAAAAATATATAAATTTAGAAAAAAAAAAATATATAGTGAAACAATTTTTATAAAATATTAATATAGATATATCAAAGTAAATATATAAATAAACAATATAAACTAAATATACTTACGCATCAAGTTTAAAATATATTTAGACATAAGTATATTTAGAGATAAGTATAAATTAAACACATATAACATATATACATCTTTTATTTTTAATAAGTACTACGTAAAATTAGTTCTACGCCAATGCTGCAACTGCAGGTAGTAGGTAGCGTGTGGCAAACTCCACCCTTTGAGTGGTAGGCTTAACCAACAAAGGACCACCTCTCGTCACCATCATCCCCCACTTCTTTTCGACACAATTTGATTCATGATGGCTGCGTTCAACTTATATTGCCATCTTTCAGATATTCTGTGAACTATTATGAGATTTGTGGACCGATATTAAAAGTGATATCTTCAACAATTACCGACTACGTATTAGGAAAGTTTCAGAGATAAACTGTTCAGTCATTTACCGTAGATGGCATAATTTCTAGAAACGAATTATGATATCTGACAATCTGGTCAAACTCTGTAAAATTGATTAAAGTTGATATTATATATGACAATACACATATAACATATGTATTAGAGAGAAGCTATAATGATTTTTTTCTATAGATGATTTACAAATACAACGTACTATATTATTATATATAATAAAAGTAATAAATAAAAGAACGAAACGTTCCTTTTTTATTATTATACATTTCGATTTTCTGTCATTTCGAACGTCTGGTTAGCGTATATCTACAGTAGACCGTATTATAATAATTCCTCTCGACCTACTGTGTGTAGACGTCACATCGCATTTGCAGGTGCTATGGCGCACAACCTCGCTGTCTGTCTTACCTAACCGTTGAACTCCCATGGGTCCAGTATTTTGAAATATATAACTGATATTGGTCAAAGAAAGACGATTCTTTCTTTATAAAACATGACATTGGCTAAATTCACAACGTAAAGATATCTATTATTAATAAAATAGTTAAAAAGTGGATTTATGTAAAATAAAAGAGTATTGGTTTACAAAATATCTCGTCATATATTTTAAACTTTAAAAATAAAATAACAATTACATGCAAATATATTATAGAAACCATTTAATTATATATATTATAAAATTTATTATTTTAAATAGTTAAATCATTGCAAGGGTAATTGAGAATCTTATTCTTATAATAATAAGCATTCATAAGAAAGAGAGCTTGTGTTGACACATTGATAACTTGTGAATCAATACAGCGAGCTTCTGAAAAATAATGATGGAATAGACAGAGTTGTTTGCGGGTAGAACTTCCCGGTGCTATTCCTCAGTTTGGAAGCTGCTACCAAATCTCAGCCCGTCACTACCCGTGTGATTGATATCTGCCTTCCCCTTTTCTTCATCTGTACAATTCGCATCACGAAGAGAGAAAACTATTTCGTTTGCGTTTTTTTTTTTTCGATCAAATTTCCACTCCGCTTGATCGTAAAGTATTTAGTTATTTTTATTAAAAATGATTTATTTCAGTTAGATATAAAGATTTTCATAGACAATATTGCTGTTCGTTTGGTAAAAATATATATAGAACCTAGTTGCACAGTAACATTTGAATACGTTATATGATAACGTGAGAAACCGTTTCTGCGAATGTTTTATTTCGTAAAACAGTATCGCGAAAACTAGCACGCTTCAACCACCAATACCAGTTTCAGGTAGCGCAAGCAGCAATGTTGGCGGGTTAGGTGAGTAGGCGATGGAGTACCAGCCGAGTTCTGCGGCCGTCACGTCGGAGTGACGAGTGCCTTCCCTCCAACCTACCAAACCCATCCACCCGTCGGCCGCCCAACGTCACCCAATACCACCACCGCCAACCACATACCCTCAGAGGGCTCTCCAGGTTCTCCGGAACCGCGGAGCACCCCCTTTCACTCTTTGCTTCTCTTCGGCCTCTCTTCCTTCAACTACGGCCGACTAGTAGTCGAGGAATTCGAGTTGCTATAAATCTCCCTTGACGGGCGCGATGCCAACATGGCGAGGAAGGGGCCGGGACATGGGTTGCGGGGAACTGCGAGAACGAAGAAGGGAGGTGGCGTAGATAGGAGGCGAGATGGGGATGCTAGAAAAGAGGGAAACGCGCTTCGCCATACCAGGAATTGTAATAGTTTTGCTAGAGGGGTTAACGCGATGTGCGAGAGCGCCCCCGCGAGAATAGAAAGAACCCGAAGATCGGATGATGTGGCTCTGTCTTGGTCCGTGCCATTCCGGACCAAAGGATATTTCTGCTTTTGTTAAGGTGTGTCACTCAAGATTCGCGTTATGCGCAGGGACGCGAACGAACCCTTCCGCCGCGGTTTGAAAATTGTAGAAGCAATTCTCATTGCTACTCGCAATCTATTTTCTCACAGAAAACTATGAAAATGGTCATTAAATTGAATAAAATTAAAATAACTATCTGATTACTTTGTGTAAAAATAGTCAATCATCATGAACAGCAGCCAATTATAATAAATATATGATTATAAATGCGTTATTAAAAGCATACAAAGTTATAAAAGTTGAGATGTAAAAAGCTTAGTTAATTTTTTTTAAATTTGTATCGAATAATAAAATTTGATACTTATTTAAAGAGGATATTATTGATGACTTATTAAAATTACTTTTTCTAAAATGAGTTTTTAATCTTGAAGCAATAAAGGAAATAAGACACAAACAAATTACGATAAGAGAAACTGGAAGTAGACATTCTTAAAAAGCAACAAAAAGATTTAAAACTTTTCAGGTGTCGACTGCATCGTCGTCGCACGTGAACTATGAACTCGTCGGTGAGTTCATCAAGTAAGTTGGATTGAGGCAAGTCTTGTTTTCTTTGCCGCGATTTAGGAGCTAGATAAGACGCTCATGATTTGACTAGAGTTCTATATCTATCTTCTAATGATCAGTCGCGAATGGCGAGCACCTTTAATTTACCGATGTTACATCGATAAAGATGCTATCAGCTACGTATGCCAAGTAAAACTATATAAAGCTATATAAATTTAAATTTCTTTTGAATTATTTATTATCCGCTTGTGTTACATCAAGTAAGGATTATTTTTAATATATTTTTAGTATGTAATGTAGTTATACTCTTTTATGTTTTTCTGTATAAACATAAGTATGTTAAAAGAATAATGAAAATTTTTACGGAGAAAACAAATTCGACTTTACAAATATGTTCTATTCATTGCAAGAAAACTGAATTTCTAACAATAAAGATTCCTATAAATCTTTTAAATGATTGATTGATAAAAACCCTTTTGAACTTGCCACACACATAGCTTTGCTAATAAGTATTCAAGGTCTAGTAATGTCAAAAAGAAAATATATCCGTCTTAGTTTTCCTCTGACATGTCAGGGTCAACAGTTTTAAGAATGACATGTACCGAAGATCCGCACTCTAATAAATCTTGAAACTCTTCCTGTTGAGAAATATGTATTGCAGCTGTAACTGTAATAAAGTAAGTTGTTGAAACAGTTGTATTTATTACCGATTTTGTCTAAAATATATAACTGCATATTATTATTACGAATATGTAATATTTTATAGAAAGTTTGTAACAGAGTTATTAAAATTTATGTAGTACACACACATTTAGAAATATATAAAGACATGTTAGAATATCAATAATCTACAAAATATGATGGCAAATTGAATTTTCAATGGAACTTATATCTGTCGATGAATGAAATGATGCATTTCTCAAAAGCAGTGTCTCGAGACTGCGAAAAGCATGCTCAGGAGCATAAATCAATTAAATTATAAATTACTATACAGAAGTTGAGCAAAACGACCACCTGTTGAGGATAGGACAAGGAAAGTAGGATGAAGGGATGAAGTGGGGTAGCTATCTCGTAAATTCCGTGCTACTACCACCCTGCATCCATGTATAGAAGCGCGTACTTCTTATTTTCACTCTTTTTTTTATTATAATCTGTTTCTAAAATATATATAATTTCCATACGTTATATATTTTTAGTTTAATAAATGTAACTATATATGTAAATTCATTTATCAAAATTTTGCATGCAACATAAGACAGCAAATTAAATTTTTAAAATAGATGCAATAATGAATTATGTAGACTTTTAATTTATGTTATTTAAAGAAATAATATTTTTACATACTTATTAAATTATTCTTGAAACTTTATTTTTATTAAATGTATATTGCAAGTTTATTCATATAATTTTGCAATTATTAATCGATGTTACTAATTTCATTATGCGATATATTTTATCCATCTGGTTGTTTCTCTTTACAAGAGGATCATGCTCAATAATTTTAATTATATTTTAATCACTAGCGATCATTGCAATCTACATCGTTTGCGAGAAAGTTGTTAATATTTCAACTCTTAAGCGGATTTGGTAGATAAGCGTATAATTGGGAATGCGAAGAAAGTAGTAGGTAGGGACATTGAGAGCTGCCAGGGATGATTAATTCTTGTCGGAAAGCGCTAGACCCTTTGGAACTCGGTTGTAGCGTCCCCGCCACCCCCGCCTTTCCCATTCCACACTGGCCCTCCTCGCTCTTCATACAACCACCTCATTCCTCTCGCGCACTCAACCCTCTGAACCTCTCTTACCACCGGCAGACTTTCTCGTTTCGTTTGTTCTCCGCCCGTGTCATTCGTTATTACATCGTAGAAACTCGCAGATATTTGGAATTCCAAGTGACGTCTAAAGGGAGCCGGTGCTTTAACCGATAACTCGGTTTCTTACCTTAAAGAAAACTATGTCCGACGCTGTTTTTGTTAATATTCTTACATGGATACTAGCATATTGAAACATTAATGTTGTGAAAAATTTAATTTTCGAGATACTCGTCTTAATAATTTCTTTTTATTATAAAGAAACTTCCAATAGTATCATGTTATCAATGCATCTTGTTATAATCGTGAAAATACAATATACTGCAAAAAAATTCAGAATTATCTAACGTAAATATGATACAAAAATTATATATATATGAATTGTAAGTAATAATTAGAAGTAATATTACATATATCTATTAAAATAGACAATTCTAAAGTAGTTGTAGAATCCGATTCATCTCAAATTCGAGCTCATCCGGTGGCCTCATCTTGCAAAGGCCAAGAAGCGCACGCGTCCGATATCGGTTGCATTTGCATAAGGCTATCGTCTTCCCTTTGTTGCGGACTCGCCTCCCACGTACGTGGCGAGGCTGTCACTCAGAGCTTCAGGACTCTCTTCAGTCTTCTCTCACATCAGCCGCGGATCAGTACTCCTCTCTATCTCCCTCGGCATTTCTTCCTCCTTTCTCCTTTTTTCTCGATTTCAAACCTCCCCACAGCACACAGCAAGCACCTACACCCTGTCTTCGACAAGTAAAACCATACCGGAGTATGGTTGTGGTACCAACAATGCTCTATAGACTTTCGAAACGCAAAATATTTTACAGGATACCACAACGAGCATCAAGAGTTGACCACGACAGATTATACAAATAATTTGTTAATATTTCAAAAAAAAAGCTATTTAAAATGTCAAACAAGTAATGTACGAAAATAATGCATATAAATAATTGTCTCATTTAGTCAATAAATTAACTAGATGTATAGCACTCAATTCGATTTAAAAGATTTATACAAATTAATATATGATTCATGCTCTTCTGCTTTTTCTTTTGACAGCTTGTAAGTATTTTATTGATATTTTAGCTCGATATGTACTATTAACGATAATAAAATCTTCAAAATTACTATTCTTCTTAACTCGACAATCTAAAACTTTATATCTTTAAATTCGATGGTCTGTACAGCTCAACTATTTATCCATTTTATTTTATATTTGCCGCCATGCCAATACCAGAGAATATACTGGGTGTCAAGATGGAAATCTTGATATCGCAGCGCGATAGTCGGCCAAAACATTTCGGACGATCACGAACGGACAGCGAAGGCAAAACGTATAAAACGCAAAGACAGCAATCCCGAGGCTCAGGGTGTTTCACTAGTGCGATACTCTGCACTCTTCGAATAGTTCCCTTCTTGCTGACGAGTGCGGAGGTCTTCCAAGTTCCACTGAGCCGCCTAACTGGGGATGGGATGGAACGTACTTGGTGGATACGGGACGGGAATGGTAGCCACATTAATAAAACATTAAGGTTTTGTAGACGATGTATCGATGTAGTGTTTATATTATCTTCTTTGATGTCGACATGTGAATTGGACAGATTTGTTATTCAGACTCCGTACGTAAAAGTGCTGAAGTCTTGCTCTGCTCCGTTTGTGGACAGGGCGGGTATCGACAACTCGGACATCGATGGACGGACGAACAAACAAACGGAACGAACGAACGTGAGCACAGATGGATAAACGTGAACGGCCTGTTTCAAGTTTGCGCTGGGTCCCTACCCTCCTTGTCAGACAGCCAGTACATAGAAGAGGAATCTTATCCGTACGCAGATAGCTCACTGCTTACTTGGTCTGTGTCGACGTATTTTCAAAATCATTTTCTCAATCATTGATATATTTTCCTATTTTCTTTCTAAATAGATAACTTGAGAAGGAATATATCATAAAGACGTTAAACGAATTCTTATTTAAAAAAAAAGTCAAAATGCATTTATCAGAATCGACAACGAAAACCTTCAACGACAAAGTCGGTTGTTTTTGCAAATGATAAATTTATAAGCAATGAAGTTTCTTTTTTACGACTTCCTTCGACTTCGTTTTTCGTTACTAAACGTTTCTATGTCGAATTACATCCGACATGATTGCTCGATAAATCCCACACCTTGAACAAGACTTAATTTCACAATAGACGACCTACGCGCACTCATTTCTCGGAGCCGCGTGGTATCGACATTCTTCGCGATGTCGTGCTCGGGGCTCCGCGGTCCCCCTCTACGCGCCACACGGTACTGTGATCCCGAACCTTGACTCTTCATTAATCACCCCGTGGTATCAATGACTGACTGAGTGACTGACGGCAGGCGAGAGGTATTATATACCTACGGTGTTCGCGCGAAAGCTGATGCTCGTCGTGGGGATCTTTCTCGTCTCTGATAGACTGACGAGAGAGCCTTGTCTGAAAACTTTTCTGTGCTTTCCCCTTTCCATTTCGCATAAAGGTTAATAGCTTATTCGAGAAAGTTACATTTTCTTGTAATTTTCTTAATACGAACTCTCAGTGCTAAACAATATATGCGTTGATCAAATAAAGACAAGGTTGCTTTAATGTAATACATTGTTTAAATTTGCTGCTGTGTGCAATTATGTGCACGAGCAAGGGTAAGTGAGTTAATTATCGTGATGTCGAAGTACATTCAACTTAGGAATTCCAGTGAGTCCGTACTTATACTTTCTGATAGAAGAGCAGTCTGATTTAATCGAGAGGTCATGACCTTACGGTAGGCTGGCGCCATAGCGCCTCTTTATACTAGTATTCCGTTACGGACTATACACCGAAAGTCACGGTTACCTTGCCGCAGTCCCTAACAAAGGTGCACCTACGAAGCCAATCGAATACGCGTCGTCATCGTCGGTAGCTTAGACGATCTTAGTCGTTTGAGTGAGTCTTGTGACGGATCGTGACTTGCGTTAAGACTTGTTTCTTCTCTTGTTTTCTTGTTATATGACTCCTGTCCGCTTCGGTAGTTTTTGAGGGTGTGACTTTGCTTTATCACACGCGACCCTCTACTGCCGATATGCGATTCTTATCGGCAATCCTTTCAGACTGAATAAAATGTGAACTGTCCGTGATCAAGCGTGCATACACTTATGAATGTCAGCTGATAATTAAATTTTGCGATTAAATCCTCCGAGGCTAATTAATTTTATACATAATTAATGTGATTTGAAGTCAGTACCACTAATTGAAATTTGACTAATAATCCAGTTTTCCGCGGACGGTTTAGTTTAGTACATTTGCCTAATTAAAATAATGAAATGCGTTATTAGTTAAAGAGAAATTTGTATCGCGGTTAGATAACCTCGCGAGGTCATCGCGCGCCGCAGTTCTTCAACATGAACGTTAATCACGTTTCACGTTTGAGCAATAAAGCGCACGCGTTAAAGTATTGTATCAGCAATTATAAACATAATAATTATTGCGGTGCGTCGTAATTATAAATGTGTAACATTATCGGTCCGCTTCTCTTTGTTACCATAGAGTAATGTATTTAACTAATTTGTAAAATAATTATATATTTAATATTTTTACACACCTTGTATTGAGAGCGTCATCAAAATCGATGATTAATTTCTTTTAGTCTTATAGGATTCCAAAAAAGAAATGTACATCAATGATTTCTGTACGTCATACCATTTAATAATTACAATTTAAATTATATTTAATTATACGGATCTTACACGTACGGTGCTCTAGATTACGTAGATGTAATAAGTAAATATTTTTAGTTAGACTATTTTACGTATATTACATGGAATGAAATAACATTTGAGTGACGCTACGCGAACGTAATACTTGAGCTTAATTTAACTTGGAGAGAACGCACATCTTTGCACCTAACGAATAAATAGTAAATATCTGCAATTTCCATTTCGTCTCTTACTTCGCCAAACTGCGGGTACAGGCTACGAACGACTCTGAATCGATTTTTGATAAGCATTGAGATAGTACGGCTAGGTATCCCGCAATCTCGTGTAAAAGAGTAATGCAAATCTTGCATTATTTGTGCACATCATTCATAGGTACGGGACGTGTTGTACGACACGCGGCGTAAATAACAAAAAAATAATAATAACGAAACAAATAAAATACAATATTAACACTCGACCAAATCATAAGCAACAGACTCACTCTCAATACAATAATAAAGATAATATCAAGAATTTCAATAATGATAATGATAATAATAATATTATTAATAATAATAATATAATAATGCTCACTATGCTTTATTTAAATATCCATATAACGTACCAGGCGATAACGAAGAAAAAAAATTATGTTGTTCCTGACAGCTTTCTTGTAAGAAACAAATAATTTTTTGTACAATCTCTAAACGACGGTTTCGAAATTATTTTAGTTATTTCAAATTAATAGAAAAATGAATGCAAAATATTTTCTAAACCTGAATAGTTTCTTGTAATATATATATATACTAATGTAACTTATCAATTCATATGACAAAAGGTCTTCTCTCGTTAACGCCTCGTACAATAATAACGTCTCGTTCGAGATATCGCATTATATATTTAATAATTATGTACAATTCAATGTGCTAGCCTAGCTAGAAAGTCTCTTCTTTATTTGTTTCTTCTCTCGCTTGTACCGCTTAGAATCTCGAACAACATACACACATACTAAATTCCCTGTATTCTTCCGAATTTGCATCGCGGAACGCGCGGTTATGACAATTCAATAAGCATTAGAGCGACTGCTTTCCCTTTCTGTTGTATCACAAGATAATCAATTACTCGAGTACTAGCTAATTAGTTTACACATTTGCGCTCACTTCCCGGTTAACTAGTCGATACCAATTTTATTTCTTGGATCTTATTAAATCATATGGGGTAATACGTTTCTCTTGTTACACTCAACCATACATTTACGTATATCCTGTGCCGATAAATACGCGTAATCAGGCAGCACGTGCATGCAATTTTGCGTTATTCAGCGCTACATGCACATACATTGCACCATCGAAGTCAGACGTAGACGTACTCACAATGCATCCGGGGTCACTTATCCCATTCGACCGCATGAAACATTTCCTTTTCATTTTTTTTATTTAATAGCTCGGACTTTTTAAAACTATGGTTATGGAAATTAATAAGTTCCTATGTGGATTAAAGTTACTATAGTCGATGCGCGAGAAACAATAGTAGTTTATTTGTTCATGTATCAATCATCGCGATAAAATGCTTGATGCGGTAAGATAAAATGAATAGTAATTTCCATGCGAGATTTCCCTACGTATCGACAATATAGGAACAACGTGGCTGCTCCAGGGAGACATTGGTTATATTATGCTGCAAATTATGTACAAAAGGATGCAGGGTCGTAGCTGTCCACCGTTTCATTAATAATATTCTAGAATTAAACAAATGCAAATCGCATGATACGAATATATATTAACTTTCAAAAAAGGTTTGTCATTTTAGGATATACTTTTTTAGTAACTTCTAGCGCTGCATAATGATAGAGAACAAAAAGGTATATGAAGAGGAGATAAAATGTATCCAGGCATTTTACATGAAAAAATATTATAATATTATATATATATATAATTGTATTTATATTATAATATTATAATATTATAAATATTTTAAATACACGGATGTAAAAATTTTTTTAGTTACGATTATTTCTGTAGGTATTAACTACAATAATCGTACTATTTTAATTACATGCAAATTATGCTGTACAAGTATCTCGGTGTTATTCTATTAATTCTTATTTTCTAAGAATATTTCATAAAGCCTGCATAATTTATATGCAATCAACATGGATTTCTAAAGGTCACTTCTCCGTTCAAGACCAGTGAAGAATAATTTGAATATTAGTAGTCTTACGAACTATGATACAGAGATTTTTTGAACGTGAAAATATGTTTCTTTTAATGTTACTTTGAGTTTCTTTGCAAGCCTTTTTCTATGAATACGTTCGGAAAGAGCCGAAAATAAATGAATGACGCATAGAAGAAGTAACAATAAATAAATACACAAGCACATACTCCAATCCCTTTTTTAATCAATCAGTCGACTGATTTCACGTGAAACAGTGTGCAGCCAAGACAAGATAATTAATTCGTTATTTAACTAATTAATTACTTAGGTCGTTGATTTCTACATCTTAAACTAGAGATTCGGTTTTATCTCACCCGCTGAGGTGGCCTCTCATCCGCACTGTTAGCATCATTATTAATAGGTATCTTATAATCACGTGCATGAGAGCCCCTCGGAGCGCGTCCAGTCTATTAAATCGGGCGCACGGCGCTATATATGCAGAAAATTTTGGCTTTTCTTCAACTTCGAAGTCGTGCAGTGACAGTACTTGCGTATCCGCAGACCGAAAGCGAGCGAGAACGGATTGTTTCTGCTCAGCTTCAGGAAGGAAAGAATTTTTCTCTTTCGTGCTTCTCGATGGAGTTCTTTTTCCGACAGCTAAACTGAATATATGCACGAACTGACAACAAACGCGTAAATAATTTAAGTACGTTATTGACCTACGAAAGAAGGATACGATCTCTCGCTCCTCAGGCGACAATCCAACCATCGGCGCATTGCGGAATCAGCGGAACGCACCATGTGTCCTACTGGAAGTGAAGTCCCCCTTGACCCCGCCAAGTCACAAGTGACAGCGTCGTGACGTAGAGCGGGGTCCAAGGCGGAAAAAGCCTTTTAGAAGTTCTGCTCGCCGTACATCCCGGGGAACCGGACAGCGTGTGCTCCGAGCTCGGCGGGCGAGAACTCGTCCTATGTGGCCAAGTGAGCGAACTGGCCGGGGTGGGGCGCGAACTGGTAAGGGTGCCCGTACGGCGACATGTGGTACGGCACGATGTTCATGCTCGCCATCTTGTGCTCCTTCTTCCACTTCATACGCCGATTCTGGAACCAGATCTTTATCTGACGTTCCGTCAGACAGAGAGCATGCGCGATCTCAATGCGACGCCGCCTTGTCAGATAGCGATTGAAGTGAAACTCTTTCTCCAGCTCCAACGTCTGATACCTGGTGTACGAGGTCCTTTGTCGTTTCGTCTCACCGTTCGCATTCACCGTGCCTAGAAACCAAGAGTTTTCATCATTTCATGACAAAAATATACAAATGTAGATAGCATATAATCTTTATAGATAAATATAATCTTTATAGAAAGAACTGACAAACTAATAAAGATAAATTGTTACATTCATTCCTCGCAAACGCTTCGTGTATCAAATATCTTTAAATAATACTTGATATGTACAAAGTGTAATGTTTGAGATAAATCGTGTTTTTTAAACCGTGGATCTTATCGCGGATACAGACCACGAGTGGAAAAGTGCGAAAGATTGAATAAAAAGCACAGACGATGCGTATATGTTACTAAAGGTCCAAGCGCGTGCAACGCGTGACGACCTCGTTAATTATTTCAACGAGTTGTGGTTAATGCCTCCGCCAGTGCTACTAGATTGCGAACTGGTCAACTTGGCAGCTGTTTTACCTATTTGCTTTGCACGCCTCGGCCATAAATAATTTTGCAACGCTATTATTACGATACTCCGCCTGTTACACCTCTACTTGCAAAAATTGCCTTTGACTGCACCGAACAACACTAGAAATGAGTTTTGACTTAGTCTCAATGTCACTTATGTTACAGTATGATATAATCACCGCATGAATCTTCGTTATATTAAATTGATACAATCTTAGTTTGATATAATATATCGTTATGTAGATTATTTTTAAATCTAAGATGGTAATTTAACATAGTTACATAGCATATTACGTCAAATACGAAAACACACTATCATTCTAAAAATTAAAAGATAATAAATACATCTTATAAGTATATCACAATACTGTGAGAAATAATGTTTTTCTCTTAAATTTTATTGATGCAAATGGTCCTTCATTGTATTATAACTTTATTTTTTTAGAAATATTTGTATAATTTCCGTATAGTATTCGTATCATATTTCGATGTAGTCATTACTAATAATTTCTACCCTTCTTCCGCAGCACTAGGCTTCGGTTCGTTGTTTTAGCAGGTGTTATACGCGTGCAAAGGTGCCATTTGTTCGTATTTTCAGGTTCATTGTGAGCACAGGTCATTGCGGATATTAAACAGTCGGCTCATTTACAGCTATAATAGATAGCTATTAATAGCGTGAAACAAGAGGGAGAAATTGACAAAAATAGTCCAAATAAAAAGATGTAACTAATTGTAAGTAGGAAGTAGTAATAATCGCGGAATATAAATAAATCATTTAAATCTTTGCTGACTCGTGTGTGTACTTGCGCATAAGAGAAAAAATGCAATAAAATGTATGATAAGTCGAAGAAGAAGAAGAAGAGAAAAAGAACAAAAACAGGGATAAGAATGTTCGTATATACGAATAAATATTTCCCATTGTTCCGAAAGTAGCTCTTTTGCATGTGTGATTATCCAGTATTTCGAGCGTTTACGCATAACATTGATAACAGTACGTTTAAAGATTCGTTCCACAGCTCTGAGCAGCACGAACTGGGCACTTTCACGAGAGTGAAAAGCGTTTTCGCAGAGGACGGCAACCAGCGAGCGTTGAACAACGAAGCTCCTACCGGGCTTAATGACAGGACCCTTCGTCCGGTGTTATCGCTTTCCTCCCGATGTAACACGTCGCTGGGTCGTGTGGCCTGACTTTTTAATAAATAGTGTTCTGGTTGTCTGGACACGGACTCGTTCGGTCTGCATATCGTTTATCCAGCGCATCCTACCCGTTTTGTAACAGACAAACGGAATTTCTTTTTCGGTCACTCGCATTATTATAGAATACTCCTGTTCGCTAACTAAAAATAATCTGACAATGAAAAAAATTCTGCAAAATTTTTAGTTCTTTTATTTTTTAAAATTCTTTAATTAATTCTCTTATATACTTTTTCATTAACTAAATTTATTATCACACGCTTATCGAAATTCATTAATTTCTTTTTATTGTTTCGTTATATATCTGCATTCCGATAACGTTTTAAACATAACCGTAATCTCTTTCTCTTCCTTTTGCCTTGTTAAATAAAATTATTACACAAAATATGAAACTATAAAAGAATAGATATTTTTTTAAATATGCTTTTTCATCTTTTCTGGTGATAAATTGTACTATTGGTATCTTGCTGACATCCATACAATATACGTTGGTATGTAAAGGAATGTACTCGGTGAAGGCTAGTGAGAAAGCTCTCAACGATGCTCATATACGATTGAAATATGTTTCTTAGGCGCGCCATGTTAATTCCAACTAATACCACAAGAGAGATCTCGATACGCTCACAACGCTTTGCTTGATGTCTATAACAGATTCGCAGTTTTTATCATCCCTAAAGAACATGCGCAGGAGTAATCATAGTCAATGGAAGTAATCTCACAATGATATAATTGTATGTGTGTACGCACGCGCGCGTTGTGTGTGTTAAATTATTGAATATTATTTTATCTTTGATATACTCGTGATTTATTATTTTTAGTGATATCTTTTGATGCATTAAAGTACCGCGGTAATCGCTGACCCGATTAAATTTCACGCATGTCAGGCACACCTGTTTAATTAGCATTTAGATTCTATCTGGCGCGATCTCAGTAGTTATTCTCGCACTATAAATTCTAAAGCATCGAGGGGAGTACGAGCCAATATGTTATTGTAACTTGAATTTCCGTAATCATACGCATGACTTGCGTTATATATCTCTCGGTAATAAATTTCGTAATCGCATTGAATCTTAAACAGATGCAATGGGAGCACTTCGCACATTCATTTGTCAATTCATCCCTGTGACGATGCGGAAGATTCTCTTATAATTTCAAAATTCTACTTTCTTCAGAAAATAATTGATCAGAAAAACAAGATACAATTATTATAAATGTATTACTTACATAAGCAAAAGAGTAAGTAATTAATTATGTAGAAAGCTGATTAAGCAACGTTATACATATATTTATTTCAAGATCTCATAAAATTATCTCGTTAGCGATAATCATTTGTGTTGTTAGCTAATCGATCACACTATGTCACTTATAGTGATTGCTGCAGTGTAATTATGCATTATAATCATCAATCAGTAATTACATCGCTTTAAATATCCAAATTTATATAATAAACTAGAAGAAAAAATACATAGAAAGATATATTGTTATTTATTTTCTGTGTTCACCTAAAATGTTTTATCTAATAATTACTTAATGTTTTAATCCAAACAGTAGTCAACATTGCTATAATGTAGTAAAACACATATTTTTTACAAGTTATTCGTAAATGTTTGGTTAAAAATGGACAAACCAGAAGATTCTGATTATATTAATCAAAATTCCGGTAATCTACACTAGAATTTTAGTAGATTTAACCAGAGAATTTTCTAGTAGATTTAATCAGAAATTTTTCTGATTAAATGGACTAGAATTCTTGTTGAGTTAATCAGAATTCTGATTGAGATTTAATCAGAATCTTCTGGTTTGTTTATTTTCAATCAAACCATTTTTCTCAGTATATACAATGGTGATTAAGTTAACTCTGTACACGATTCTCGAGTTTCTCATCGAGACATACAAGTTTTAACGAACGGATAAAGATTGAAATAAAAACGTTTAGCATGTCTATCACGCAATTGAGAGATGTTCGGGCCGAAGAGGTACGCATAGCTGTCGTCGTTGTAAGACTGAGGCGGGCTAAGCGCAGGGCCATGTCGTGTCACCCATCTCGATGTCACCTCGTGTCGTCTAGCCTTTTCGTGCCTCGCTCTTAATAGAACGCGGAGTGCGCGTGTATTTGCACCGAACTCTGTACGAAACGTGTCACCGACTGCCAGTCTGACGACTGCTCTGTTTGCTTGACTGACAGATCGGCTGGTTAAGGATGAATAACACGTGACTGGGATAAAATCCCGCGCGACTCTATGACGTGTTCTCGGTATGCCTGATTTTGATCTTAGTTTTTAATACACACTCTGACTCGAGCTCTCCTTTGTTATGACTTCTTCGGTTTTTTGCAGAACGCACCAGTTTTGTTACATACGCTAAATGTAAATCTTTTTTAGCTATACATGATGAAGAAGAAATGTACATAAAAATTTTTTTGTTAATTAAAGCGTAAACACTATTGAAAATATATAATTATTATTGAATATTTGGAAATTGTATATATGTATATTAAGCTATATATTTAAAAAAATTAAGAAGTATATAGATTACCATAAATTAAAAAATTTTATTTTTATAATTAGATTTAATCAGAAAAATTGATATTAATATATGTACTTAACTAGTAATATTTTGTTATAAAATTATAAAAGGATAAAATTATAAATTTATACAATTATTAGTAAATATAGTTATAATTAAAAAATATAATAAAAAGAGAATTTTTTACTTTTGAAAGTAAGTATTAATTAAAGTATAGTTTATACACACAAAAGAAATTTTGTTCAAAATACATTAATAATAACATTTTAAATTCGAAATTTTACATTTGAAACATCTGTAAATCTAAACTATTATTTTATATATAATTTGAATAAAGAAATATACTGTTTTTTATTATTTGTTTGCTTGTCTATGAAGTAGAATTTGGGATATTTAATACTTTGTCAATTGTGCAGATCAGAAGTATTACATATCACTATTCATGATAGATTATAGATTAGGTGCTGAGAAAAAAATCAAAATATCTCGCGATCGCAACCACGCTGTATTGTACATTCCGCGAGTGCGAGTAGATAGGTATGCGATGTGCATTTGTATACACGTATAAGTTCAGTATGTCGGTCGGGAGCAAGTTCCACGAAAGTATATATAGAACTCTTGTACTACCCCCAACCCCCAGCATATATCTGAATGGTTATCTGATACGAGAGCTCAAGTACGGCCGTATCAATTCTTTCCATCTCTACAATCGATTTAAGAATCCCAAAGAAACCAATAAAAATCTATAAGTTTCGCGACGTAATGAACAGCGAGAATTGTTTTAAATCTCGTTACCATTGGATATATCAGACGTCAATTGCTCACGGTGTTAATGAATCATTTAAGTGAGTGTAATCACGTACAAGTTCTATTATCTATGCTTTACTTTTTTGTAGTCTATAAATTTTTATAATGAAGCACTTATATACATACGTAGAAGAATTTGATATACCATTGCTTTTTCAAAATTATATGTTGAACCTGATGAGAAGTAGTATTTATGAAATTATCATCTCATCGTTACTTTGTGAAAAAATCCATGCAAGAAATGGAATGCTTTTTAAAACCTTCAAATTCTTCAAACTTCATTTAAACAAAAACATTAATTGCATAATAGAAATAATAAGATAATTTCATTTACAATGCTGTTATAAAGCGGACGATGTTCAAAATTACAATATTCAACACCCTGTTCAAACAGTGCATCGGCACTACTGACAAAAGAAAATGAGAGGTTCATAAATAACCCGAGCAGTTCACCGCGGCTATTATGCAATTACGATTGCATCTCTATAGCATAGGTGGTCTAAAGCTTCAAGATCTCTTGTTCGACCGTACAAGATAGTGTCCCCTTAAAAGTTGTCACTGTTTCAGCTGAGACATTCAGCTAGTGGTATCGCGTGGCTGGCATATCCCGTCTTCGTTTTCTGCTCTGTCCGAGTTCTACGTTACTAATGACAGGCTTGTAGTCAGAGTGTTCTCTTTAATTCGTTTTTTATTCTACGAATTCCACAGAACAACGAGAAGAAGAAGAGTTATCATTTGTATTCATATATTTGTAAATATATATTTTTAAAGTTGATATAACTTAATAATTTCAAGATGTTCATCATGGCATAAATTTTTTGCCTATTTTGTGTGTTGCGGAGATTTTATCTGTTTTAATAAATTATACGCGAAATTTTTAAAATAATCTCTTGTTCTCCATATAAAAATCATGTAAACAAAAGTAAATTTCACAATTTAATTATAGAATATGTTAACAAAAAGTTACATTATAATCACGTGTAGTGACAGATAATTATTTAATGTAAGATATAAAGGCTATAATATTTTGACTTTATAATAATTTGTTTCATAATATTCTTATCCTAGAACATAGATTCGTACTAATTTGTATACGAGGTAAAGACTTTAGTCATACGTAAGGCCCACCGATGTCGGAGCAATGATGGAGATTATCCGATACGCACGCCTCCGTCTGGCTCATCGCCAGTATGAATAGCCAGTGGCGCTCATGAATTTTCGTTGAAACGTTGCGTCGAGGCTAGCGATATATAGCAAACGTAATCCACGCACAATTTAAATTTATCTACAGGCGGCTCCGCGCGTTCCGTCAGTCAGCCTCCGTTCGGAGCTGATTTGTGACCTATCCGTACTTGCGCAGCTGACGACCAATCGCACGCCGAAGATCGGCCTTCCTCGAGCGAAATCAACGGTCCAACATTCCACGACGAGGAAGGTGACCGAGAACGATGTTAGATGATCGTGAGTTGATCGGGCTTCTAGGTGTCTACGGTCCACCTGTTACCAAACGTTCGGACACTGAGACCTGTCGCCTCGAGCTCAGACCGGAATCCGCGGGATCTATTTCGATCGGTACAGCTGACACGCCCGGACCACACCGCGGAAAGTTGCTGGTTATAAATCTTCGGAGGTACATGAAGCTAGTCGCTCTTTCAAAAGAATCTATTAATTTCTCCTCTGCTTGCGGAGCATGGAAATCCTTTTATTGGCGACTGTTACGCTCAATCATAGCTCAGAGGATTTCCTCCATACGTTAATGAGGGTGTCACATATTTGTTATTTTTACGTGACATTTTATAACCGTTGCTAAAATTAAAAGATAGACAGGCGATTTAAGTAGGTCGAGCGGACGTATTCTGTCACGAAGAATGGCGATGATAGAACTGAGAAGAATTCTTTTACAGCGGAAAATTTATTTACAAAAAGAG
Source organism: Mycetomoellerius zeteki (assembly GCF_001594055.1). Lineage (NCBI taxonomy): Eukaryota > Metazoa > Arthropoda > Insecta > Hymenoptera > Formicidae > Mycetomoellerius > Mycetomoellerius zeteki. Next base: position 221,278 of record NW_017257220.1, read on the forward strand.
AGATGCGATATTCGAATTGGGTCAACGACGCTTTCTACCAGACGCATCCATGTGTACATTGGACAGTTATAAATAGATTCAAAAACTATTGCTTTTCAATTCAAATGGGAGTAGCAAGTGGTTTCAAGGGCTGGATTCAGTTAGAAGAGATGCTGGAAACGAGGTGACGAAAGAACGAAGGGTGTGAAAATGGAGGAGGAAGGGGGATGCAGAAAAGGGGAGAAAGAGAGTGGCAGCCTTGCTGAAGCTTTTATGCCGAAGTTTGCGCAGCGGACGTTCCGCGGATCATTTGTTATCTTCCACGAGAAAGCTCTCTGACGCAAATAGGTTTGTTTCTGGCCGCTTTAAACGCTTCACAATAATCCGCGCGGACTCAAATTCAATTAACGCCTCGTCGTCCCCACCGTCGTGCACGTCTACCTCCCTTCCTTCATTTTGCACTTTGTACTCGCTGACAGCATACAAAAGCCAGTACAGTCTTTCTTTCGTCTCTTTTATACATGCCGCATGAACCATGAGAATATTGAGGTACGTGCTTTGAAGTCCTGATGACCTTGAACTCCGGAATGTCCTGCCGAATGCAAAACGGTGAGTATCCGTTGCGCGAACGGATGCTATGCGAAGTTTAAGTTGCGTCCACAAGGTTCGACCGGTTTAAATATTATACGAAGAACAGTCGAAAGTATGCTGATCCCTATCGCTTTTCGATAAATCTTTCGTAGCGAAGCGTGTGCCTCGCTAAACCGTCATTCGACTAAAATTAGCTTCTCCTCTTTTACACTAGGTCATCTCCGTGGGATTGATAGAACCGAGAATAACATATTATCCATTCTCTCGCCGCATGGATTGAATTCGCGCGTGTATACATATTCGCGTTTGTATGTGTACGCGCACGAGCCCAGTCGCGCAAGAAACTGTCGTCTCTCCGAGGGGTTACTTTATACAACCGAATGAAAGAGAGGCACAAGACGTGATCGCGCGCGTATATATCGGAGGAGGAACGCTCAAGGGCCCGGAGTACTCGGATTGAGGAAGAATGGGGATAGAGGCTACGCGTCTCCATCCATCAGACGACGGTCCGACCGCCGCGTCCGACACACGCGACTCAAACCTACCGACAACCTTCCGAATGCATTATCTTCCTTCGAGGGTATACACACGCATATCATTTGGACCGATGGTCCTCCTCTTGTTCGATTTTGGATAATCTCTCACGCACATTGTTCCATCTTAGCGCGTTTTCGCGATACCATCGTCTCTTATAAGCAATACTCTAAAACCACTAAAAATGAATTCCTCAAAATCTAGAGACATAACTTTGATTAACAATTAAAAGAGATGGGAATTCCATCAATCCTACTAGCGGTACTGGACCAATGAAAGAACAAAGTTTGATCTCACGAACTTTGATGGCCTCACTGAGAATCCAACAATAGCCCGTTTTAGAGACTCTTAAACTGTTAATTGACAATAATCATGAGCAGGAATATACCGCTATTAGCGTGCGAAGTAGGCATCAGCGTTCCATAAATGTTCGTATGGCCATTCGGACACACGTACACGTGTGTCCGCGACGTACATGTATTGGACCGCGTAGAACGTTCTGCCGCTGAGAAAATTAATGACTTACCTTCAGCGGGAACAATACAGTCAGCTGCGACTCTCTACGTGTCTGAGTACAGTGCGTCGCGGTGATGCGAGCTGCCTAAGGTCGAACAAAACCACATAGGCATGCGAAGCCGTACACGCGTGTACGTGTGTGCACATATATATATACATTTCGTGCGTGTCACCTATGCGAATTGATTTATTCCCATCGAGAGCTAGGAGAAAATGCAAATGCGTAATTTTCATTCGACGGGCTCGCGCATTTATATAATTTTTTTCGATGATGTGTCAAACTCCTCACGCATTTTATGCCATCAAAAATCGTGGATAAAGTGAAAGCGGCAAGTATAATCAGACTATGTTTCAACAATGATGTACTTATAACATTTTATCTTTTTGAAACTATAAATGCAAGATTATTACGTGCGGCAGTAACATTTTATCCACCAAAAAATGTCATAAAATCCAATCCATCGACAGCTGCGACAAACGCCATTTGTCCCTCGTTTCGCGTAACATTCGCCGTGTCGGGTGGATAAATCTCATCGGAAGCACGTGTCCTTTTCTGGGACTCTACACCATGTCCTCTATGAATCATGCAGTACCTATGCTCCTACGTTAGGTTGCTCCTCTTAGGAGGCTGTCCGTTCTGATCGTCCATTGCGTTCCTCCTAGTTACCCCACACGAGTGGTGCCGCAAGCCCTCAGAACGCCTCTAGTATATAAGCCTCGCGCAAGCATTTATTTATGGTCCTGAGTCGCTGGGGTATACGTAGGACCGCCACTACACCACCCAAACACGCTTTACCCAGAACATCACCGCGGAATAAAGCTGTTCCCGTTCAAAATCTATCTTTGCCCATGATTTTCTCATAGCGTAACAGTGAAAAGAAATCGCGATAGTATATCTTTATTAAGTAATAATTCCATTCCTTTCTCATAAATAGTTACATGCTTATGAGGAAATGTTTAGTAGAATGGAGATACATCGAAAATATTTTATTAACAGCAATAAATTTTCATATACGTTACTTTTATTTCACATCTTACTAAAAGAATTCAATATACTATATAATTATTACTCGTTTAAACAAATAATGTATATTGTATAACATATAGGAATATTAGTATTACTTTTTTGGTATTTGAAGAGTTTCTCTAAAATTTCTTTTATAAAAAGCTTCTCTAGTAGAAGGTATTTTCTCTCCGTTACTTTCGATGAGTTGAACGAGTAGGACCGAAATAGTTGCACCAGAAGCAAAAAGGGGAGTTGTGTGCTGAGCGTGATTCCGTACGAGGCACTTGCCATGACAAAATATGCATTTATACTTTCATGGATTGAAACATCAGAGTAATAAGATAATGAGGCGTGGAAAAATTCTATGTTAGTTCTTGAAAAAATACATCTCAATAGAAAAAGCCGCATTGACGATTTCACATCTAACGAAATGGTATGGATATCTAATAATTACTTACGATTTTAAAGGAATTGCGAGACGTTAATGAAATTCTTTTATACAAACAGATTTTAATATAATAGGCTACACATCGATTACATAGATTTAAATTACTAGTACAATACGTTATGTAGTGCCCAGCAACAGCAATATATTTAGTGTAAACACATTATTTTACTAATAATATATCTAACAATTTATTTAATTTTTATCTAAATTTGAGCTGGAATTTGTTTCAATTATAATTTATATGAGATCCTATTGCCACACAATTAATACGAAACAAAATAATTTAGAAAAAATTATGAATTTCTCATTTCTATATATGTACAACTTCTTTGCTTATCTATTAAAAAAAAACTAAGAATTGTTTAGCTGAGATTATGGTTATTTGAATTTAGTGATTTAAATAACTATAACTTAATAATTTTATATGTAGAAAAAAGAAGAGACGTCTGAGTATCTTAACTAATAGCAACGAATGACAAATATCTACATCTGATTTACGCCGGATATATTTCACAGTACAGTTTGTTTTGCGGCGGACAGAGCAAAACGGCCGAGAATTTGATTACATCACATTAGGCTGTACATTTTAAAAGGATGATGTAAGTACACAGAATCGTTGATCTTCGCGTGATTTATTTATCACTGGCACGTCCGTGCTCGAGCCGTGCGGTATATGCGACTATTATACATTGCATGCAACTTATGTGTATCTTCTAAATCGAGTTGTCGCGACGGACGATGACGCTTCCGCACGATTCTTGCATTATCGCGGCTTGCAATAATCGCCCGTCGCGAAAGGAGCGTTGTTAATAATCATTAGCAAAACTTCTAGAAGATGCTGAAATGTATCGCGATATTAATATTGCGTATATAGGAAATGCATAAAATTATAGATACATGACTATTTATATTTTATATAGTTCCCTCATTGTTATAATCTAATCTAATCTAAAAGAGATATGGTTATAGAATTGGTTTCATTTAAAAAACAAATTAATTTAGGTTTATTATTATCGCTTTTAGTTGTTTTCTGATATTCTGTCTCTCAATATTGTTTTAAAGTATTTGCACCTCTCATTCTTCTTATACACTCCCTTTTAATGTAAATGTTATTGCGGATGTAATCAGTGTCGTGTTAAATAGCGTGAAACATTTCCTCGAAATCTAAAAAATCTCGTGATATACGGTGAAGGAAAACAAAATATTTGCGGTTATTTTTGCGGAGCAGTTTTTCGATTCACGCGTTGTGACAAAACCACGAAATGTGTGTACCGGCGGCATCGCCCTTTACTACGCCATTCAGCGTTAGCTCGTAAATTTTCAGAAGAGGGAATCTTCTCCTCGGGGAGGGTTTGTCGGCCGAAAGGGCGACTGCAGGAGCATAAGGATCAAGGATCCCCGTGGCGACCGGGCCACGCAGCAACAGGCGGCCCACTTCGCCCCCGGCACACATCCATTACCCCATCGGCTCATCCCGTTTGCACTAGGCGCTTGCAATGAAAATTTATGTCCTAATAAGTGATTCGCGCTCTTCCCGCGGTTATACGCAAACTGCAGTAACGATGGTAACTTTCTTCTCTTTGTACGACACATTTCGCTTCAATCACTGATTCATCACAATCATAATTAAGAGTCATGAATGAAAAAAATGACAATATTATTTTTATGAATTGTTAAATTTTAAAATAGAATACATTTTGTTGATTTAAAACATGTTTAACATTATAACATACGTATGTATGATGTGCATACAGTGTTTAAATATAAGAGATAAATAATATTAATAATTTAATAATATTATCATTATTTTTTTATCTTCAATATTTTATGGTAATTGTGTATCAATCATTATATTAATTAAATAAAAAATAACATATTTTTATTTTTTTACTATTTTTTAAATAACGGAAAAATAAAGGGCATACACTATGAATGCCAGATCTTCTTGGCGATCAGTTATATTTAATTACAATTGAAGGCCGAAACGTCTATTTTTGTAATTTGAATGTATGTTTGTAATTAAATATAACTAATCGCTAAGAAGATCTGGCGTTCGTGATGTATGTCCTTTATTTTTCCGTTGTTAAATTTAAACCACGTATACTTTCTTTTATTGTTTATTTTTTAAATGTTAGTTTATTTTATTATTAAATTAACAATCAACTTTATATTTATAATTTCAAGGAAAAATATGTTGTATGTATGTGTGTTTGTATTATATGAATTTTCTAAAGAAATATGATTGTGAATTATTTTGAGACGATGACGAACAATCCTAGATTTTACTAACCCTAATGTCTTAGAACGTACGTATGGCGTGGATTGATTAAGCATCTTGGGATAAAAACATTTTCGTCGGCGTAAAAATGCAGTATGCTATGTAGTTAGTAAAACCAGTTCTTTGAAGCTCGTCCTCGTATCTCCTTCTCCTGTTAGAACGCCGTAACCATACGTATATACATATGTACGTTCGTATGTGCGTACATATTTGCTTAAGGCACTATACTTATTTTATTTGCACCATATTGAATCCAACACGTAAAATGCAATAAACAAAAAACCGTTTTCTATTTCTTCGTTATTAGCATAAATATATGGAACTTTAGCGTATATGTAGAATTATGACAAATTAATCGAATAAAATGGCAATCAAGAAAGCTTGACATAATATCATGGTTCATTTAAATCATTTGTAGACGCCATTCCTCGACAAGAAAATTGTTCCGCCAACTATCACATATTTATGACGTGTAAATGTGCTAAGGGCATTAAGTGAGATCCAGTTCCACTGGTTCGACTGTCTACCCTTCCGGCGTGGGGGATTCGTACGTTGGGAATCACGTTGGTAGCCATCTATCAATCGGGACACAGAAACGTGCCTTTCCTCGCGGCGCTCCGCACATCCTTATTTATAGCGGAATGATCGGCCCATAATTACAGACTCCATGACGAAAACGACCTTCTGCTTATCTAAACAGGGGCTACGGCACCCATTCGGATACACGCAGGTCGATATTTCGGAAATAAACTGCAGAACTGTTCATTTCACACATCAATTGCATGTTTATTCACGTTTGCTGCTCGTCAGATGATAGCTACTTATCTCGAACTTATCTCCGACTTGCTACTTATCCCGAAGATGACCCATATGCTTGTGGCTGCGTGATTTGCCGGCAGCAAGGTCGTATTCCGGATAATTTTTACAATTTTCAAAATAGCATAGTAAATTGTGAAAAATGCAAACAATTATTCTAGGTTTATATAAATATTTTTCAATTTTTATTGAAAAGTTTTCTGATATTCGAAAATTATAATAATTTGAAGTGGCGAAAGGAATTTTTAAACGCGTAAACATACCGAAGATAAATCTTTTACAACAATAGAGAGATTGTGTTTTATATTTTATTGATAAGATTTAACGAAAACGTATAATTATTTCTCGCGGTCTCTTACGTCAGCTTTGTTTATATAACTGGTTTGCAATTATACTTTTTATAAAGTAAATCTGTCTTCCACTTGCCTAATCCTATTTTAAAATATCTTTTCATCTTTTTCATTTTGTGATTATCTACACTTTAATAATCCATAAATAATTATGCTAATATTTACGTGAACAATAATTAAAAGAATAATTAATAAAAGGGCTATGAGTCAAGCTAAGTGTTCGTTGCTAACTAACTTACATTTAATATTAAAAAAAAACAGTTTCGATCCGTTATCGGGACATTCTCAAAACAAAAATTAGAGGTACATGAAGTCGTTATAAATTATTTCCATCCGCTTATTACAATTCAATTCTTACGCATTATTTGTTATTAAAATCAATTTTGAACAATAATTCTTTTAAATAAGTATCAATATCATATATAAGTGCTTCAAATAAATTATTTATAAAGTCATAAATTATATCTTATAATGTTATTAAAACATTTGTGTTTAATTTAATTTTAAATTTAATCTTATGTACTCTCTTAATTGAAAAAAAAACTGTTTATTAAAATAATTCTTATAAAGACAATATATGACTAAGATTTCATTGCTTGTTTACGTATTAAAGAATAATATAATAAATATATTAAAACAACTATTTCGAGTAAGCCAGATTCTCTCATTCGTTCTTTTGGCTATTAATGAATAGTTTATTTTTTCAAATCTAAGTGTTCAAACGTTTATGCATCAGAAGAAGCAGCCGGTTCAAAAGCGTCGGAACGGCTGGACGAAGTCTAAACGGAATGTCTTGTGTTGAGCATTAACCTCGACGAATCAATTATTTTCTTCTTAATGTAGATATGAATTATTTATTTTCATTTGTAATTGTTGTATTATTTTATTTACAATTTTAATTTCTACTTTATATCTATTCTAATTTATACTCTATGTTTATTCAAATAATTTTCGTAAATCTCTCATACTTATTGTACAAATGTATAACAACAATCGTTAATCTACTTTAAATTTAAAATAAGTTTTTCTTTACGAAAGAAATCTTGTCCTTGAAATTCATTTCAACCGAGGTACAAAATAAAAGAGTTGATTTTATCAGTAAATGTTAAAAATTCAGACAAAGACATTGAAGATATTAGAAAGCAATCCTAATTGATCAATAGATAACTATTTCAAGCGTGTTCCTAAGAGAGACCACTGTATTCCATACATTCGCACAAAATTTATGATTTTACTTTGCTGTTACTTTTAGCTATGCAGTAATTATATTCTTGTTAATAAAATTTATAATAATGTTTATTTATTATAGACCATATACAATTTACCTAATCATATTTTTCAGGCTTTTAAAAAATTTCTATTTTATTTGTTTACCATATAAATTAATTTTTTATTATTTTCATTAATCCTCAGCATTATAAGTAATTAATAATTCAACACTGTAGTAAACACTCTTGAGTTTTGCGTCACTATCGGATTTGCATCACTATTGCTTCACAGTTTGATTATAGCCAGAATTCCATTAAAATTGGAAATTGTTAATTGTTCAGGTAGTTGCGATACACATCTGCTAAATATGTATCTATAAGGTCCTGTTTTACAATATGATATTGCTATAACCGATAAAAAACGATGAATTTGCTTGTATCTTTCGCTTCTCGCAAATCGAAGCATACGCGAAATAATCGTGCGAGGGACATAAACCGAAGTAAAAGGATGCTGTATTAACCAAGCGGGCATCATGCGAACGATTGGGAGAGGAAGCCAAAACTTGTACAAGAAAGATCTGAGCTGCGTATCCCGTTTGGGGGCCGAGCCGAACGATCTGAGGCCCTCGTTCGAGCTAACCCGAGAGAACTAGAAGGAGAAGGCAACCCCCCGCGCCTTACAATGCAGCCTGATTTATGGCCCGGGCGCACATACATAGAGTTACACACGATATCATAATACCATTAATTCTTCGTCAAATTCCCCGCTGACTGAATCATACTGGCCGCGCAGTAAATCACGCGGGGCGACTAATGTGAGCGCGACCAGCGCGCTGGGCTGTTTTATCTTCTTTGAGCCACGGGGGCAGGTGAATCTAGTCTTGGTCTCTGCTGAATTACTGTTACCCGTTCTGACCGCACCCCCGCACTACCTTTCGTTCGTATCTCAAATCGCGCGCGAGCTCATTTCCGTGTGTTTTATAAAGTACATACTCGGACGATCCTAGAGAGAGCACGAGTGCAGTATAGCGACGCGACCGGTGATTTTGTTGCGTTATCGAACATTTATTCCGAAATGTATTTATATGTATAATTGCTATTTGCCTGCTATTCGCTCTGCTTAATATGTTACTAATCATCTTTGTTTCATTGTCTTGTTTGTTTTCTCCTAATCGTGATAAATGTAGCGATATAGTAATATTTTGCATTTTTTATAATTGCTAATTTATATTTTATTCAATTATTTGCTTGAGAATTATACTCAACAAGGTATTATACAAAATATTTTCTTACACGAATTAAAATCAGAAAGTTGCTTTATAAAGTGCTTTCAATTTTTTAATGCAGTAACGTTAAATTTAATTTATTGATTATTTCGCAATAATAATAACATCACTTTTAAATACTTTAAAATATATAAAAAATTTTAAAGATATAAAAATATTTTCCAATCATTATTTATTATTATCTTGCTATTTGGTAATTTAATAATTTGTCAAATATTTCTTGCAGTATCCGTATGGATAAAATTCATACATTGTTTTAAAAATGTTTATTTTGTAATTATCTCACAATAAAATATATGTTCTTATATATTGTATAATATATAATATTTTTATTTAATTAATATGTACGTAATGCGCATTTCGATGTCAGATACTGTAATTTATTAATTGTTGTTCTACTACTCTTATGCAATATCTATTTAATTTTAGAAATACTGAATATCGACTATTTGTAAAATCTACTGAACATTATTGGTAATCCAATGTCTATCCTAATCTTTTCCTAATCTTTTTATACAAAAATTACATTATAGGAAGCCTCATTATGCAATTTACTATACTGCTGCACTTAAAACATAAAAATTAAGTAACTATTTATAAATATTTGCATTTCAAATTAAGTCATATATTTCAGATGTCAAAATTTATATATTTCTGTGTCTATCGAACGTGAAACGTGTTTAAAACGCGAATAACGGTTTAAGTAGAGATTGTTATCATCAAATTAAATAAACTTGTGAGGTTGTGTATTTCAGCTGTAATTTGGTTATTTACGCTTTTAATAGATAGATGACATTTCGAAAATTAAAAAGAATAAATATATACATTCATATATATATTAATATATTAAGCAAAACATTACATTGTATGTCATATTTAAAATTTTAAATGTGATGTACGATTTAATGTTTTGTTTAATATATTAATATAGATGAATACATATATTTATTGAAATGTTATAAATAAAATACTTCGAATTTTTTTTAAATCTTAAAGTTGTAATCCTGACAATATAACAAATAGATTAATTTAATTGTTATAAGATTTAAAAGATACGATAGATAAATGACTTACTCTGACCAATGTGAACCCTCTTCATCCATGGATATATTTGAGGCGGGTTAGTACCAGAAGTGTTCCCCTTGTTGGACGAATTGTTACCCGTGCTAGAGGTACTGGATGTAGAGGAAGCGGGCGACGAAGCGGAAGATGCTGTTGTTAGCGCTGAATTTCCCTCGCCGACGCCCCTCGAGCTACCGCTGGGTGGTGAAGCAGCGGACGCAGCCACAGACGACCTTGACGAACTACCAGGTGGTGAAGTCAATCCTGATGCGGCTTTACTTGTACCAGGTGTCACTAAGGGTGTTGGGCTATTTCTCGAAGTAGATGTGGTTAAATCTTGCGGAGATGCCACACTGGTGGACGATGTCGAATCAGCATATTTGCAGCTGGACGTTGACGGTGCTGAGGGTGCTGAAGCACCCTGCAGAAGAGGTGTCGTTGGATCCGCGTGAAGTTGTTGCTGAGGATGATGTGATTGCTGATGATGCTGCGACTGTTGAGCGTGCATACCGTGTTGTTGTGACGTCGTGGTCGCATTTAGCCGAGACTGCGGCTGCAGTTGAGTGTAGTCTATCATTCCTGTTGGTGCTGTATGCTGCATACCCGACGCTGGTGTGGCATAAGGATGCTGAGGATAATGCTGTTGAGGCGAGTAACAAGGTGCAGGATAGCTGGTAGAGGCTGCATTTGGATTGTAGTACTCGCCACCGGCTGGCGATGCTGCCTGCATCGGTTCTCCAGGCGAATTTGCGGTCGGTCTTGGCTGTTGCTGTGGCTGTTGACCCGCATAGCATGATGCGAGCGAGTTGACGAACTGATAGGAACTCATTCTTCACGTACCTTCACCTGCCGTCAACGTCACTGTATCAATATCGTGCACGTCTATGTTCCGTCATTCACGAAAACACTGACGTTGGATTCGATCGGTTGAAGCGGTTGAACAATGCGCGTCGTCATTAAGTATAGAAACTTGTCATCGTGTTGCAATGACAAAAATCGCGCGACACACGTGACCGGCTACTCCGACAAGTATCACCTTGTTCGTCGAACGATTCACAGCTATCACGACCTGTTACACGCGACAGAAACACGTCCCTAAGCGATTCGATAATGAACGAGGGGTTCAGGACTAATAAAGAGAGAGAGAAAGAGAGAGAAAAAGAGAGAGAGAGAGAAAGAGAGAGAAAGAGAGAGAGAGAAAGAGGCAGACGTCTGGCGGCAGGCGAGTCGAGCTTGAATTCGAACCGACCTGCGAGTCAAGTTTATGAGGGCCACGTGGGCCTGGGCTATAAAACTGTCTTCTGCTTCTTTATGACCTCAGGAGTCGCGATTACCTACAGAGAACTCGTGGGCCCATCGTGCAGTAGCGCGTAACGAACAGCTTATCGAGGCGCCCCATTGAAGATGACCTTGTAAAGTCTCTTCTCAATGAAATAACATGCCAAGTAACACATATGTGCGCGCATTAAAATTATTTACGCGGTGATTAATTGCGCTTCAATGTTGTCACAGGTGTTGCACTTAACAGACGGCTTTATATCGCGGCAACGGCAGAGGCTCGACCACGGTAAAGGGTGAAGAGTGTGTACCCACGCGAGTTCGCCGCCGTTCTTGTTGCGTGCGCGAAGGGTGGTTGGTATCGTACTGAAGGCTTCGCCACGATCCAACGGAAGGCCGGTGTGTGCGGTAGCTTGTCACGTGCCCGCGCTCTCTGCGTGTCAGAGGAGCGCCTCGACCAATCCCTGCCGTTCGTCAAACCTTGATTGGTCTCTCCGTCGGCGTACGATTCTTCAACCCCGTTCCTTGCGTCTCCGTCGAGTCTCCGCTGCCGCTGGCGCTCGTCGTGTGGTAGTGTTGCCCGGCTGCTACCCGACGTGACAGGAACCGATGAGAGGGGTGTGCGTAAGAGAGAGAAAGAGGGCGAGAGAGGGGTCAAAGGAGAGGGGATAGCACCGTCAGGGGGGCTAATGGAGAGATATTCGGGAGCCCTGAAACCGCTGGTGGGGGAGAAGTATCTCGATCGCTCTCTCGTTCTCCTCTGCAGCCTTCTAGCCGCGACGTCACCAAGAAGCAGTCTTCCGTCCGCTTTGCGAGGGGGGCTACGCGCGCACGCGCCCCCTACTGTATAGTCTCGCGGTGAAGACAGACGAAAAAGAAAAGGGGTGGTACGGCACCGAAGGCGCGATTGTTCCTTACTGATCGACCGAAAACGATTCGCCCATTAATATCACCGTATCTTCGTCGATTTCATCCGTCGCGAATCCATTTTACCTCCATCATACGTATCGTATCTCTTCTTGATCAGGAGATGGAAGAAAAGTACGTTTTATAAGTGCAAATTGCTGTACTTGCATATTGCAACGCGGGACCGTGAATCGGAGTACGATCGGGCTCGCTTCCGACCGCTCTTTTACTATATGTGCGTATGTCTGACCTTTCGTTAACAAGTTTGCGATGGGATCGCGTTCGTCGCGCGAGAGCCGCAGATTCAACCTGAAAACGTGTGATTCTCCAACCGCGGCTAAGGAAAGGGCGCACATAAGTCAGCCCGGTGGCCGCGGTTGACAGTTTTATGAGAGTTTGATAGTCTTCGCTTCTCACTCCTCTTTTCACAACGAAAGGACAGGAAAGAAAGGGCGGCCTAGAGGGAAAGAAATGCGTAAAAGAAGGAAAAGAGAAAAGGAGAGGAACAGAGAGAGAGAGAGAGAGAGAGACGCGCACTACGCACCACACTCTTTATTGTCCCATAAATTCAAACCTGTTGCCTGTAGCCGAGAAAGACAAGGAGGGAAGAGCTGGCACGAGGTAGAATCCTCTCCCAATCGCGATTCGATTGACGCCCCCGTTATCGCTCGTACGGCGAACCCGGACGCAACTCGTAACTCACTGAGCCGGCTTGAGAGGAGAGCCTTTGGAGTTGGCGGCTCTAAGCAGAAGCATGTGTGACGTAGTAGCCAGTTGGTCAAACGGGGGGCACTCCGGGGTAGCACGGGGCGGAGGGGACGGTTGAGGAGGCGGAGCTCTCTTTGCTCATCACAGATAAGACTTTAAATGAATTTTTTACGTTTTATGCAAAATTTCTTTGACATTTTTATAGTATATTCGCAGTATTCTATTCTTCGCATGTGATTAATTTATTGAGTTTGTGTTTCTAAAATTTTATTTTTTCAAATTTCAAAATTTTTCCTTTATTTATTATTGAAATTTTATTGTTATTAAAAAATAACATTAACGTCTTATAAAGACAACAATTTTTCAGCTGTTATAATAAAATTGAAACTTAAATTTAGATTTCTCCATTATTTTCCTCGTAATGTCTTTTTTTATTTGCGTTGTTTCTATTACGTAGATCGTTATTTAATTCGCGGCATTAATAATTCGGAAGGAAGAATAAAATTTTGAATATAGGCCGATAGTGTGGCAGTTGCTCGCCAGATGTGGTGAGTGCGGCTGTTCTCGTTGAATTGTGGCGCGCGCCCGCCCCCGGCCGTCCTACCCTTTCCTCTTCTTCTCCCCACTACTTAATCGTTTACCCCACTGCTCAGTCGAAACTGGGTATCTCTTCTACTTTGAGTCGTCGCATCTGTGTACGTATACTGCCGTATCCCCACTATTTTCATAGCATTCGCCACTTCAGAGTCGGCTGTTTGTCCTACACTATCACTTTAGCCCTCTTCTTTCACGTGACTGATGAAAAATCGTGATCCAAAGACTCGACTGATAAAAACAGTGAAATTCTATTTTATCACTTAATGAGTAATGCCTCACTATCTCTTATGATTATTACTGCCATTTTTTATATTTATTTACCAAGCATATCAGTTTTTATATTTTAATAACAATACATACAAATGTATTTTTTATCAAATCTATGAAGATAGAAAGAAAGGATGAGAAATAAGAGTAATTGTACGTACAATAGAATATACTATATACTATATTATAGAATATACTATAAAATATATATCTACTATAAAAAGATATATGAACATGGATGAACATCGTATAGATTATCGACTTAATATTTTTGAATTTTAAACATTTTGCATATTTTTTATTACTGCTCTTATTATTGCTATTTTTTATTATAGATTTGATGATTAGATGATTATTTTACAAATTACATTATGAAAATGCAGAAAAATCAATAAATACAAATTGTAAAAAATAGTAAAATTATGTAATATAATTTTTGTTTGGATCTTCACATATAATTTTTGAAATTATTTTACTTTTTACTGTGAGCGCGCGCGCGCGTGTCAGCGGGTTAATGTGTTTCGATTTAACGCAATTGATGCCTGATGATGACGAGATTCTATGACAAGAAATAAGGTCTGATCGGCCTACTTCAGTCGATCCGAGGTGCATTGCCTTGAGGTCTCGTGTCACTCTTCATGGTAGACCCTCTCCATTAGAATTTCCAATAAAGCTGTCGCAGGTGTAAAAAACGTATCAAGATCCCCATGAATCATGTGTCGCAAAGCGGAGCCGCCAAGACACGTGTATCTGTTATGCTTTCTCTCCGTAATTCGCGGGATGGTTTATGCACCCGTTCGTCTGTTCTCTCTACTTCTCTTTCTGCACTACTATAATCTACCTCGCACTATCATCCATCCAGTGTCGATAGTTCGATGACTCCGCCAAAGCAATTATTATCATTGAAATTAGGTTTCAATCGTATACATGAAGAATGATTCGAATCATCTATAAATGTTCAACCTTCTGGCAATTGCGAATCTATGGTATGACGTCATAAATAAATAATAAGTCGAATAGTAAGAATTCTGTAATAGCGATTCTAGTTGAGAGATATGATCCACTGCGTTACTTTATATCAACATGAAGCAGAGTTTATTGAAGCTTTAGTGAGGAAGACCTTTCCGTCGGAGAATGCTATAATCAATGCCGTCATCCATTCGGCAATTACGAATTTAACAGATCACATCAAATTAATTGTAACTATCAAGTTAAGATTGGATTTCGCGAAGTATCGTAACCGGTTTACAAATAGTTTTCAGTCAATACAAGCTATGAATTTATAATTCGTTGCAGCTCTAATATATAGAAGTGTAAATTATATATCTTTTTAATCTTCATATGAGATGAGATAAGAAGAGACTCACGATATTCAGAAATAAATATATAGATATATATATAAGTATATTTTAAAACAAAATATACTTATACCTGTACAAGGAAGATAATGTATAATGATTATATCTCTATGTGTGTGTATGTACTAGGGCTCTAATTTTATTCCGTTTTTCGAAGATACGTGTAAACGTAAAACGTTTATCCGTTTATATTCGCTTTCAAAAAAACGTTTACTTGAAGATAAACGTTTACACGTTTAATTAACATATTTGTTTATAAAAGAAACATTTTTCCGAATATACGTGTTTTGTTATACATTTAAACGAAAATACATTTACATGTATATTTAACATATCCATCTATGAAAAACATCTTTT
>NW_017257220.1:236908-286553 GCF_001594055.1 Mycetomoellerius zeteki
TATGCTAATTATACGTGTAAACGTATTTTCGTTTAAACGTATAATAGTTAATTACATGTATATTCGGAAAAACGTTTCTAATAAACGGGTTCTAATTATACTATATTTCGTTTAAACGTATAATAGCGAGCCCTAGTATGTACGAATATATATGTATATGTATATACGTATCTATATATATATATAATATATAAAATCATTTATATCATATACATATATAAAATAAAATTAATTATATAAATTAATTATGAATATGCATATACTATAAATGTGTTTCTTTTTTGTAAATTATAGCAAGTAATGCATAATTTTATCATTTATTTATTATTTCATTATCAGTAAAAACCAGTAAAAATCATATTTATGTAATCAAAATAAATTCTTACTATTTAGATTCAAATTATTGGAATACTTTTGAATTTAATGGTTGAAATTAGATCCAAAAGTCAAAAAACACTTTGAATATCTAAGATAACTGATGATGCCTGATACATATAACTAAAAGACCTAATTAGTAGTATTATAACAGACTGTAAAGTCGTGCAATAAACTTCCGAAAATTGTAAAAATGGACTTATATTTTTTATGAGTTAAGATCCTTATATATATGTACGTATAAATTTATAATAAAATTTAATTTAATATGTATACATATATTCATTTTATGTCAAAATTCCGCGTAATACGCAAAAACAAATTTTACGCAAGAGGATTGGCAGAGAAAAAAATATATTCAATTCGAGGTTCACAGCTAAGACGCGTTGCACAAAAACCAATACGTATCCGCGTGCCGGCCATGATGGATTGTTGGAGCTATGGGAAACTATCTGTCAAGCACAATATCGACCCTCGTTCTCTCTGTCCAACCCCTGCAAACTCAGGGTTCACTCTCGTTGCCGCCGTCCCTCCTGGGGGTGCGTTCTGCAATGTAGGTTTACCTACACATTGCCATACAAACCTTTCTCAGCCCCCTGTTTCCATCCTCTTCCCTCTCTTTTTCCGTTTTCGCCTAAATCTTCGACCATTTCGCGAACAACCTATCTCCTCTTTTATAGATTTTGTTTGCCTGAAAATGCACTCTAATGCAGTATCTAAAAAAATATTTAAATTTTTAAGAAAACAACTTAAAAAAGAAAAAATAACTTGTGTGCACATATACATATTTATTGATTTTTTATATGTACACATATTTATCATTTATTGTAAAAAAATAAATATGAACAGCTGTTACATACGCTAACAGAGAGAGATTGCATATGTTAACAGAAATACTTATCCTAAATATTAACAGAAAATTATATCATAATTTTTCTCTTACACTTAATTATTATTTAAAAAATACAATCTTTATTTTCAGTTTTACAAAATATGTATATATCTATAATCAATAAATAATGTACATTTTTTGTTTTGTCTTAATAATGTATTATGTAATAAACGTACATACATACTTATTAATTACAATATTATTAATAAACACTGCAAGCACTGCATAATATATACAACTGTATGTAATTGTACAGAACAAACAGTAATGATTAAAAAGATACATTATTTGTGCAGCGAGATACATATAATATTGTATCAATCACAATTATAATATGAACTTCTTTAAATAATTATAAATTGGATTTCAAATAAAGGAAAATAATTATATATTTTTGTATTCTAAACAATATCTGAATGTTAATGAACTTTCTTTAGCATTCTTTTAAGCTGTTACAAAATACGTTTAATATATTAATCTTTTTAACCCAGTAAGAATTATAATCCAACAGTAGAAAAGAAGAACAAGTCTTTACGACTTTTGCATTTGTATTATCTAATCTAAAAAACATACAATAATAAATAAATAAATTTATTTTAATCTGATATGGATATGAAACGTAAATTATAATTACATAAAATTATTATCTAAGAATATTAAATTAAATTTATAACAAAAAATTTAATATCATGTAAATACGTCAATATAAATTAAAATGTATTGTAAATGTAAAATTATGTCAATCCTTTTTATTCGTATCTTTAAATTACGAAACAAAAAAGAAAGTGAAAAGTACTTATAAAAGGTACATCCAGTGTAAACATATAAATTAAGCTACAACACATTTATTATATTCCTTTGAAGATTCTAAATGTTTTGTTATAAATTTAACTGTATACTCTTAACAATTTTATGTGACTATAATTTATGTTCTTATGTATATTAACAAGATTAAAAAATTAATTTATTCATCATAAATTATAACAACTTAAAAGAATATTAGAGAGAGTATGATTCTATGACATTCTAATTTCATTTAAATATATAAATAAATAGTTATATACTTTTGTTGATTTAAAATTCAATTTATAATTATTCAAAACAGTTTAAATACCTATTTAATTCGAAAAATATAAAATATAAACTATGATTACAATTTTAATTACAATCAATTTTATTTTAAGTTTTTACAATATTATTTATCTATTTCAAATGATTTACAATAGTTGCACAATGAATCAATAGAATTTGAGAACTTTTTACATTTTTGAAGAGAACTGTGTCAAATTAATTTATTAATATTTTTATGACATAACACAGATACGAAAGTCTCATTAAGAAAACTTTTTTTTTCATAATTAGACTAAAATAAATAAAATCTATTATACACTATTAACTTGTAACCAATAAAATTGATGGAAATTTATCGTCAATATTGTTTACTTGCAATACTTGTATCCATTTTCCGAAAACACTGTACGTTGAAATTGAAGAGAAAAAATTCTTGCACGAAAAAACACTTAAAACATTAAAAAATAAGAATAAAAGGAGCACACTCGTTCACGCACGCTTATGCTTTCAACCATCTTGTTTCATGTGAACAGCGCAGCTGCACACATACCTATCTCCTCCCCACTCTATCTAGTCATCCCCTAAATTCTAACGTTCTAAGCTTATCGAATATCTTTTATGTTAACATTGCTTATAATATGCAAGTATGCACAAGTACTAATATTAATAAAATATATTTATGTTTACACAAATGCAATTTTAAATTTTCTTTTCTCTTTTTTAAATGAAGTAATATTATTGGATAAAGAATGTAAATTTCGTATCTGTTATGTCTGAAGTATTTTATATACATATGTATATATATATATAAAATACATATTTTTATAAATATTTTTAGTATTATACAATTATGGTTAAAGTATTACTATTTATATATATAGGGTGTTCAGCGTAACGGTCCGATTTCTCAGACTTTCAACAGTTAAAAAAAGTTAAAAAGTGAATAATCATCTGTTTTATACAGGCTACAACATGCAATAAAAGAATTGAAAAAAAAATTTTTTTCATAAAAATTCAAAGTCATTTTAAATTTTTTAAATAGCACCATACAATTTTTTTCCATAATATTGTAGGGGTTTTCAAAAGACAAATTCAAGTCACTATTATTGATATCACTTTTATTGATTTTATTGATACTTAATATCAAATTTGTAACATTATTTGTAACAACAGTACTTACAACCTCTGACTAGAACACAAAACATACATACATACACACACACACACACACACACACACACACACACGTACTTATTTAATAAAATA
Source organism: Mycetomoellerius zeteki (assembly GCF_001594055.1). Classification (NCBI taxonomy): domain Eukaryota; kingdom Metazoa; phylum Arthropoda; class Insecta; order Hymenoptera; family Formicidae; genus Mycetomoellerius; species Mycetomoellerius zeteki. Next base: position 240,513 of record NW_017257220.1, read on the forward strand.
GGCAATAAAATCAATAAAACATCAATAAAAGTGACATTTCGACAGTAATTTGAATTCGTCTTGAAGACTCCTACAATATTATAGGAAAAAAATTGTATAATGCTATTTAAAAAATTTAAGATGACTTTGATTATGAAAAAAGAATTAAAAAAAATTTTTTATCACTTATTATAGCCTATATAAAACAAATGAATTTATCACCCTTCAATTTTTTTTTAACTGTCGGAAATGTTTGAAAAATCGTGCCGACCATTACACTGAACACCCTGTATATAAAAGGAATACTTTAAACATTATTGTATAATACTTAAAATATAAAAAAAATAGTATATACATATGTAGTATATACATATATATACACTTATATACATATGCATATATGTATATGTATATATAAAATGTAATATTAATTACATTTTAGATAAAATCCATATACTATGTCATTGCATTTAAAATTATATAATTATATTGGACATGATAGAAGTATATGCAACACAATAAGTGAAGATCAAGGTTATATTTGGTCAAAGCAAATATTTTGGTGCCTAATAATATTTTCGTGTAAATTTTATAATATTTATCAATAAATATGGCTTTCTCCACCTATTGCGTTAAACATTTATTAATAATTATGGCTTGCTCTGCTTATTGCGTTGAACATTTTTTGGTTTTCACTTATTATTGAAATATACACAATCATATACATGAAGAAAGATTTCATTTAACATAAGATGTTACAAATGGATTGTAATTAATTATTATAAATTCATTTTAATTTATATGTATTCTTATATAAAATTTATTATAGTAATCGACAAATAAAAAGAAGAAATGTTTAGAAAATATAATCGATATTCTGGTTAGCAGCGATCTAAATGCGGATACTATCATTAATCAGATTGTATATGAATTTTGTTCTGAACGTCAAAATATTTTTGGATGACGTATGCAATACTCAGCAAAATCTACTGACGAAATGCAAAGTTAGGAAAAGAATGTTCAGGAGAAAATGCAATGTGAAGGGCCGAGCTTTCGTGTACCTGAGCTATAGGATGCTCGTTGTTTAGCTCGGTCATAAATCATAGTGGTTGCAAGGTCAGCTGCCCCGATCTCGACCGTGGCGGCATTCTCTCTTTACGAACCAGCGTGAAGGACCAACTTTGTCCTCAGTTTGGCATAAGTTCGTTTCTTAAAACTATCTCGATTAATTTTAAAACGCCAATGTAGGTCTAAGTATATCTACAAAACTATTATATTGATTTTCATCGCAAATACTTGTTGAAGTATATATGTACAGTAAGTGCAGTATACATACAAATAATTGCAATGAACTTTAATATCAAAGTTTATTGTAATTTGATGCAAAATAATTACGTCATTCAAAAATATTTTAATTTATATTTATTTATGACAAAGGTCTCTTTATTAATGTTTCGATACTAAATTAAAATTACTATTGCAGAATAAAAACATATAAATTAATAAGAATTTATTAATTTTTACTCCTTTATATTTATTGTCCAATTTTATTAACTTTTTTTATTAATTTAATTAATTTTACTAAATTTTTCTACGCAGAATAATTAATATTTTCCTATTATTTTCAAAAATAATTGAAAGTATTCACAGAATTACTGTACAAAGTGTTTTACTATACCATATTCGCGACTGTTACTACCTTCAGAATTATTTCAATAATGCCCATTATTTAAATAATGAGTTCTTAACATATTTTGATTAGGAAAATAATATTGATGTCCTTCGTAAAATTGTTGTGGAGATTGTAATTGTGTCTGTTGCGCTGGATTTAATACTTGATTTTCGTGAATTGTCATCTGCGTATTGGATTCTGATACTATTAATTTCGATGGTGTTGATACAGCTCTGTTTACGGATGTAACCGGTGATTTTTTTTCTTTCATTCGCCGATTTTGAAACCAAATTTTAACTTGACGCTCAGTTAAAGAAATATTTTGAGCTAATACTGTACGTTGTTTTTTTGCAAGATATTTATGTAAACGAAACTCTTTCTCCAGTTCGAAGATTTGAGTGCGCGTATAGGTTTGCCTCGTGCGTTTCTGCTCAGTTCCATTTTCTTGATGGGCTGCAATCAATAATTTTTGTATTAATAAATGATATATATTAAGGATAAATTTAGTATACAGTTAAAAATTAATGGAGAGATATCTAAAGACTTCATTTATTCAACTATAACTAATTTTTAAAAATATTATTATATATTTTTAATTATTTGTTGGACTGACATGTGGCTCTGTATAAAAGCAATCGACTTGTAATCGACAATCCTTACTGCTTTGACCCCAATCATCCTACATATGCCCCGATTTTATTAATTTTGTTGATTGGATATTTGAAAGTTGCGAGTGAAATTTAATTATTTGTTAAAAATGTAGTAAATAAGGAAAAACTATGTTTGTAAAATATTCATGACTTTTTATAAAAGATAAAAATGTGAATAGAGGTCATTAGAATTTGAACAGTTCTCTGATTACTATTATAAAATGTTCATATACATATATAATATAAATGTTATAATATCTATAATATATATTTCAATAAATAACTAACCATTTGTCCTTTTAAACATCCATGGATAATTTACAACGTTGTTAGAATAAGGATCTCTTTGTCTGTCATGCTTGGACATCCTGATATTCTTGTTTCTTTGTCTTATATTATTATTATTATTATTATTTCTGTTATAGCTATCGATTTGCAATCCTTGTTGTACATTAAAAATGACTTGCTGCTTTGATTTGTCTTGTTCATGTTGCATTGAAATAGTGGATGGTCCAGGAGTACATGAAGCATAATTATGTGATTGCACATAATTGTGTTCTTGATAATTTTGGTTATATTTATTGTATTTTTGTTGTTGACATTGTTCTTCTGATTGTAAGGTGTTAAGAAATTCCTCACATTCCGTCACCGATATTTCAGATGGTGATGGATATTCCACAGGAGAGGTTTGATATGAATTATATGAAATCATTTGACTGTTTGGTGTGATTTGGTATGACGAAATCATACCATCTATGTTTGTATATGAATAAGCATAATTTTGTGTCACTGTTTTTTTGCCATGTACTAGTGTATCCCTCAATAAACTGGTGGATGATGACACGTGTCTTTCAGGTCTGCTCTCTTGCGTTAGTGCTTGCTGATAATACGTCTGATGTGATGGTATATTTGTCGGGCAGTAGTACGGATCGTTATTTGAATTCGTAGCCATATTATCAGGTATCCATATTGTCACAAATTCATGTATAATTTATATGATCCACACTGTCTGTCGCTGTCTGTATGGTGAACGCATATACTTTACGCGAGACACTACCACACGTTTCTTAATTATATCACATATTCTTACTTTTAATAGCTATATACAACTGTATTACAATTATTGCACGCCAAACAATTGGCCATAAATTTATTTAAAATGTCTAATTTTTGCACTTAAATCCGAATGCAAGACTTCATGTCTTAAAGTTCACGTATATACATATATATTCACATTTGGCAGTTTCGTGAAATCGAAGCATACGGTAAGACTAGTTAAGAGTCACTGCTGTGAGCCTACACAGACTCGGTTTTCGGTTGTTCTAGGGGTGTTATTGGTATAACGGGAAGGGAGGAAAGAGGAGGGGAAGACTTTACGGTTCTATCGAAAACTCCGACAGAGCTTTCACTGTGTGACCAGAGATCTTTGAAAGAATAGAGAGGGGGATACTACCCTTGGCAAACTAAGGCCACCCCCAATATACATTCGATTTTTGATCTGCTGTTCGTGTTGCAGTCTCCTCCCACTATTAACACTACTGACACCAAAACCTATGCTGTTCCCTCTCTTCTCTTTCCAATCCGACCTCACACAATACGTGCTACCATGTGCACGTACATCTTTGCTATAGAATCGTTGCTCGAGCGTCAATTTAAAACGGAAACAGTTAACATTGAATATAAAACTATTTATAAAAGTAATACGTTAACAATCTCATGATAATTTTAATTATGCTATTTAAGCGTGTACTAAATATTGTTATTAATATAAATTAAGTACAGGAATAACAAAAAATGAAAATTTTATGAAATGCAAGAAAAATATAACGGAAACAACAATAATATAAAATCTTCATTTTTAACTTAAAAAACTGAGAAGTAAATTTCTTTTCACACACAAAACTGATTAATTATTAATAATAATATCTCTTTTTGTTCACTTCCGTTATTAATTCGTAAGCGCATTAAAAACAATTGCCACGAGTGTAGAAGTATGAATATCTGTTTATATTGTGTATTAGTCAAACGAAATCACGGGATAATCTGTCTCCTTAACGTTAATATTTGTAAACATATTTACACGTCTTCCATCGTATTTACAAGGATTCCGTCGAATAATGTTTATTGTCGATTATATAAAATAACAGAAACATTAAGACGTTTAAGTGAGACGTATTGATTAAACACGATGGACAAGGCGTCAACGATAAAGAGGGCTAGGTTAAAAGAAAACAATTATCTTTAACGGAAGATAATAGACGGCCTTGCGGACAAACTATAAATAGTAAAACACGGTCGAAAAAAATGATTGATAGTTGGGTTCGAAATGGTGACCAATCCTACGGGCGGGGATTCTAAACGGCCGATCCGAGCGGACACGCGTCTGCACGCATGCACACATTCGTACGCGTCACATGTATACAGTCAAATTTAGGCGTACATACACGAAGAATTAAACGACGCTAGAAGAATGCTTCCGCACTCTCACGCGTGTGGACGTGAAATGCATTCTATGTTAGTCACTGGCCTGATAGCAATAAATAATAATCCTTGACGGGTAATACTTGTGGGAAGGGTCGAGGGTTTCCGAGTTGGGAGCATTTCGTTAATGATTTTGGCTACTGACTTTATTTTCGCTGGCTTGCGACTAGCTTGCGTTGTATCGTCGACGAACATATATAGAATACGTTATAAAAACATTTTCTAAAAATTAAAATCGCATAATTATCACACGTTGATAGTAATTTGATTGCTCTCAATGTGAGTTTAATCGATATTCAACAATATTTTTTATCTTGAAGGAAATTACTATGTAAGTTTATTTTATTATGTGATAATGTTTGTTTATGATGACATGGTAAGTTTAATTATTAAGAAATAAAAGGATCTAAATGATATGCATCTTGCAATGTTACAAAATAAAATAATTTTTATGCTTTACAAGTTTTTTTATAATAATGTTAAATTAGTCAGATTTTGTATGTTATCTTAGTCCATCGAAAAATTTGTCACGCTAGTCTTAACTTTCACTAGACCCTTTTACGCAAGTTACGTGAAATGATTATTGTGACTATTGTATTAGAAACAATATTGTGGTCCTTTGTAAGGGCTCTGCTAGGCAGGTAAAGATAAAATCGAGAACAAAACCGAAGCATTTTTACGACCATGGATGGCAATAAATTGAAAGTTTTTATTTCGAAAAGAAGATCATAACTAAAGAAACGTCAACTAAACTATAAAAAAAATGACAATATTCAATAAATTATGTTGCTACTTTTACGTGACATGTTTTCAACAATCATCAATGTATGAGAAAGAGAGAGAGAGAGAGAGAGTATTTATTAAATGTGTAAAATAGAGACATTGCGCGCAATCATAGTAAAACTTATAATAATCTAAACACAAAATTATATAATTTTATATGATCCACTTTATTCTCTCAATATTATGCTACATTTAAAAATATTGCGTATAAAAATTAAATCCAGTACAACTGTACAAAATATAAAATATTTGAGAAACATTCACACTGATTATTAGTTAATGTAGCAGAGATTGCGTAGGTTTACGTTGTTAGAACGGTGTAACATCTCATAGGGTGACATATGTGCTCAATCCCTAGCCGATTCTCCGCCATGTGAGCAACCATTGAAATAAGGAATTTTCGCAAAAACGAAAGGGAGGGGAAGAAGAAAGAGAAAAAGAGAGGGAGAAAGAGAGAGAAAGACGTTTGTAGCCATTTGGGAAAATTGGGGGTATCGAAATCAAGCCAGACGGTACCTATTATTGTATGATTAATTTATATTTCGTTTGTGGTGTGCCATTCTGCGACAAATTACGCCATCTATGATTTTATATATCAATATAAAATAATAATTTATTTTGATATCTTAAATATTTCATTAAAATTAAATATATATTTGTCTTAAAAACTTTAATAAAATAATTTAAGTCAGTGTTTGTAGTTTACACTTAGGACTAAAGACGCAATAATTTCTTATACACAGTTATTTAAATATTACATTGACTGAACTGATTTTCATACTTAAATGACAGTTTTATATTCTCATCGACTACGCTTTGTTCACGACTGTATATCCAGATTTCTCCACACTTCCAACTGTCATGTGAGCAACTCTCGTTGTTCTGAATAACTTAGCATTAAAGTTTTTCTTTTGAAAAGATGAAGTCTCGTTATTTAATCCTATGTATTGGTTTTTGAAGAGGGCTCAATCACGTAGCCGAAATATGTTAAACGTATAGTTGTAACGTACGAAATTAAACATATCAGATTTCTTTATGTATAATTGAAAAAATATATATTTTGTATTACGCAATAAGTTCTGCGGTTGGCTCCCACATATCCTGTATTCCTATACTTTGTAATTTTTATTATAGAGAGTCCTTTAGCATTTTGTTTACTTATTATTGTCAAAATAATTTGATTAGTGTTAAATCTAATATTTCTAATTGCAAGTCTTTTTGCTTTAACGAAAAAATAATAAATTTGCATTACACGGCACGTGTCTTCTGTACTAAATTTATTTCTAACAATAACTATCAAAACGTCACTAGATCATGCTGAGACACGCTGGGACAGAACGTGTCTTTTTTGAACGAAACTTTCGAACAATTGCCCAATCTTTGACGGCATGGAATGCAAAGGACACCGAAAAATCTAGAAGAAGAAATCTGGCTTTGTTACGTTTCCTACGCTATTCAGATACAGTTTTCCATTGTGTCCGGTAAACTACCCTGTTAAATTATTTTGTCAAAGAGGTACAAAGTATCTTAGACGACAAAGAAAATAATTCTTTTGCCGAATTATATTATATGTAGGAACTTAATAAATTTTATCTTTTCACGAAATGTGTGCTTATAAAATTACTTAAGTACTTGCGAAATTGAAAATCAATTGCACACTATAGATGTTTCATGCAATATGTAATTGCATAGTATATTGTCTATATTTTGACTCGAGATTTTCCATGAAGTGCACTTTATAAAACGATGAATTTCTCTTTTAATATAGACATCACAGAAAACAAGCTAATGTTATTTGCTGGGATGTTGAAAATAGTTTTATAGTCTCACATTTAAATGCAGAAAAGCCATAAAGGTCTCAGGTATCATCGTGCGCACGAGTTTACGACTCGAGAGTATTTATGACTTATTCATCATAAAAAAAAAAAACGGAAAGTCATCATGTCCCATAAAGTAAGCATTGACAAATTTGGAGCGTTTAATTTTTCAGATTTTACACTGTCGCGTGTGCTTAGTGTTTGAAGAGCCGTTTTCATATCGAAGAATTCCAAAGAGTTGGTTAATCAAGAATCGATATGTTTCAATAAAGAAATATTTGTGTCAGATATATTTTTTAAAATTTCATGTATGAAGTGTACTTTCAAGGAGAGAGGGATTATCGATTCAACGTTTGTTTGCGTAACGTGTTTACTTACTTCTCGCCGCGAATATCTTCCCTCCTCACTACTCAGTCTGCTCGGTCGGGGCACCCTCGTGCCGAGCCGAACTCAGCGGGGATGGATCCGCAGTGATACGAGGGAGGAAGGAGAGCGGGTACAGGGGGAGTAGGACGTTGGAAATATCATTTATCACGACCAGGACTGTCAATCTCCGCCGCATTGATACGATGATAGTCCACCGACGTCACGATGCTTCGCTAGCTGCTCATCCGCCGTGGAATCGTCGACGTTTCTCATCGCGGCGTGCGTAGGATGTTCCGTCATAACGTTGTAAATTAAAGCAACACACGCTTGATCATTGATATATATGTGACGTTAACCTATTACATGCACATTAGCATAATTTTAATCGATAATTTATATCGAAAATAAATCCATGAATTAAATTATACGTCGGAAACAAAAACTAAAACCGGATTCAGTATACAATCAATTATAAATGGTACAATAGATCTTGAATTCAAATGGCTCATCTGTAATATCAACACTATTAATCTATTAATACTTATGAAACATTAAACTTATATTATCTTTTGTTGCAGTCACATTAGCCTTTATTATGTACAAATGTATTCTTTGGTCGGTTACTATTCACACTGTTTCTGGTCGATGAACAGTAGATCCATTTTAAAACGGGACGTATATCGGGTGGCGAAAGTTAATGAGACTTTTGCGTGTACCGGAAACCAGTGGATTCTTCTGCTGCTAGGGAAGACAGTTTCTACCCTCTCTTGTAAGCTGCGTATCGTGTGTAACTGCCACTCCCAAATTTTGCACGCACATTAAATACTTCAAGCATTCAAGAAACTGCCATCTGATCCGAAAAATAATTTCACACGATTAAGATACCGATAATAATCTAATTATGACACTTCATTTTATTACTAATAATAATGTCGCAAATTTACAAAAGGTTATCTCATTGATAACAAACATACATAAATGTATTGACTATTAAGCAAATGGTATTATAAAATTTTTAATTAGAATTTAATAATAAAATATAATCTTTTTTTATAAAAAAAACAATTAATGTAGAAAGACCATGCCAGAATAATTATGCAAAAAGTAATATACATTAAAATTTTTATTTTGTACTATTTATATAATATTCTGGATAGTACAAAGTTTAAAGTTTTGTGTTAGAAAACTGCAGCGTAAATGAATGCAAAAATAACGCCTAAGGGAAGTTATGATGTAAGCGCGTTGGAAAAACCATTACATAAATCATACGCTTCGACGACCGGATGTGGTCGTTAAAGAATAATAGTGATCATTGATCGATATTTTCCCACGAAATCTATTCTCGTTAAATAAAATCATTTTGGCATGCTCGCAGGATCAACTGGATCTAGATCGCCGTGACGTTAGTACTTCAAGGTTGACGAAACATTTCATTAAACCTACTTACCTATGCTCGCACTCGCAATAATCATTACACAGATCGCTTACTGGGCATCAAACGTTAACGAAGGCCGATAAATTCACGCGGACAGTCACTCCGGGCTAAAATTCTGCGGGATCGACAAAATGTTTAATTGATCTGAGTAAAACTCGCATGCGGAAAGTCGAGGTTGCACGGCTAGACGATGGCGTTCAATGTACCATTAGGTAGTTATTGCGATCACCGGGTGGAATGGCGTAGGTTGTACGGGCACATCGACTACGGGCTTGCACACGCGCGCGTAAATACGCATGTAGGTATACGCGGGTAAGCCAACGTGGCTTCATTCACGTCAGATGTGAGGCGACCACGTCATTTATCTGCCAGCCAGTCGGGCTAACGATGCATTGCCGGTTTGTTGGCCGAAGTCATGGCATTACCATACAGACACCGCGAATGCATTCGTACGAAATGCAGATGCAAGTTCTTGAGGGTTGAAATAAGCGGTTTGCACGTACGGTACCGGCATTTAGCGAGTTATCATCACCGAGCTAGCTCATTAACACCCCAATTCACGCATTCGGTTATACGCTATATCTATATGTGTATATACGCGCTGTTTGATATTTACGATCGAGATTACGGCCGATTGACACCAGCCGCTTGTGTCCATCGACATTATCTGTAGCTCGTTATCGTTACACTTCTTCGTCGCGGTCATTAGATATAATTACCCGATTATTTGTAGTCATATATTGTTGAGAAAAATATAGTCTTGTAAGACAGTAAACTGCATTGGCCGACGAATGCGCGATAATTATAATCGGTTATTGACTGCAAAAAAGTTTATACTTGTTCTGCGCGATATAACGCCAATGACATGACATTCGCTAAGATGAATGACGCATATAGAAAAATGGCACGATTACAAATTCAAACATGCGTTGTCATATTGTGTTAAGGCCGCACGTATGTACAGATCGATGTGTATATGTATTATATGTCATTATCTTAAACCAATTTATTATCATTTTTATTTGAGCTTTTTAATGTTCCATATTAGTGGTGCAAATATGTATATACATATATATTAATTTATTTACAGTCAGATGAGTTTATTGGACTTGTATATTCAACAATTTCCAATTTATTTGGAACATGTTATTTCGTTTATATATAATTATTTAGTAAAGAGCGAAAAGGATATAAGCAAGTCGCCTCAGCTATTATAAAATATCATTGCAAATGTAAACGCATTAACAAATGTTTATTAAAAAAAACAAAAATTTTAACAAAAAAAGCGGTACATTTACCTAATCCTTACTACACATGATTGCTTGGTCATTTACTGCACACGACAAGTCGTTCGTGTTCCGAGTTAATTTTTATCACATTTACAAGTATACAAAAGTTATCAAGTAATTTTTTTACATATACTTAACATTTTTAGAAAATATTTATAAAATTGTGTATTAAAAAAAGAGAAAAATAAAGATCAGCAGGCCTATTCTGTAACTCTTGACGCAAACTTCGTTATTGTTATAATGCTGCTGCGCATCTTTTTTACAATGGTAAAAGAGCTGCGTTATAATGATAATAAAATTTTCGTTAATATTTATAAAATTAGCCATGCCTCTAGTATTTCAAAGAAAAGAAATGTGCAGGACATGAATGTCAATCGTATGTACTAAAAGTTAAGATATATAACAAATCTCCAGGTGTTTTGTTTTTAATTTTTAGATTTTTTTCTATTTTATTTTATTAATTAACTGAACATTTAATTCAACCGACGTAGTAAAACTAGTGACAAAAAAGTTACATGATTATCAGTATTTGCATCGTGCATCTGTGCAGTGTCCATGAAGGTAATTAGACAGTTCCTGCCGAAGTCATTTATTATTATTCAGAGACAGCAAGAGAAGGATGCGTGACCCTATGTTGTTATTGCGCGCGTAAAAAATTAAGAGATCCACCGTGAAAATTATCAAGTCCATTATCATACTTCCAGCAAAAAAGTTTATTGTTTATAATTTACTTTAAATATATTGTTAATGTTAATAAATATATTTCTAAGAGAGAAGCCGTATATTTTTTTTACAGATACAATATTATTTATTATCTATAAATTGTTACAAATTTATAAAAATCGAAGAAGTCGTTATACTCTTATGCGATACATGACAATATTATATATATAAATGTGTATAATTATATGTATACACACACACATATATATGTATATATAACAGACTTATAGTGATTGTTAAGGAAATAAATCGCTTGCGTTGATTTGTTTGTTTGCGTGAAAAATAAATATTTCTTAAACAAAATTCGATGATCAGTTTCATATTAAATATCAGCTCTAATCATTCAATTTTTGTTATTGTAAAAAAAAATCTAGGGAAATTGTAAAGTCTAGCCAGAAGAAGAATTAGACGTTAACGCTCATGCGGAGAGGAGATTCGTAGGAGAAGAGAAGGGGGAAGGGGTACCTAGTGGAGGGCTCGGTTACGTCCAAATAGAAATTCAATTGATCTTGTCCGGTAGTGTCAGGTAATCCATCTTGTTCCTTCCGCCATGTCTGGAGCCGTGTCTAAGTTGGACTGTGAGGAGGTTTCCGCGTTTCTCTTTCTCGTTCTCTACTTTTCGGTTGCTGCGACGTTCCGTCGGCTATACGGTTCCGTCCGTCGCCGTAGAAAAAAGAGGACAGCTGTCCAGCCGACCGCCAAACTACCCATTAATTACGATCCTGGACACACTCACACTTATCCATTTGTTTGTCTTTCCATCTCGCTCCCTTCGTCGCCCCCCCGCGGTTGCTCAGTTACCACCACCCGTTGTGAATAAAAATCGCTCTGCCAAACTACAAGTCGAGCCGTCCCTTCGTCCCGTGCCCTGCACTTCCGCATTCTTTTTTTCGGACTGCGACCGAGCGGCGCGATGAGTGGATTTTTGCGCTGGGCATCCTTAGCCACTGTACAATTATTGCGCATCATTGTGCAACGAGGAAATTGGCTCCAGTTGCCATTTATTATAATATTCACGGTGACTAAGTTCGCGATTTGCATTCATCTGTTGATCGTGACGATGGTGTGCACTTGCGTTTCGGACCAAGTACTCTGTTCGTAAGATAACAATGATTATCCTTCAGATCATCGATTTTATCCTCCTCGCGAGATCGAAACGAGGCAGCGCAACGATTGCAACTACGATAAGCTACCAACTATCGGCGCGAGCTGTTCATGCGCGTGCTTGTACGGGATGAGCTAATTGGTAATACAACTTTATTACTCTCCGTTAAGTAATGACGGTCTGTGTTAAGTATGCCCGGTCCGAAGGGTATGAAAGAGACGTATCGATACCGGATCAAGATAAAGGCGCGCATGTACGAGAGATAAGCCATTGTAAAGTATAAAGTACAGGGAGTGCATCCTCTAATAAGGCGATAAGGGTCACCTACCAAACGATTTCTGACTGCCTTGAGCGATCTCAAGTCGGTGATCTAGCGCGAATCGATGATCGGGGAACAAACTGGAATCTTTGGGACGCCTACATCCGCTAGTCGGATACACGCTGCGTTGCGTGCAAATTATTTTAATAATAATGAGACTGAAGAAAAAGATTCATTCAAAGATTCATATATTATACTAAAGTATTAATATTTTACATAGACGCTTCTTTAAGCTTCTTGAAGTAATAATAGATAAACATTGGATATATTTAAATTACCAAATCAGTTGATGCCAATGAACCCGTCAAATCGAAGATTTAGATGATTTACGAAATTTAGATGGGCAGGAAAAGAGATCCGAACGTTCGCAGCTACTTGCGGATAATTAATAACGCCGAGATCAAAAGTGCGGCCATTGAATGTTCGCTCATTCACAAACGATCTCTCCGCCCAGATGAATGCGAACCAGATCGTTACAAGGGTATTCTACGGGCGTGCCACGTATGGGTGTCTTCAGGTCAATACTGGCGGTTTGGTGAATACAATTATTAATGCCGTCATTAAGAGCATTTACCATTTTTTAATACCTACGATCAGGAAGGAATATAATCCATTACTCAACCGTTGGTTGTTAGACGTCCGTTTTTTATGTCTTTTCAGCCTGTTGCCAATAGAGCAGTAATGGAAAGTTGCACTCTTTTTTTATAAAAAATATTTTATATAGTTTATATTACATTATATATATATATATATATACATACATACATATATGAATAACGTTTTTGTTAACTTTATTTGCGAATTTTAACTGAAGGCTTCTAAAGGTCAATGTAAGCAAAATAAAACACTATAAACATGTACATATGTACAACATTATGTATAAATATATGTGAAAAAGTAAATTATAAACAATTCATTAGTTTATATAATTTATTAGTTTGTAAAATATATATCTCTTTCTACAAAAAATAATTTATAATTAATATGCGTTTTCTTACATAAAAATATATGCATCTATTACGTGAAAAACATAAAAAATTAAGAAATTAGATGGGTATAGCAGTGAATATATATTTTAATCGCAGTTAAGAGAGAGCAGCCACAAAGGAACAAAATATGCGACAGAGACACGTGTCAACGTAATAAATCGTAGCGATGTCCAACATACGGTTTACTTTAGACGGTAAATTTGAATATATGATTGTAAATTGCACATGGATAGTGATTACGAAAATGTTCATGTTTTATAATAATTCTTTTTATTTAAAAAATTAAAATTTTTTTTTAAATATCAATTTCTTTTTTTTTCTCTTCTCATATATTAATATTCCTAATAAATGCGTTATGAGTAGGAAGAAGGTTTTAGTTTTAGATATGAATGACACAAATTAAGAAATTTTTTGTCCACTATTATGTGATTTGTTAATAAAATTTTAATTTATTTTAATTTATTTGTTTATGTTGTAAAAATATCACATTTTTTTAACCCATTGAAATTTCTTGTAAATATTGATTATACAAATTTATCAAAATGTGTGTTGTGTAAATTATAAATCTATCCAATATGAAAAGGAAGCTTCCTATGCCATGAAATCTATTATATGTTTATGAAAATCATGTGCACCGAAACGCAATGACAGGCATTCATAGTAGCATGAAAATGACTCCTCGACGCGGATCAAGGATGATATCTAAGGCGGAGAGAAGACTAGAGAAGCATCGTCGGGATTATATGGGGCGCGTCCACGTATACACTCTCCTAAGCGCACTCCCCAGAATATTTCCATCTCTTCCTGTCTCTTCATTCTCGTCTTCTTCCTTCTGCTATTTCTTTCTCCCCCTACATATATGACGAGCGCGTCGCGCACAGTTTACATCCACACCTCCAACCGATTATTTGTTGCTTCCGTTCCGAAAGACTATTTTCAACCGACAACATTTCTATTCAAATCCGTTGTACGTTAAACGAAGCTATTGAAAACGCAATGCTCATCTCGTTTGTGTGTGAGAAGTATCTATTATTATTTACTGAATAATAAATCGTATCATTTTCTAAAAAAGACATATATTTACATTTCACTTTGTATTTATCGCAAGATCTTTATTTATCTTCTTCGTTTCAAGTGTACAGATATGCGTAATTAACCCTTTGGGAGAGATTGCGAATGTATATACTTATCATTGGAGTGCACGCAACGGATAATAGCTATATACTACAAGAGAGAAGCTCACGCGCACATTTCCTATCTTCAAATCATAGAAAGTTCTCATAGATCTGCATTTAAAAGATTTAATGAGCGTTTATGTTTAAAACACACAATGATTTTTTCTGAATTTTATAAAAGTATATTTTCGTGTTATCTAAATATTCCTGTTTCATCCCAAAAATAAGTTTGCAACGCATTGCGGAAATAAAAAAAATTGCGGCATGAAAAAGAGACTCAGATGTTCCAGGTAGGCGGTCGTAGTTCCTTCAGCAACACAGCGGTTCTTCTATACAGTTTCTCTAAAGCCGTAACGCACGGGGTTTACAACTAGGAAATTATGGCGCCGGCTGGTGGTACGCGAACAAGATTTGAGCTCGAAAAGGAGTTATCAGGCGACTTAATCGAACGATTAATGGTACGGCACGTGTAAAAGTCCTACAGAGACGAAGAAGCGCGCGAAAGAGGAAAGGATGGGAATCGAGGGTAAGAATCAACCAGTGATTCGGATCGGCCATGAAACCGCTCGTTAGACGCTGGACTTTAATGTGATCCTCCCGTACATTTAAATAAAAGACCGAACGCTGAAGTATTAACTAATTATTTTGTGATCCAATGAGATCAATCGCTATATAATACAATTCGCCCCGTCACAAAATGCGCGTCTTTTCGTAAAATGTTGATATACAAAGTGATTTATAAAGAAATATTTTCAAAACATGTATTATGAAACTATTTGGAATAGATTTCGATCAAAATTATTTCGTTTTCTCTAGAAAACACAATAGAAATCTAGAGAATAATTGAACAATTTTAATCGGAATCTATTCCGAATAATTTCATATTACGATGTGTTCTTTATTGACATATTTTTATCGCTGTTATTGAGATGAATCTCACAATCAATTAAAATACAATGAGTATTTAAGCATGCAGATTTAATATAAAGTTATGCAAAGTTTAAAACTATTAAAATTTAAAATGTTCTATAATTTTGAAGTAAATATATCTTTCAATCAATTTGTGTGTCGATACAAATAGTTAAATTGAAGCTTCCAGAATTAATTGAAAATTTACTATCTAAACTTTCGTCATAAATTAAAAAATAAAATAATGGTTGAATTATTTGGATTGAATTAATTAGCAGGAAGCCGCTTTTTGTATAATTTACAGCTAACTTTTGAAGCTCGTTTACAAATACGATCTAATCCTTTTTCTCTCCGGATTGGAGAAATATCAACGGTGATGGAACGATTCGAGACGCGTTAAATATTAAGCCGACCACGAGGCACACCCGAGTTGACTCATAATGAGGGCGTTTTCTGTATCTTGGAGATAAAACCTATGCATCTCTACTGCTGATCAGGACCGCTCATTAGCAGTAGATTAATATGATCCGGTCGACGGAACGACTAAACAAATACACGGTAGCCATGTCCATGACAACGTCCTCATTCGTTTGGCTGCTCCAAGCATCCGGATTTCAACATGTATGCAGTAAAATATAATCCGGCGCAAATCAGAGAAACTTCAATGTGTAATTGTGATATAAAACTACGTAGCTTTAAGACTAAATTAATAACGATTAGAGTAATTAATTACGAAAATATCAACGGATTGAAAGATATAAACAAGAAACGAAAAAATGTGAGATGACCGGTCCGCAAATATTCTTGCATTAGTTACTTGGGATAAATCAAATATCATAAATCTCGGCAGTTACGTATTTTCTATCGCCATCTTAATCTCTTAAATACGACAGCGACATTACTCTACAGATCTCAGCAAAACCACCTAAATAAGTGAGACACATTTTTTACATTTTGTCGCGAGAGACGATCTGCAATAATATTGCAGCTCGTAGATTGAAAGTTACGAGGGAGTAAGTAAGTAAAGAAAACCGTAGCCTTACATGGAACTTCGCGCGAAATCAAGATCTCGGTTAAGGTGGGGACACGAGGGTAATGGCGTGTGCATTATTCTGATAAATCGCTCCGACTGGCGTCAATCCTGACTTCGAGCTGACTGGAAATCTTGCCCGGCAAAATCTATACCTACCTACACAGGATGCTTGAAGTCAAATCGCGGCATCATCGAACGGGAATGCCAGACGAAAAATATGTCATGTGATTGACAGCATACGTTTTACCTCTAAATTAAATAAAATAAAAAATATCTATGTATATCCTTTGTTTACACATGGAGGCAATTATACATATTTATGCATCTACTAAATTAAATTTATATAAGAGATAACTGTGGCAATATTAAAATTAGAAAATTAGATCTTTTAATGAAATAATTAGAAATTTTGCATTTTATAATACTGTCTGTTTTGCGCGCGCACGCGCGCGCGCGCGCGCGTGTGTGTGTGTGTAATGATGTGATAATTTCACGTGTCGTAAAATATAAAATGATTGTAAAATTAACGCAATGCTAATTGTATTATTAGTAGTTATTATGTTTTAATAAACTATATTAATTTATTATATTATAAAGTAATTTATTATAATTAAAGTAAATTTATTATATTATAATAAAATTCATTTTATTTTTAATATTATATCTCTTTTATATGTATATATATATATACTTAGCAAAATTTTAAAAAAATTTGTTATTATTATTTAGACCATAAAGCAGATTTAGAGCTTATTGATTAATCCAGTTTTAGCAATTATTTTAGCGATGTAACCGTTACATTTGACTTATAGCTCAGTCGTAAACCACAGATTTATCGCAGTATTATCGATTGCTACTTTGACACTAATTAACAATTAACAGATATTAATCATAAAATTAATATTTTCGCGTTATAGGAAGTATCTTACAAATTAAATAATTAAGTTAAGTAGTTAAGTGTATTAAATATAATTTAAATATTACTAAGAAATTTAAATAATATTCTTCTTTTAATTTATTTTTTCCCTTTTTCTGTTGATACTAGATAAAAGAACGTTACAAGATTAGAAATATAACAAATTGTAAATTTCATATCTCTTATAAATTTAATATCACATTCGACAGAATATATTTGAGAAGGTATCGATAAGCAAGTGACACGAATCTGCACCGTACCTGGAGACCTGAAAAGAGCCTTCTACCCTGACTGCTAAGATTTATCGTTTAAACGTGCACTTATGGGTTCAAGAAAGGGTATTGCGTCACATATGCGAGGCTATAAATCATCAAAATATGAGTCGATGATAGAACGCAAAGGAATAACGTTTAGTACTTGAATTAACGTCATCTAAGGCATTTATACGAATAAATGATTGAATACGGTATTCATTTGAAATGACAAGTTCATCAATACTATACTATAAGGCCGAAAAATTCGAATTTTGAAAAAGATATCCATTGTTTTATACAATTTATACGTATTTTTATAACATATGACACAACGTGGCAAGCGCTGAAGCCCATGCAGATCTTAGAAGATAAAATTTAAGGATGCACGATCTCACATGCGAAGACGCAAAAAGATGCGGCTAAGTCAAGGAAAATCAAGTTCATCCCTGCACATGTTGCTACACTCGGCGAGATCTTCGCCCGAATGGAATTATAGCACGTGCTTTGAAACGTTGAACCCTCTCTCCGTTTATCTTCCAACTGCGGTAAAAAGAACATCTTCTGATATTCGCCCGTCATTCATACGTACCGAGAATTAATGACTTGTGCAGCGTGGAATTCTGTTATTTACGTTTCAACATTGAATATTAATTTAATTAGTTTACGAATGAAAAGATTGGTTTCTTTTTTCTTTTGTAACTGTCGCCATTTAATTTTATTAATTTATTTTAAATAAAAATAATTGGCATATCCGGCATATGCGATTGATTTCTATTCGTTGTATCTTGGAATAATGCAAATAACAATCGATATATATATATATAATAACGATTCTATAAAATATATTACATTAATTTAATGTATCAAGTAACTATAAAAGTGATAAATATTCATGTTACTTCACAAACTAATGATTCGGATAAAGAATATTTTATTAGTTACTGTAAAATTAAACTTAAAGAATATTTTCCTAGTTACTGTAAAATGGAACATCTGCTGCTTGTAAACATATATAATTTAGTTATTAAGATTTACCGTAGAAACTTAATTCATAGCAATCATCATCGCTACTATCATCGTTCATTCCCGCGCTGACCCCAGGCATAACAAACGAACGAACCAACGAACGATTCGCAACGACGACGATATTATCTATTATATTTAATGCGAACCTCTTTAGCCTCCGCTAATTGATAGCTGGGCATTAGCGTAATTGTAATGAGTCAAAATTACGGCAATCATGCGGTCTAGCGCCTTGGGGGAGGAGTTAAAGTCTTTGGCTTTCGGTGAATCTTCAAAGGAATTCGCCGTTGTATTCTTCCGTCAGACCAGTCCGACACCGATTATCTGAATATTTAATGCGTGAGAAAATAATATTTCTCTGTGTGTATATGTGTGTCGTATTAAAAAACAAAATAGAGAATATCAACGAAACGTATTTTACTTAGTTTATATATACTAACTAATACATATTCTTCAAAGTGCATTTTCTCTCCGCAAAAAATTACTTGATAAAATTGAAGAATATATGAACATCGAAGTCCTATTATCTTAGACATAACTTTCAGACAAATTAAATGTAATGTTTATAGCATTTAAATAAAATTAAAAATAAATCACGGACCATAATATCGAAACAATGCAAAAGATAAATTATTAGATTAATTATTAGGAAAAAATATGAGTCTTAATTTGTGCGAAAGATATGTTATAGTGTTTCATTAGATTATTCTTATATATATTTGGTATTATTATTACGATATTACAATGTCTTAATATTTACGCAAAGTATGAGACTATAAAACAACGACTGCTAGCTAAGAAGTTGTAAGAGTAAGTTAGATCGAAAAACGCTTCTCTCTGACAATCATGAGGAGACAGAGAATATGTAATGTAGTATGTTTATTTAGATAAGGGGATATGAGGTTTATTTCCTCGTCTTTGCGTCACGTCGGTAATTCATCCGGCACACGTCCTATCGAGATCCACAGGTCAGGCCAGAAGAGGATAGTGCGTTAGGAGGATGTAGTTTAGAGGGTTGAAAACGACCACGTCCTAATCGATGGCCATCTGTTGGGCATAGCGTGAAACAGCTATCAAACGTTTCAGCATGTCCCGTAGCTGGTAAAATGATGTCAGGGATTGTATATCGGTGGGTGGTTAATGAGAGTCGTAGAATTACATGAGAGCTTGATAACGATCGATATGCGACGCTTTTGTGTGTGCGTATTTATCGAATTGTTCGTTAACAACCCGACATATTAGATTGGACGTACGTTAAGAGCGATCATTAATCACTTTTGGTCATGAAATACACGTTCGAACAAATTATATTACACGTAACTTTCACTGTTACAGTGAAGAAGAAATAAGAGAGAGAGAAAAAGGGGGGGCATGTAAGTAATGCTTTAATCTTTGTTGTAGGCCGCGTGAAACTGTGTGATATAGAAAATCTAGTTGTCTTATTCAATAAAATTGAATGAATATCAAGTTTAGTTTAATATAATCGATATAGTTGACGTCCATTTAATTAATATTCGTTAGAGAGCTGCGAAAGAGCGAATTTATTATAATGTCTGACGTCAGTATGGTTGCCCGATCTTTCATCCCATAAGCACGCTCTGATTATTTATGAACGTGCAAACGCACGCGGCACAATCGATTTCACGGAGGCAAATTAGCCGGGGCCGGTCGGCAGACACGGACGTTAAAATAATAACGCTCATCGCTTTAATGGTCAATAATAATTAGGGAAATTCTTGCCGTCGGAAATTGGTCCTCGTTGCGAGTAAGCTTCTCCTGTTGCCGATCTCGCTTTATTTCATCGAATTATGCGGCTTAACGCCGCTCGATGATGGCCGAAATTCTTGGATGTGAAACTTTGGAATTAAGGAAGAAACTTTGTGTCGATAGTTTTACGTATAATGTCCGTCATAACGATCGAAGTTTTTAAATATTCTCGGAAAGACCCAGGCGAACATCTTAGCAACGAAATTTAATGGTGATTCAGACGTTATTCGATTGTTTTGCGTCTCATTGATTATAATTTAAATCTATGTGAAGCAAAAAGAAAATCGCATGATATCAATATTTTACATATAATATTATCAATATCACTCTGAAGCGAGTTCACTTTATTTTAATTGCCGCATATTTGCGCGAGATTTACCCTACTATCGTATCTCCTTCAAGTTCGATGATTAAGATTTTGGAAGAGGATTACCGAACGATTAGATATACAGCGAGAAACCAATAACCGTGAACTATTGCAAGAAATGAGAGCACCTTTCTTGTCCGATTCTCCCATTATTGCGAGCCGGGAAAGTTCGCTTGGTCTTTGAGGTTTAGAAAGTTAGGACATTACAGCCAAGATTAAAGCGAGAAAATTTGCGGGGAAGCGGCGGCGCGGTAAACTCATGGTTTCAGGAGTGGAAGAAGGGCGTTTTAATGGGCCACGATTAGCAAAGTGAGGCGCCAGGGAGCCGTAGACAGCAGAATCTCGAGAAACCACTTTTCACATATCCTTCGCGATTCTGTTTCTTGATCGAGCGACGTTACCAATACTCTTGGGAGTACAAAGTTTCCCCGTAGATTCTTAGAATCTCTAATGTGCCAGCTTCTACTTGCTACATTAATGATCAATACTCCTTCTACTATGCGGAACATGTCAGTCGAATGCGCAATTTTCTTGAAAATTCTACATCACTAACATGTACACCTTCCGTCAGGTGTACGTATCGCAACATAATGTTGCGAAGTAACGTTAAAAGTGGATATTTTTAATTACGTAAATTTCTTTGTATACAAAAGAATCTATTTATAATTACGCATCGTGCAGATAGCTTTTATTTAATGAAATAAAATATTCAAAATACATTTATCTGGCTATTTTTAAATATTATATTACTTTAGAGAATTTTAAGTGAGAGATTAACGCGTTTAGAAAATCTTATTTATCTCAGCTAAATCTTTGTCAAATGCGTATTACTAGAAGCAGGATGTAAAAGGGTATTAACATATTAATTTTTAACGAATCAATGTAAAATATTCAACGCAGATTCAATTATAACTTAATCACAGCTTGTCATATCATGTGACTCTTTCCGTGGAATCGGATCAAATCCAAACGGTATCACCGCGCTCGCTCGGGCCCGGTTAAAATTGTGCGGATTCACGATCGGTGATTACAAGTGGGACGAGAGCGCTCAGTTCAGTTCGCGCGGGCTGATACCATTTGCATTCTCGCGGCTGATGCAGATCCTCGTACGTATTATTTCGCAGGACTGAGGGAAATGTGTAATTCAAATGAGTTACGAGCGGTATCGCACTCCTGGGAAGTAGGTGCTAAGCGGTCGGATATGTTGATAGAGCGCCAGTGATACGTCGGACCGGTGGTAGAATCGCGATGGGGTTGAAACACGGACCCGGACAAGTCAGAGTGCGACGGAGAAAGAGGGCACGGCGGAATTGGGTACGGCGGAGCGAGAGGGCGAGGTGCAAAAGGGAGCTCTGTTTGTAATAGTCCACGATGGTGCGAGGCGATGAGATGTGATCGCTCGGCGATGAGCTGTGGGCGACCTGATGGTCCCGCAGCGGTACCATGCCCGCCTGAACTGTCTCTCTGCTCGACACTATACCGGATCCAGTTACCGTCTATGCTTATTCCGCGTTAACCTCCGGAATATCCGTCGCGTTCAAAGCGTTAAATTTCGCGAATTTTAATAATGGCGAATAAAGATTGGCGGAATAATATTACGGCGACGAGAAATTTTCTTGTCATTCTATGGTTATGGCAATTTGATTAAGCTCTATTGTTTTATCGGAAAGTAGTAATTTATCGTAGAAGTAATTAATGGGGATATTATTATAAATCAGCATTGTTCTCGAAAGCGGAATGGAACGGATTAAATAAAGTGAAAGAATAAAGCGTAGAGTGCAATTAATATTCAGATACTAAAAATTGTATTCTGATCTGTCTTTACGAGCGGCAGACCCTTATGACCGTGATGGACGATACCTTCAGCCGGTGCGGTAAAAGAACGGGCGATGCAAAGTGATAACATAATCAGGTGATAATGTGGCACTCATATCTCAACGCGAGAAATCCAGCACGTGGTACGAGCAAAAGAGACAGAGAGGGGTGGGAAGGGAGGGAGGAAGAGAAAGAGAAAGAGGCATAGCGTGGCGCACGAGAAATAGCAGTGTAGGAGGAAGAAAGCAAGAAGTATCACGAGGGTCTCTCATTGGCTAGTTTACTTGGCATCTAGAGACCCTCTAGAAACTCAGACAACGGTAGGGAGTAAGCGACGAATGACAACACCATTCAAGGAGAGTGACTGTAGCGAACAGCCATCGTTATCTCTTAAATAAGGGGGATGTCAGGGAGATCCGACGGTGATAACACTTGTTGAGATGCACTCTCATTATTCTACTAGATAATCATCGCCGCCAAATTAATTGAATTTTAAGCGGGAGAATATAGCTTTGGCTACAAAGGTATTCTCAAGTCGTATCCACATTTCAATTTGATAACAGAGCGATGCTGCGCCCACGCGTTTTTGCAAAATCGATCAGAATCGCATCTCAAACACTGAAACACACTTGGTATGTTTTGGAAAACACACCAAGATATTTTAAGAATATAATAATAAACGTTAATACAAACTCAATACTAAACAAATCGATGTCTTTAACATGAAGAATGATTACATGTTGCACTAGGCTAGGAACAAGCATTCGCCTTATGTACCGCGGTAACCTTAAGCTTCCTCAAGGAGATGAGGTATCGCGAGAATAAGTAAGAACTCGCGACTTACACGTGCCTTTGAAATCCGGCATCTCGGCGAGATGCATTGGCTTGTCTCGTAACATGTCGCGCGACGTTGGAATAATGCGGGAATCATTCGTTCATGACCAATCGCGAACGTAATGATGTTATGACGTGACGTGGGTGAGAGTTACCATAGTCAGAGCCGGCAACAGGAGCAACGCTCCGCAAGATGGGAATGCATCAAGTCCGAGTTAGGGCCCGAGCAAACCGAGCCGCGCGCGCGAGCGGTGCGCAGTCTCCTTCTTCTCCGACTTATTATTTGTAGCCACAGTGCGGTGGTTGCCGGCGCGCACCAGCATCCATTTAATCTCTCTCAGTGAGGAGCGTTTCTTTGATCAGCGCGCGACCGCATCTGCCTGGTAATATCTCAAGCCGGTCCTGCAACCGGCGTCCCAGGCGCGAGCTCCCCGTCTTGCCTGCACCGAGGCATTTGTTGCTGTCAACCAGCACCTCGGATAGTCTCTGTAGTCGTTGACTGCGTGCCCCGTTGCCTTCCCTTCCTCTTTCACCTTCTCCTTATCCTTATTTTCCTTCGGCTGCCCTCCGTTCCGACCGTGCCGAAGAAGTCGCGTGCGTAATGCAAACGCGACTTCACGAGAAAGCCTTATCCTTTTTACTTTTTCTCCCTTCTGTTTCTTTGAACATTCAGTATGTGATTCTTTTCATATAAAACGCTTGAACAAAAATTTAAATTAACTTTGAGTTAAGGCAAAAAAATCTTCATTTTTATCATATCAGGTTTTAATTATTGATAAATTTTGTATTAAAGTAATGAATTGTAGTCATGCAAAAAAAGTTATGTGAAGAAAAAATTATGAAAAAATGGCCATTTTCGAATTAAATGGTTCTTCCTTTCGACTCCTCTTATAAAATGAAAAAAATTATAATATGAAGAAGAAAGAATATGGTATAGAGGACGCTGCAAGGAAAATCTGTGTTTCGTAACAACCCGGAAGTAATCAATTCAAGCAATAATTTTTAATGCTTGATTCCGCGATATGGTATATAAACCCTGAACGCTCCTACAGTTCCGCGAATCAATTAAGGCGTAGAAATTCCTAACATAATTACTTGCGCACCTAGAAATAATTTCCTGCTTGTATAATTCGTTAAGAGCACATAATTATTAACTAATTACAGGCACATTAATTATGAACAATTAAGTAAATTTTAAAGGTAACCGTATGTGACGGGTGCACAAGAAGCTACATCGAAACGTGCGTAAATATGGTTGGCAATAATTAACTCGATGCCACTACATTAATGCAGTCCTTATCTCTAAATAAATTTTTATATAAAAATATGTAAGTATTTAAAAATATTCTAAATATTATATATATAAATATAAATACTTATTTCAAATAATTTAGTTAAGCTATTGTTATTAGACTATAAAGACTCGATACTTAATATTTTATTTATTTTTCTCTTTGCTTATGTGCTTGAATATTATCTTTGAATTTATTCTTTATAATTTCATTACTAGAAGTTACTTTCGTATGATCGAGCTGTATATGTGTGTATGTATATTATTTACATCGCAAAAATGTTTATCTTTATAATTTCTGATTGGTTGAAAGTATTCGTTAGTGGGAACCACCGAAGAAAGCGGGAAACAAAATGTAATAACATATTAGAGCGACTTGTTGGAAGAATATGTTGCGTAGCTTACACGAGCGAAAATACAAATACATATATATGATAGTAATATGTAACGCACTTTGGAGTAATGTTACGTCAAACCCAGCGCCACCGAAAATATGAGCCGGCTGCCGAGCGCTTCGCTAATGCCCGGCCATTTATTATGCTTACATTATTTCGAGATTATTAGTCTTCTCCGCCTCTTCCCAAAAACTTTGTGTAATGTTTTGACTCGCGCATGGCCCCGCTAATATCATTGCAAATAAGCGCCATGCAAACACGCGATTTTATAATTCTGTTTGGATTTTTGCGACGGTAAGATTGACTATAGGGTATTTTTTAATATATACTATAATTTTTTTAGATTATTTAGTAGAGATTTCATTTATCACGTTCTTAAATTTATCTTCGTTCCTTGCACGCACGCACAAATTAAATTGTTTTATGCTTAAAACTAACTCGTGTGCACACAATTTAGAAAGATATTCTATAATATACAGTATTAAATAATTGTAGACCTTACAATAAAAAGATAATATCTTGTGCTTTCTAAAGCTCAACGGCTCATAATTTATACCGGAACGTTTACAACAAAGCCCAAATGTTTAAATGCTGATAACAAACAATAATCGAAACCGATAAGACCTCTCATGGGCTATAGGGTCGGACCAGGGGTCGAAGAGAATTTCGAGTGAAGTAGGGTGGCGAACGCCATAAGAAAGCTGGAAGCTTTCAATGCGGGAAGGATAAGAAATTACAGTAGAACGGCGAAATCGATTTAGCGAACCACCTTTTAAAAGGGGGGGATTTAAAAATAAATTCTTTTCTCTCATTGTTCCACCTTTTATTTGTTAACTTGTGACGAATCAAAATTGTCGATGTCGGGTAACAGAATGTAATTTATAGTCAGGGGACATTTTTTACCCTCATCAGGTATTTGAAAGTGCCCTATTTCTTACAGAGCAAATATAGATTTCACGGTATATTACCCACGTCGTTTTGATTGGATACTACTTCGACTCGCCCCATGGATTTGGGTGACTATATTCATCTTGGGTCACCTATGAAAATGACTACTACTGAAATATCTTTTCTAGCAAGAGAGATTGTAACTGATGGTCTTTGACGACTCTTATTGACAATCTGTTTTTTATTTAGTAATGATTACGCAATTGTCTTTTCTGATAAATTAATACGGTCACAAACAAATTATAATTTCTTTTTACGAATCTTGCATGTCTCAAAAGTATAAGTATCTTGGATTTCTTCCAATAAAGGAGAGGAAGATGTAAAACGGATGAATAAATTAAAATAGCTACTTTATATATTAAAATTTCTTTATCGCAATAATAAAATTTAATCAAAATGTGTGCAAAAGGTTTTATTAAAAAAAAGAAAAATAAATTTCTAACTCTTCTTGTGGTAGATCGAAATGTCCGAGAGCCACCCGCGGGTGGGAAACACACGAGGAAATTCGCGTACCGAGGTAACCGTATGTGAAACGTGAATTAGACAGCTGTCAAAGTCCTCTGTAGGAGAAGATGGAGTACTCATATATGTGGTGCGCGAAAGGGCATCAGAGAGCTTACGGAAGAGAGGAAAGAGGGGTTTGGCAGCCGAGCGAATGGATTTGGATATAGAATGGAGGTAAGGTAATAGTAGAAGAGATGGACGAGGACGGCAAGATCGGTAGAGAGAAACGGAGGGCCGATGGAAAAGGGGACAAAAGGGTATAGAGGGGGTGAGCACTGATAAATACCTCGCCATTTCTCTTTGTGCTCCCCGGCGAGAGCACAAACACAAGGCGGCTCCCTCCGTTTCAACCCGAGAGTAGCTACCTAAACCTTACTCTCTTCTTATTCCACGTCTCTGTTCCTTATCCCTCTTCATCTCTCTTGTACTCTACTATACGCTTCCTTTTCCTTTATCATCGATTTTCTTCGTTGCTCCTTAAATATTTCACGATCGACCTTACCGGTTATTAAAGTGGCAACTAGCCGAATGCACAGGTGCTAACAAATCGATGAAATACCTTTATCGCAATGTTATATTATTATATTATTATATATCAATAATATTTAAGTATATAATTATATTATGTATCTATAATAATAAAAAAGAGAAACATTGCAGTAATATTTTTTGATAAGTAGTACATAATGTAACAATTGTGAAACGTAAATTCTGCATAACCACGTAACTTCTACGGCGGAAATAAGAAATTTGATTTGAGATTTCCGGTTCTATGATGAAGATAAAAAAATTTTTTTTTAAAAAGTTACCTTTTTTATCTATATGTATCCAAATGATGTGATCGGTAAAAGATACTCTAAATTTGAAAATTAGAGTTCATCTAATTTCTTAACCAAAGTGAATCGCTTGTTTCTGGATGGTGAGGGATAAAACGATCGAGCAATTAAGGTAGCTCTTCTTTTGGAAGATTTTCTCCTCATTGTGGACTCGCACGAATGGCGGCCAATGCCTGATTTCTCTTCCAGGATTGGTTTTAAAATTAATGCTGTTTCTCCGTTTCGGCTCCTAATGGCTTCTGGGAGGAGCCCTGCGAGAACCAATCGCCTCCTGCAGTCAAACTGCCTTGAAGTGAAAGCACGACACCCACGAAACGATGTCGGTCGTGTGTAAGATTAGGCCCCGTTCAATCTTTCGCGGCTTTCCTTTCTTTTTTTTTTTATTTAACCGATCATTGAATTATCTTCATTACAGGGACAATTCTCTTAAAGAAGCCTTTAATTAAGAATCCATAATCATGCTCGTTAATACGCTACAATTATAATAAAACTTTAAAGCAGAGATATTCATTTATTAGGATTTAAGCAACTGTAAGCAACCCTTTATGTATAGTGTTTCGAACCAATTTTCGGCGAACTTACAGACATAAATATATGACATCCAATCGAAAGATTTATTTGTACTTTACATATTAATCTTACGGACAGAGCGACAGTCACACTCATTATCGCGGAGTCGAGAAAGTGCGCTTGCACGCGTATTTTTAATCACTTCTCGAATCCGCATGGGATAACTGTTCCTCTCCATCCAGCAATGAATACTCTCCTCTCGCGTATACTCGGTCATTCCATTCCACGCGAATATCGATATCGCGCCGATTATTCATCTGCCATGCAACTTTGTATTCACCGCGGAGTCCCGTTACTGCGCACGTTGTTACAACCGATCTCACGACAAGAACCTTACGTCCTGACAAAGGCCATATCGTGGACGTACCTGGCGTTTAGTACGTACATAGAATCGTGGGCGTGCAGGATGTTGCGTAGGCCACCGAGGATTAAGCAGATTAAGACGTCAGGCGCCCGCGGTGCTTGATTAATGCACGGCATTCACAGGAACGAAAAGATTCCTCGCTCTTTGTACGTTGTTGCGGTGGAAGACGATGCGCCGGAAATTACGCTCGCCTTTTCTACCGTAGCGATGGCAAGTGCTAGGAATCGTCACCGTGACTCGCGTATTGGCATACCGTTCACCGTGGCGCTTCTTGATAGATTCACATTTTTTAATCTGTCAATTTTTTTAATTAAAAAATGGATAATTTTTTTTATGTAATATTATCCATAAATGTACTACAATTTAAGGATGAATAAATCAAATTTTTGTATTCTATCGTGAGATTAGACATTTAGTACAAAATCTTGCAGCCAGTGGCAATAAACAGTCATTAATTGGACAATATATTAATGCAATAATAGTAATAACAATAAAATATGAAAACTTGAAAACGTAATAAGACTGCATAAATAATAAGAGTATAAAGTGTGAGAAGTTACAATCAATATAAACTTTTTTTTTCTCGATAAAGAAATTTCAACCTTCAACGAGCGTTCCAGTTTTATATACTTGACAACTCACTTACTTTACTGCTTGTATATAATTATTGAACGAATAATAAAAAACAAAGTTGTAGGATTATTACCCGCTTATAGTTAGTTGCTGTAATGAGGCAATCATCTTCTTTCACCGAGACGAAATCACCTGTCAGCTAGTCGTCGACGGCAGCTGTGTTGCCTGGTTGATCCACGGACTGCTGTCTGCAAAATAAGAAGAGTGTTGTAATGACGATCTAAATAGTATACCAAGACTTTAACAAACAATTAATGCGTCGTTAAACAAACACAATTGACTTGGTTATCATAAATCTATAAATTATATTTTCGGACAAGTGAGTCACAAAATAAAATTGATGGGCAATTTGCGATAGTGAATCTAATAACAGAAATTATTTGCTCTTTTTAATTTTGACATTTTAAAAGATTTAAAAGATTTCTGGAAAACGGAAAAATTGCTCACTTGTCTGACTTTCGTCAGATTTTGAATCATCCAGGTAGGATTTGACGAGGGTTTCGTAATCTTTCGGGAAGTCGTAACCTCAAAGCGAGTAATTTTAAAGAAGTGAATACAATTGATCCCTATCTTTGTCTCTTGATTGACCGAAGGCCCATCTGAAAATTGAAATGTCTTGAAAATGGATCACTCGTTGTCAGTTTGGAAGTGGACTATTAATAGTTACAAGCGCTTCAACCTTCAGAAAAAGGATGAACTTCGCATGATAAATAGCGTTCAAGGAATGACAAGCCTACGTAAACGTAATATTTATGTAGAAAAATATTTTTTTTTACTTGTCATTTAATTTCACAACTTATCTTAATAATGTACTATTAAAAAAAATTATACAGGTAATATGAAGTTAAACAATACATTGTTGATAGCAATATAATCGTTGATAAAAATTTATTTAAAAAGGTATTGTAAAATATATTATAATAATATTATATATATATTTTTTATAATAATATTTTACGTATTAGTCTAAAAAAATACGATTCTCTAAAATAAATCTCAAATCAGAAAGCATATTTTCTTATAAGCTTATTTAAATGTAATTTTGCTTAGATTCATCGCCTGAGGTGCGCGAAGAACATCCAATTGAAACGTCCAAGAGAGATGGATAGTTGTCACTCATACGAGATAGGTCTGACTGAGCCTAAAGTTGCCATTTTGAATTCCTCCGTGGTCAAATCCTGGGCCGAGTTTGAGGAATCGTAGGCGGAGATGAAGGCTTCACGCGGTGCGATGGAACGAGAACGAGAGATCGGAGCTCCTCGCTGGTAGGATGGATGCCGTCGTACGTTGGTACAGGCGCAGAGAAACCGTGTAGTACGCCGACCTGTACCCCGTACATGGATACACCCTATTCTGACTGGTGGATAAACGCGGTAAGAGAGAGGCGCGGCCCACGGTATCATTTATCATTGCGGGAGCTCATTAAGGCCGAATCTGCCGCACGCTGATCGTTTGGGATTACACTTTCCTTCTCGTATCCCTTCGGCATTTAACCCCCTACGCAACCCCGATCACCTTTTTCCTCCTTTCTTTCCTATTCGCTCTCTTCTTCGCAAATAGCGCGTGGTTTTGCTTAGCTTACTATTGTCGAAGGAAAACGTAGCGTCCATGCATTGAAATCTCGCTATAGATAACGTGGCTTATATTGCAGCAAGAATGTCCCTTTTTCCCCGAGTCCTATTATGGATTTAATATTCTTCTATGCGCAAAAAGTACGTAAAAAGTATACAAATAAAAATAGATTATATATAAAATTGGAAATATTTTTATATCGCACATGCAAAAGTAGTTTGCTTTATCTATATGCTCAAACATTTAACAGTATTGTTTTATTTGTGTACAGTTAAGCGTTCCTTTTATTTTAAAAGTGTACTTTCTAAAATTAGGAATTTCTTTCAATATGGAGCAATCGTAGAAATTTCTAAGTCTGGCAACTTTTACAGACGCCATTTACGCGCTCATCGTTCTTCATGCTGGACTTACATGCTGACCTCACTCGGTTTTTCCAAAGGCCTCCGGCGAAATCCGACGGATGGTGCATTAGCTCGCTCGGACCAGCCTAATGACGCCACCACATCCCCATAGGGAACCTTCGTTCGCTCGTGATTTCTTCCTCTCTTCTTTCTGTTACACCAGTTCGGCCACGAGCGATCCATCACCAGGTGAAAAAAGTCTCTTTATATCGTGCTAGTAGAGATGCCGCTTGCTTCTTTCTACGTTGTCATCTATTACCGGTACTTTCTTCAGCTTCTTTCTCGTATTCGAAACTTTACAACGCGCATTTTAGAACAAAATATTGCTTATAATTTGTATATATACTAGACGCAATCTAATGGGAATATGATTTTTTATTTAGAATTTTATAGGAGTAGGAAAAAGTATTATGAGGAAATATTATTTTTCATATATAACTTTATTAATAACAATTAATAATACATAAAATATGTATATAAAATTAATTAAAGTTAACGAAAAAGAGTTGCGTTTATAAAATAAACAATAAAAACAGGAAATAGCAGAACCTTTCTCGTGTATAAAGCAAGTACACATGAAGTTATCAACATCTCCAAAGTTTCGTTCGGACTTCCCTCGGTTAAGTTGTAGCTCGGGATACTCTATCGTTTTCCGGTTTTTGCAACGATACTCTCCTTACCGTGCCGGATAGCAGGCACTCGAAGTCCGTCCCTACTAGTGAGAAATGCCGCTAGTTTTATTTTGCCAGTTCCCTACGTTAGCGATTTTTCCATCACCGCGGCGAGATATTTCACCGACAATCTAAGAGTCGCAAATGGAGTCCACAATGAGGCAGAAATGGCTCGGTGCTCTGATGGCCCTCGCATTTGTCTTCACTCTGTTCCTTTCCCGCGTTCTCCTTCTTTCGATCTCCGAACACGCGCCTTTCACTCCCGCCTTCGCTTTTCTTGCCACCCTTGGGAAAAAGCGCGATCGACTACTGCTGGAGTCACGATCGTTGCTCGACTAACCCCCATGCATTAAATTTCAGACGATCGTTCAGACATTAAAAAGCGCTTTTCTCGGAAGCGTGAGAATTACTCGAAATGGGCAAAGTCTTTATCGATATTAGGCGCTTCGTCGGTCTCACTAACATTACATGTGTCCACAAAAAGAGGAGATGACAATTCAGTCTGAGAGACAAAATAGACGGCACGCAAGTCGCTCATGCTACCACCGTAGCGGCCATAGCAAGCAACGTTTCCGCAATTATAAGCCCATCAGCGGCAAACGAAGCTTCGTGTTTTTGTGACGGCTGGCACGGAGTCGACTGGAAATAAGGCGGACAGGGACGAAAGCATGGGAGATAACGCTCACGTATTTGTGGTGTGGTATATATATATAGATGAGCACGTACACCGATCAGGCTGGCTACTCAAGAGGCACAACGACGCGGTAACGCGGACATTTCGTGCATCAAGGACGGTCTGATGCGATTTTAATCATGGACACCCCTCACGCTTTTTCTCCGCCCGCAACCGAGAGCCCCGACTGCCAACAACATTTCCAAGTTCAACCCCCTCGCCACGCCGGTGTAAAACCAATTAATTTCATTGCTCTACTCTACGTGTAATCGAATATCAAAAGAACTCCTGAAAAGTGAGTGACAATCCACGCATTCATATTTTATGACTTTTATTTTATACTTGTAGACGATCTCTCTGTTAATCTTTTATTATCCGCAATTAGGGGCAAAGTCATGAATTAATTAAGAGTAATAAACCTCTTGCTTCTGTACTGATCGCCCGATCGTTATTCCGCCATTATTTGAAAATAGCTTCTTTGCGTATATGTCGCACATTATATCCCGATAAGAAAAATTTGTCGCGAAAGAGACTCTCTTATGTGCTATAGCAGTTAATAACTCATCGAATATTAATCTTTGGTCCAAAGCAACTGCTTCTAGATTTGTCTCGAGCACATTGATCGCGACAGTTGCACAACTACCATTGTTTGCGCGCGGCGGAAGAGTTCAGGAAGGACAAGCCGAGTGTCACCGGCGGCCTTAGAATACAGGCAGGCGACATAAATATGCATGTCTCCGCGGGCCCATGGCTCATGTGCCGGTGATCGTTATATCTCCATCTGACCGGAGACTGGAAGGGATGGAGAGGGTTAGTGGCGGTCCGGTAATACATTCAAAGTTGGACGTAGGGACTGCAGGGACAGAAAGGGGAACGTGGCGACTCTCCTCGGATAGTGTTGGAAAGAGGAGGAGATAGGAGAGTGGTGAAGTAGGTGGACATGGACAGAGGGGTGGCGAGGGGAAAGGCCGCGGGAGGCGGAGAGGGAGGTTTCTCGTGTTTCATTTCCTGAGCTCCTATATAACTTTGTGCTCAACTCGACACCAGATTAATAACGGCCCCACCTATCCTATTCTATCCCAACCCGAACAAGTTCGTGCTGTGTGTACACTCCGTGTGCTGTGCGCACGATGCCTGCTCGTATCACTTCTCTACTCTCCCTCTTTCTCTCTCGCTCTTTCTATCCCTCTCTCTTTCTCCTCATCTTGCACCCTCTCACGTTCGCCCTCTCTGTTCCTCTATCTGCCTTTTTCTCTCTTTCTCGCTCTCTCTTCCTCTCTTTTCTTCCTCCTTCCCCTTCTCTCTCTCTCTCTCTCTCTCTCTCTCATGTTTCTATCTGTCGCTGGATGCGCGACACGGTTGAAAATTCTGAACGTGTTACCGATCCATCCATGGACACCGGCACGCCCTGACAAACCGACATGTTGAAAACTCCAACGCGGCTGACCAATGCGATCCGTACGCCGAACCGGAGTAATCATATTTCATATTGCGATGGCTAACCTGTTATTTGTTGTTCGAGCACGCCGTTGTGTTGTTAGCTGATAGGCAGTATTTAAACGAAGAAGATATGCAAGAAATGCGTGATCTTATTCCTAAAAACTTTAGCGAAAGAAGGAGGGAGAAAAAGAAGGAGAGGTAAAAATTAATCTTACATCTTTAATCAAGCCCCTACGTAGATTGTATATTACATATAAATATAATTATTAATCTAATATAGATAAGATACGTTATTGTCGATAAGCCGTCTTATAAATGCTTTTACAGTACGCTGCATAATAAAATTGCTTATTAAATATGTAGAAAATATTACAAGCCAGCTTAATAACAGTTCTCATTATACTTGCACATTGTTAAGTAGCAGCATGAAGGAAAGTTGCTCCATGAGTCTAAGTTACGAAGCACGTCATCAGAGTAATTTCCGAGAGAGATAGCGAAATTAATCGCGAAATCATCAGATTGGCCGAATTTTTTCCTGCGTGAAATAATTTACAGTCTAACTTTCCGTGCGATTGTATGGCGCTGTCTCTTTGAATCCGCACTTCAGTTTTATTTTTATTCAACTCTTATAAGTGTGCTTATAACGTTGGTCCCAAATGCGCCATGTATGTATTCATACTTCTCGATAACAATACGATGTTACGTGTCCAGCAGTACACATTGAATTTTGCTTTAATGAAACTAATTCCAAAGACATAATAATAGAGGTACATAAATGTAGATAGAAATAAAAAATCTCTTGAAGGTTTTGAAAAAGTTTTCCAGCGCGTAATTTTCGATGCATTTTCTTTTAAAAATCTCAACAAACGACGCAAATAGTCAATAAATTTGTATTGGTTTTTCTCGCACTAAAACAAATCAATATATTACAAAAATAAGAAGTGTTTTAAAAATCTCAAATCTGTTAGATTATATATATATATATATATGTGTATATACATGTGTATATATACAGCAAGATCACACGTTCCGTACTCTAGACATTCAACAATTTTACAGCATGTAACCTTTTCTATTCTTTCCTGAAAATATTTTATCACGTTTCTTTCGACGCTTCATGTCTGATCTAAGTTCACGATGATAATGGCTACTTCGCGTGCAACAATTTATGTACTGTAGACACGTTATCGTGTATTGGTATATGGCGTCAATTCGATGAAACACGTAGATAGTCATGTGAAACCGATACTTGAAAGAAAATATTCAGCATTTTGATTATATCGACATTATGTAATCATTTTATTGAATTATCTTTGGTACCATTTACAAATAAAAACGTTTACAATTTTTCTTGTAATGAAACGTCTTCAAATAATGGATTATTTGATAAATGTTTCTTTAAATACTTTTAATAGTGTATGTATACATATCTTATTTTTTAAAACTTGACCAAATTCACATACATGATCGTAATAGCTGACTTGCATGCTGAGATTTATGTACTGTAGACACGTTATTGCCTATTGGTATACGACGCCAGTTTACGTCATATCGTAGACAGACATACAGAAGCGGTATTCAAGAAATACGTGTATATATCTACCGTATGCGAGTTGCGTTGCAGAAATTTAGGATAAAATGAAGAATGTTATAGGCACGCGACGTGGGGAGGATATTCTAGTAATGTGCATTTGATTACAGCGTGTGGAACCATAACTTCACCAGGTCAGCCATTTTAGCCGATTCCCATTGACCATATGCTTTATAAATTCGATAAAGAATTTCATGGATGAAGAAAAATATCATTGCACATTTGTAATTATAATATTTTAACAGTAAAAACATTTCTGTATAAAAATGTTTTAATTTGTTCTAAAAATGCAGTTTATTTTCATTTTATTATTGTATTATGTCATGTTACATTTTATTATACACATATAACAGTTATTAATTTTCTAATAATTCTTGTAAATATCGATTCAATAATATTAAAAAAATATTAAACTTTTAGACCGGTCAATTTCTTACCGTTCGTAGTAGCCGTGACCGCGAACAACGTGTGATGTTTCTACCAGATGGGATGAAGCGAAATGGGACAAGAGAAGGAGCGATAATGATGATAATGTTGATGATCGTTACCATGGCGGCGCATCGTCCATGTTAACTCGCCGTGATTTCCGCGGCTACAACTTGAAAAAGGAGACATTACGCGCGAGGAATTTCGCTAATGCGCTCCTATGATTTATTATATTCGCAGTAAAATATTTGATATTATGTTATGAAATAGGATATTATAGCATTTTCGTTCTTGTATTACGCCATGTAATTATATAGGCATTACAAGACGCCGCAGAGCATGCAGACGTTAGCTTTTTGTGATCTTTTAAGTCTCTAATATTACTTAGTTTGTCATCTCGAGTGAACATGCTATTTGTGCCGTATAATAGAATTTGTCGGTAGCAAGATCGACTGCTAAATGCGTATACCACTTTAATAGAACAGCCAAGATTTATTTGTACATTAGTCTAGGGCATTTCTCTCCGTCGTCGAGCTGCCAATATTAACACGTACGAAAGTGAATTACTGCGCATCAACATGCATTCCCAAACACATTCTCCGTGACGTATAAAAGATGATCGTCCATTAACAGGTAAATCGTACCTTGAATCTGAATGGCTCCTCTTCCCATCTGATTGTTGTAACTCGGCCCGCGAGCGTATAATCGTTCGTTCGCGAATGGAACCAGAACATTTTTGCATCAGTCGCGTGTCAGTGGACGAGCGAAAAGGATACGTTTTAAAGTAAGGGACATTATTTTACAAAATCGGTTATGTATACGACTTCAAAACGGTCCAAGACGGTAGCACAGTAAGATAGATGGCGAACATTATTTTGGATATACTAACGGATGCCTGTTCTTATTAATTTAATTGCCCGCCATTACAGCATGCAATATGCACACACATACATGCATATAGCTAATTAAACTCGAATGAAAATAAATGTACTTCGACATCGAGATCCGACCGTGGGCCATTTAGGAGTGATGATATTATAATTACTGCCTAGTGGACGAATTATATATGTGTATATATACATATATATATATGTACGTATACAACTAAATATATATGTGTATATTTATTATATATATGATGTGAGCGTCATATATTTATTAGACAGTTAGACATAAGCATGTGAATACTTTTATTCTTCATTTAAATTGAAAAGATTCTTAAGTATGTTGCTTAGACACTTAACACTGACATCAACGTGTGAAGTGATAATCTTTTTTTTACTGCATTATTAATTGAAATTTTATCATTCTCACGACTTGAATTTTTATTTATCGCGTTTTTGTTATCTCGAGACTATTTTTATAAATACATATAATTAGCTAAACTTTCCGAAAATTAATTTTGTATTAATTTTAACCCCCGTTTTAAGCAAAGCTCAGCGTATATTGCGGGACCATCGTTAAAACATCTCGATCGCGCGAACACACCTAGATCTGCATACTGACGGTAGTAGTCTAGTACCTAAACTCTGGCAAACCTCTGACAAGGGCTTCGGTAATGAATTCGGAAAGAGCAATCAGTAGCGCACGCCGGCAGGGATGTCTTCAGAGTCGGAAAGCAGCGCCCTGCTCTCCGACGGCGCTCACGGAACGAGGAGGGTAAAGTAGCTCCGTTTCGGAGGCAGAGAGGAAGCAGGAAGGAAAGGGGGACGAAAGAGGGCGGATGTGACGCGGAATGATGGAGCGCGGACCGTGGAGAAAAATGAGAGTGGCGGAAAGGCGAGGGTGGAGGGACGCTGATGGATCGGTGCTCCTCCCTCCGTTGCACCCCCTCGCGGCTCTCTCTCGTTTCCAACCCCCGCCGGCTTCCACCCCTGTGAGCCACCCCACGTTCAGGCTCGCGCTCCCAGGGGTGGAAAAGCCCCGCAATATTACTCATAGTCGGTGGGCCTCGCTTTTCTCTCTGCTTCTCCCTTTTTCCCCCATCTCCGTTGCTCCTGCGTAGCGCATTACGTTCGCCATACCTCCAGCCATCGTCGTCGCTACCATGGAGAACAGGGAACTCTCGATCCAGATTATTTATTCATAGTCGATTTTCTGAAAATAACATCCATATTTGTGATTCTTTGGATCGTTGTAGTTAGAGCTTTCGATGAAAGCGCGAGGGAACGTATTCTTTGAAAGTAATATGTCATCTGCCGCTATCGTAGCCGTACGTTCGTAATACAAAGTTAAATAAGAAGACATCCATTAATAAAAAATTAATTCATTATCGTATTACTGTTAAAGTACATAATACATCGTTTATTCTACTTAATCGATTTGATCTATTAGGCAATGGAGTGTACTTTATTTATATTCATCCATAGTCATGTCTTCAGTTAAAATCTCGACAATGATAAAATTCTTTTATACGTTATTGTTATAAAAATGTTTGCCTCACCGTGCAATCTTACACGTTATACGACAAATCTGTTAGCCAACGAGTCACCAACAAATCCCTATATTTATTTGTTGTCTGATGCAAAATCCATACGTTTTACACCTACCTTTTTTGATCCGA
This sequence comes from Mycetomoellerius zeteki, assembly GCF_001594055.1. Lineage (NCBI taxonomy): Eukaryota > Metazoa > Arthropoda > Insecta > Hymenoptera > Formicidae > Mycetomoellerius > Mycetomoellerius zeteki. The sequence goes on from NW_017257220.1 coordinate 279,092, forward strand.
TAAATTATAAGCTTGCGTTGCAGCGGATTCCCGTCATCCATCTGACACGTTTGCCGAACGTATGATTGGACAACGAGCACTGATCGGAATTACACATCGCTTTTACGGTTCTGACTTTTCACTCGATCAGTAAATTTGGGAAGTATTGAACGACAGCTTAAATATAATCCTAACTAGAAACACAAGATTTATGATATATCTACAGTAATTCAAAACTGATTGTACATAATATCATTAAACCATTTAGTGCATATACGTACGAATATTCATAATTTTCTTTTTCTCGTACCAATAAAATATAAGACATAAAAACTTAGAATTTAAAACAATTATAGATACATAACAATATTTTACGTATTTTTCTTTTACTTATAAAAAGAATAGAAATAATACTAATAAATATATTTTCTATTTTAAACTTATTTAATGATTATCGTTGCAAAAAGACGTAGTATTTTTCCAAATCTTCGGAAAAATAATCAATTATGCGAATGGCTTTAGCTAAAATTACTCTCATGACGGAACTCGTGAGGGAGGATAGTCTGACTATCGGCTGGCAGTGAGACTGAGCTTTTGCATCGTTCGCGCGATTCGGGTGGTGGCAGCACCGACCGCCATTACTCAACTATTCACTCGGTAACGCAATCATACGTCACAAAGGCCTTTCATTTGCAAGCGCATTGTGGAAACCCGGCGATATTAATTGCCGCGGCTCGTTACCCTCTCCAGTCCTTCCCCCCGTGGGAGTTCTCGGCCGCCCCCGCAGCCCACATTCAGCACCTCCACCCACTATCTGCCCCCCGCGGCCCCACGGATCCCTCTTCCACGAACCAGAGCTCCGAATATTCCCCGTATTACGTATTCCGCTCTCATACGGTTCTGTCCTGTGTTGGCAGCAGAGCACCCCTCGATTTCGCCCCCGTGTCCCCTATGCAAACTCGTCGCACAGGCGGCTGCTTCCAAACACTCTTGTGCGCAGCAAACACAACCCCAAAAGAGTCTAAAATGTTCGCGGGTACAGGAGATGTTTTTTAAACACGTCATTTGTCAGATGACTCTGAATGTCACGAAACAATGATACGATGGTAGCAGCTGATGATAAATATTCTACTTATGTAATATTTTTGTATACAGTAAAGATGAGCCAATTTAAATCGTGAAGATGTTTGTATTATAATTTTTACAGGCAGATAAAGATTTATTTAATCTGTTTAATAATCTATACAAATAATACATGTTAAATGTAAAATGTATAGAACTTGAATTATTTTAACTAAAAGTTCATTTAACATCTAGTTACAGAATACTAATCTATTTTTGATTACGATGATTTAGTAAATGATTATATAAAAACACACATTTGTCTTCTTCTGGAACAAATCTTTGCTACTTTTATTGTTCGCTTGGTAGAACATGACCTTATTGGGTACACAAGCGTGAAAGGTTCTCAAAGCATTCTTGTGACAAATACAAACATTTACAAACGCCGCTCCAGTCGTCATTGCAGATTAATCTTGCCATAGCGACAAGAGAATATTGCTATTTATCATAGATGAAAAGAGCAAAGTTAAAGTTGGTTAGTCTATTTCTACATGCTATATTTTATATTGATAAATATAAAATATAGTGTGACAATAAATAGTGACAGTTGAATATGTTATAAAGATAAAATATGAGAAAAGAGTCGTTCATTAAGATGCGATCGTTGAGAAATCAGAATGAATTGTGTTTAAAAACCTAGCTACATTTACGTATGTTATAAATTTGTTGAAAATGACTGGAAGTCAGTTGAAATGTCCGAAAATGGAAAATTATTGTTTATGCATTTGAATTATAGAATATATATAGTTTATTATAGCGCATCTTTAACCGCGCAATTTACTCTCATTTGCCTGTTTATTGAATTATTTTTATTTTGAAAAAGATATATATATTAATTTTCGCCATTTTTTTAATAATTTTTTCTTGAAACGTTTTTTATTACAATAAAAATATATAAACTAAATTATAAAATTAAAACATATTTGATAAAAATATTTTATTATAATTACGATGAAGAATTCACAACTATTACATAAATATCATCGTATCTCTCTCTCTCTAAAATAATTTAATTTTTTAACTGAACAGTCATAGTTTTACATTATGCACCGACATTTACGTTGAATCGTCTGCATATTATGTTGGTAAATCTTATAAGCGTATCAAAACTATCATGTCGGATGACGCTTTTGAAAAATAGCGGTTGGTTACAGATACGCCATAAAGATTGAAGCGACGTGACAGATTCCAACGCGTTTGCTTTTGAGTCTGTCGATCCTCGTCAAAGTTCATAGGATTTCGTATAAAGCTCCATTACAGCTGCCTAGAAGAACGGAAGATAAAGGTCGGATGAAGAAAGTTGCGGCAGCTGGCTCGAAAACAGCGCATTCGTAGCGACGTGAACTCGAACGCGAGCTGTTGAGAAAAACCAATGTGTGACATTTGACAGATCGTCACTACAGCAAAGGAATGCCTCTGTTTTTCCACGCTGTTCTCTCTCTCTCTCTCTCTCTCTCTCTCTCTCTCTCTCTCTCTCTCTCTTTCAACCGACTTGATCTACGCTTGTCTATCCCTTTGCGTCATAATTAAAGCCTAAGAATGAAGACATTAAAATGATAAATATTGGTCATTTTTGGACTTTTTTATATTTATTACTTTAATAAATATATTATTGCATATTTATCTAAAAACATTAACTTTTTTATTTTACATATGTAATAAAATAAATATACTGACTCACGAAAACCACAATCATCCTTTAGTCATTAAAATAATATAATATTAATTATTGCAAGAAGCCCACATTTGTATGCTTAAATGTAATTAATAAATAAAATTAATATAAATTTACTAATCTTTGTCCCACGGCCGCACTGACTGGGAACATTTTATTTTAGTGGAAAGAAGACTATTAATTATTTTCTGTGATGGCTCTACTAAAGAAAAGTAATTAAGATGTTTCAAAATACCATCACAAACTTTTAACTTAGAGACATATATAGGCACAAAGATAAAAAGTTTTTAGAAGACTCAGCAATCTTATACACGTCTGAGTAGCATTTAACTTTATTTTAGTCTCTTCTGTGGTAGTTCTAAACAAATACATCTCGTTATTTATATCATTTACTTTTTTTTAATATGCACCTGTCAATTGTTTGGGATCACGAAACATTTCCATTTCTAACATTCTTGTACCTGCCACCTCTTTAGATTTGATAACTGAAATTTAGTAACCAGTTGTTTTACTTGCGCCTGCTTTGGGCATGAACAAAATGGGCTCTTTTCACATTATGTATCCGGCATATTATGTATCCGGCCTTACCTACCTATCTACGCAGGAGCAAACCGGTCATCATCATTACGTTGCCAGGAATCGCAATATTATGCTTTATCTCAGTAGCACTTCTTATATAGTAGTTATATGCGCGGTACAAAGGGGGTACAGTACGTCATTAAATATGCAAGGGTCGAATTTGAATAATGAGATCTTAATGATACTGTTGTAACCCGGCCAAAAGTAGAAGCTGCATTTGCAATAAGTCCGAGAAATGACATCGCAAATATTTGACGGTCAATGTTTTACAAAGACAATAAGAAAAGTGCTCGATCAACTGAAAAAATAGTGGATACCACAAATCAACCGAGAAATAAAAAATGATCGATTATTACGTTTATCATAGGCTAAATCATGGAAAATGACGATAAATGAATAAATTAACTTTAAATATATATAGTGAGTTATTTACGTTGAAAATTGATAGAAAGATATTACATTATATGCCACATAGGGGGATGGTAGAATAGATTATATAATATATAATTTAAAGCATCCTTTCTTCAAAAAATTTTGTTGTCCTATTCTACATATTCTATTTGTTTTTACTATACTATACAAAGTAATAGTAAGGTGAAAGATGTTAATAATAGCTGTCAACTGATAAAATACAAATTGGTAAACGGGAAAATGCCAATGAAAAAATTGTCAGTGAATCGATTATTAATTGCGTATGTGCCACTGGTAACCTTTATTGAAATTGAAAACGTGTCATGTACCACATTTGAAAAAGGTAAAACAGGCGTAATTCAGCATCGGATTGATGAAGATGGGTCCTAATTATATTATTTGCTTGTGCGTTTGTTTCTACAAGAGGATAACGGTAAAGTCTGAAAATTGAAGAGCATTAATAACGGTTGGATTGCCTGGTCGAACTCGCGCTCTAGAGTGGGAGATTGGAGGTGAAAGTGGGATGAGGAACGATCCGCGGGTGGGTGAGTGTCATGGAGGGAGCTTGGATGAACCGTGAAGAAGGATGAAGGGAAAGCGGCACGGGGAGAGTCTTGCCTCGGGGAGAGAGGCCTCGGGAGGGTGAAGCGAATAGACGTAGCCGCTGGACGCCGCTGTGTAATTTATTTCCCTTCGCTTCCGCGTCGCGGACGAACGTTGAATCGACGGGGGGTTCCCCGCGCGCTATACGCCCCGATGAACCAATCCTATACTACCACCATCGTCTTTCATTCGCGAACCACCCTTGGAAGAGCAGCTGACGCTTCCATACAACAAGTGAAACAGAGTCAAGTATAAACTATACTATGTGATAAAGAAACTTCTTTTTGTTTTAATTTCTCTTTGTTTTAGTTTAATTTTATTAAGTGCACATTTCATTAAAACTGTTTGAAAGACAATATTTTGTACAAATTCTAATTTACATTACATAATAATTAAGTCTGAGCGCAACAAATTTTAAAACAATCTTTATTTAAAGAAGAAAAAAATGATTATTTTGCATTAAAGTAGCAAATTCTGATTGAAAAAAAATTTTTTTTCATCAGGAAAATGGACTAGTGAAATGATTATTTACCTTTCATCCATGAAACGCTAGAACGATTAATGTTCGGTCGAAAGTTGTTACCGATAAAATGTTTTTTTTTCTGTTTTCATCGACCTGTGCGTACACATTCTTGCTGAAATTCGACAAAACGGGAATGATACTTTGATAAAGGAGTTGGTGTTGCACAATGTCAGGTGTTGGTACGCTGCCGGCTCTAATTAAAAAGCCGTGTCGGCAGCGGGCATCATGGAAGACCCCAGGACGTAACCTTTTTTTCGTTATTTTTTTTCATTTTTGAAATGGCCGCTCGTCGAGCACGCTTATATAATACCAACAAGCTGCAGAACCATCCCCAACCCTTCTCGTCTGTACCACACGAGCTCTCTGGCGTTAACGCCCACACGTTGGTGCTTTCACAATAATTCTCCGCACCTTTCGCAATTCGGACACAATAAAAACTCTAGCGAGACAGTTTGGCGTGCAAGTGTGATGTAGGAGTTCTCGTAATTTTTTTTCTTTTTTAGGAGGTGCCGCACTGCGGAAATTTCAGCCTATAACTCGCATAAAACCCCCTGTACAGAGACTCGGATCTAATGCGTATCTTGATCTCGGTGGATAAAGGTCCGAAAGAATACCCCGAAAAGGAGGGAAAGAAATCCACACTTCAACGGAGAAGATACGGAACATCATTCGCATCAGCGATGTCGGCCAAGTTGGACACGGAGACTTGCACGCCATGATGGTCCGATATGAGTGACATCCCCTTAAATAGCATGCCCTTCCAATCCGTCGTAGCGACCCCTTAAACTGAACTGAATTGAACGGAACACCACCCCTACCCAGATCCAACAGTTACAACAGCCCAAGTGCGGAGACCTACTCGTATTATCCACAGTGACAGAATGGCGGAGTTATTAATGGCCGCGACAGTGACAAATGACGAACTGTCGGCGCAAGCAAGACTGATATCATGGCGGCCTTCGTTCCTCTCTTCGTTCCCTCCGCTTGTGTTTCCCGTCTCCCTGTTCTCTGCTCCCTCATGGCTGTCGCGCGGACCGTCTCTGTTCATCCCCTTGCCCTCGATTCGACCTTCTCTCGCATCTCCTTCGTCAAACCGTCCTTGCGGGAACTACGGGTGCACAGCGTCCGCGCAAATGTGGAATGGCGGACGATAAATCTGGCGTTCCTTTGATTAGCGCCTATGATCGAGGATCAGTTTATGGAGAGTATACCGCAATGGTTTTAGGTGTTACCAATTTGTATAAATAATTTGTTTGAATAAAAAAAAAATAAACTTCCATGAATGAGCATTCTTTTCAAGCTTGGAAAATATTTAAAATAATGGAAAAGCGATCGTTTTTTATTTTTATTCTGTATAAAATTTGATGTACATATTAATTTTAAACGCATAGGTTATTAAAAATTCACTAATATACATATATGTGAAATTCTGATTTCACGATTTTAAAGCATCTATAGTAAATAATATATATTATTTTTAATTTCATATTAATAGAATTTAAAATATAATTAATAATGAAAAAAAAAAAATATTAATATACTATTTCTTGTAATCTAAATACGAAAAATGATAAAATTATTTTTTGTAACAAAAACAAAAGCTATATACTCATTCTTTCTTTTTCTCGAAGTAGATTTGAATGAAGAAAAAAGAGTGTACATGCAAGACGACGAAATAAAATCATGTTGTGTACAAAATCAAAATAAATATATTTACAGATTATCCACGGCGGTAAATCACATGCGGTTTGAATAGACAGCAGGAGGTCTGGTCTTTGGGAAGGCGTTCTGGGCTCTCTGTGCACCCTCTCCACCTTCTCGTCCCTCTTCCACTCTTCCCTCCCCTCACCCGATAGTTCTTCGGTCGCTGCTTTGTATTCCGCGTTGCTTGCGTCTTCCCCTTTCCTTCCTCAACGTCGTCTCAAACTCCACGATTCTCTCATCCCTTTCCACTGATCCCCCCTGCCATCCTCCAGTGTCCCTCTCACCAAAAACCCTCATCTTATACTCGCGTCTTCGTTCTTCTTTCCTCTTTCACTCTTTCGTTTTTCTTCTTCGTTGTCTTCGTCTTCGTCCAGCTCTTCCGTTGGAGATGCCCGAAGCTTCATCCTAAGGCGACTTGATCCACCCCCTTTCCATCCCTCAGACATTGCCACGCCAAGTTCTTTGATCCCTGTCGAGCGCGCAACTTCGAAGGATCACCACCAAGATTTTCGAAAGAATTCATAACTTTGACGGAGTCTTAGTGAGGAAGATTTCGCGCCTCGCGTGTAGTAGTATCTTGGGGATAAGATGGGTTATGTGTTGCTCAGCGCAAGGAGAAAAATGCCTAGAAGAAGTCGTCAAGAAACAGTTCTGGACAACTTGATAATTCATATTCACAAAAATACAAAAGTTGTCAAAAATTAACCGATGTGTATGTACAGAGAAACACTACTACAATTTTATGAAAAAACCTTTCACAGAAAAATACTGTACACTGAAAAAAAGATTGGCTGCTGCAGCAAATTAGATGGTAAAATATGGCATAGCATTTTTAATTGGTTGCAGCAGCCAATTTTTGGTTGCGT
>NW_017257220.1:286588-355386 GCF_001594055.1 Mycetomoellerius zeteki
CAGCCAATCTTTTTTTTTAGTGTAGATATATTTTATTCTTATAAAATTTCGAAAAATTGTAAATTTCTAAAATTACTCAAAATAATATGTACATTTATATCAATGTATGCAATGGAAAATAATATTTAAAAAACAATGAGATTCGTGATATTTCATTTATCGAACAAAATTGAACAAAGAGAGAGAGAGAGTAATATAAGAATTAGAGAAACGAGCAAAAAAGGAAGAAGGAACGCGCAGGCCTGATCTGTTCATGAACGCAGAAATCCCTCGTGGCAACCTTGGGGTTCCGAAACATCAGCGTGATTGCGTTCCTTCGCGAAGGTATTCCATTATCAGGTTGAGCGAGTACCCTCATCTCTGTTCTACCCTCCTGAACTGCCGGACGTCGTGCTACGTTGTTCCCGAGCCAGACTCGCCCATACACGCGACCAGACAATCGACATTCAAACTAGCATTTGCAATCTTTGGTCCAGCAATGATAAGACTTATCTCTCGAATTCATTGTCACAATAATGTTAATAAATGAATATATAATATATTATATTTTAATAATTATCGATAAATATTATATTTCAATATTTATCGATATTCTTACACGTTTTTAATTAAATATTATTTAAGATAATTTTATAAGGCCATACTTTTTGTAAACGGCAAAGTTTTTACTATTTATGATAGGTTTTTATTTCATCTAAATTAATTCTGTAATTTTGAATATAATTACTTACAAAATAATTGTACCAATTCTGTAATAATGTTACTTAAAAAATTATAATATTTATTCGTTATAATTATATAATACAATTTTGTAAAAAAAAGGATTTCCTATTGAAAATTGCGAACTATTTTACTATAGTCTTCAATGTTCAGTTCGTTCCAAAGTTTAATCAGAAATTGGTATAGGGATGCTTGTCCTGTTTTCATTAACATTCCACAAATCCTGCAACAAATTAAATTACTTCACCATTGCTGGGAGTAATGAATATCGGTAGGGTGGCAGGAAGTGGTGGAGGATACTGAACGACAAGCATTGCGGGGAGAGGGCAGATAATCGATTGGTCTCGAAAGTTGAGTTTATTCATGCATATAATGAGTCGTGTCGTTTGCAATTACTTCCGCTACGCACTATATGCTTAATTTAAAAAATCAAACTTTTAGAATTGCCTTAATTGTACAAAAATCTATAGCTAATAAAATTTAACTCCTAATTTACGTTGCGTATATACCTCTAAGGTTATAAAATATACGCAAATATTTTATAGCAATACAGACGTATTCATTATTTATATACATTTATTAAAAAATATAATTATATACAATTATTAAAAAATTTTTATAAATATAGGACAATAATTATTTTAGTTAAATCAATTTTAAATAACGAACAATATAAATAAATATTTAAAACAGTATTATTATTATTATTCTTCGAACCTTTCTTTTCTGCAACTGTCTGTCCATATATGTGGCAATGACATAATTCGTATGTACATTAGATGGATGCGAATACTGTGCTAGGCTGCGTAGGAAGCTAGATTCCACGACACTGAACGGGATAGAAATGGCGGTATGGCAGAGGCGAGGGATCGGGTAATGGGGTTTGCTGGGAGTGACGCGGGAGCTAACCGAGCGGAATCACGAGCTCCCAGAAATCGAATCCATGCGTCACCCAAGCCTGCCAACACCATCTGCAGCTACCGAGTTCCACCGACCTTAAGTTTCGGTGGCAGACTCAAAGCGGAGTGTCATCCACCAGAGAATAAAAATCGGCAACTGATTGATAAATAAAATAAAAATCCAAATTCTTTTTTATAATTTATTATAGTTGTATTTTGCGTAACAATAATATTATAGAAATAGTAAACCTGTTTTAACTTTGCGTAATAAATATACATATATATATTTATATATCATTTTATTATTGTATCAATGAAACTAATTACGCAAATCCAGAATCACAAAAATATAAAAAAAAAGATATTTTTAAACTAAAATAGTACGTGATCCTCGAATATCGAATCGTCATTGCTACTTTTAATCATTGTTCGCCAAGCGAAACAAAGAAATTTCAACGTCGGTAAAACAAACAAGCAATTGCTGGAGCGAAATTCCAGGCAACCCCCTGGACAACTTAAGCAACGTCTCGCTCTTGTCCGCTTGGCGCTCCAACGTAAATGATGGCGCCCAGTATTATCTATTGTGCGCCCATTCCATTTAATATTGTATTCCATAACGCAAACAAAGGTAAAATGCGAATTAATGTACTCGATTTATCACGCTTTTGTTACGCGCTGGGACGCGAGCGAACAACGCCGGGGAACTCGCTGGCTTTACTTCGCTCTTTCCCCATCATTGCTGTAACTACCACGAAAACGCTGCGACGCGACGCGACGTGGCGGATACGCTACTTTGTAAATTTCGACGCGAGCGAGAATAACTCCTGTAAATGCACACTGTACTTCAACAATCATCACAATTGTATCTTTTCCAAATACTTTAACAGATATTTTGCATTGTATATTTATCGAATATATTTATTTAGATGTTTTGTTTTTGATGTAGCATCTTGCACATATTTTTGCAAATAAATATCAAGAATTATATTAAATATATTTCAAAATTTTCATTCAATTAACATTATAAATATATTAAACTTCTTTTTATATTACATTAAAAATGATAAAAAGTAAGGTTGTCAGTTATTAAAAATATTTGAAAAAATGTTTGCAATAATTTCATAAATTGCTAATATCTGGACTGCTAGGTACGAAATAAAAAGTTTCAAGATTTTAAGTGTTATAATTTTATCAATATAATAGGAAAAATAATAAAAGGAGGAATTTCTTGAAAATTTCATAAGTTTAGAATGTTTCCGGAATATTGTTAAACTACGGTCATAACAAAGTATTTACGATGGAAACTGGTTGAACGGAGGTAAACGTAAGAGGGGATAGAGTCTAACTGGTTGAAAATCCAGGAGGACCATTTTTCTTTCCTGCTCGCGGAGACTACGGCCGAAAAAGGATTGGGAACCACCACAGATGACGCTTTCTTTCCTCATCTTTTTCTACCTCCGGTTCCCATCTTCCTCTGACGTATTCTCCCTTCAGAGCTTCGTTCTACGAACGTTTGTAATCCTCACATAGAATACGCTATAAGTAAAAAGAAAAAACGGTAGTTCTTCTTTGACGTTAAAAGTACAACGATATACATAAATATAAATATTATAAAGTATAAAGAATCTCATAAAAAAGATTACAAATTATTTTTAAATATCTGAGTAAAATTGAAGATCTTAATACAATTTAAAAAGTCATCTGATTTTTAAGTTACCATTATATTTTTTTATATTAATTCTAAGAGTAATTACAACACACAAACATTTACTTATAATAAATTATGCAATTCATTCCGTGTACATATATTACTTATAAAACTTTTTATACATTACAAACAATGCTGCTATCTTTTTTTTTATCTCATTGTTAGCATCTTATTAAAAATTGTAAATTATCATAGAATAAAGCTTTTCGAAGAGATACTACGTAAAATATATTTTATATCTACTTTCTATATGTTTTCCAATATTTATAATTATGTACAAAAAAACAAAAAAAAGTATGCAATGTAAATCTAAAGGAGATTTTATTACAAACTTGCAGAGAATTCTAAACTTGTCAATCTATCATCGTTTTTGCTTTGACTTTCACGCTCTCTCACTCGAGGGACATAGTTCTTCTGATATCTTTTATGCTACTCCGATAAATACATATAAGTAACTATAAAGTTGTAAAGTATTGACGCAAAAATTGAAACACAAAGAAAAAATTTTCTATTTTTTAAATCATATATGCTTTTTTTCTATTGCTTTCGAAGTTAATAAATAGTTGACATAAAAGAAATTTGAAAACAGTTGCAATTAAATCTTCTTTAGAAATTTTTGTTCTATGCGTAATAATTAAAAGAATATTATAAAACTATACATACAGGGGATCCGGTAAATTTTGTCAAAATGTTCGTGTGTAGATAGAGCGGACCAAATTGAATTGAAAAATCGTCTACGATTTTGCAATTTTCGCAATTTTTTTTAGTTATCTATAATGAGCAAAATATCTAAGATTGACGCATAAAATAACTTTAGATATCTTTGAGAGTTCGCTGAAAAACATCTTTAAGATATTTCATAAAAAAAACTCTGAAAGAAATTTTAAAGTTGTTTAACATTGATTTTGCTCCACTTATTCGTCAATTTTTAGAAATTAATATTTCGTTCTATTACGAAAATTGCAAAATGGTAGAGGACTTGTCGACTTAATTTAGTCCATTCTATCTACATACAAGCGCTTTGTCAAAACTTACCGGACGCCTGTATATGTTATTGTTGATAATTAATTGTATCAGAATTTGTTAGATATCAATTAAATTAAAGCTTAATAATATATTGACGAAATTTTCGTGGAAAGCGTATCAAGAACCGCGACAAGAAAGAAATAGAAACAAAAGGGAATGAATATTCGAAAGATGAGCAGAGGCGGAGTTTGAATGTACAGCAGAGAAGATCAGAGGGTTTTCGTGGCAGGGTGATTGGTAGCACCCGTTAGTTTAATCATCACGCATTAGCCGAACTACCCCTTACCCTGAATTCTAGCCCACTTTCACCCTCGAATTCCACGCTACTCATTCTGTTCTCTCTACGCCATCCTGTTTGCTCCATTCTCATTCATTTCCTCTTACGTTTTGGTATACTCGCCGTCATTTGTTATGCGACGTTTCAACTTTTGTCAGTAACTCACTTCATCTTATTAAACAATTAAGATTTACTTATCTCTACTTTCAATTTTTCGAATGTACGCTATATAATTTTCAGAAACATTTAATTTCGGCAAACAATGTAAAAAAGTAATTATAAATAACGTTTGATTACATAAAAATTTAAACTTGAAGGCGGAATAAATTATTAACGTCCTAAAAACATATTAAATACAATAATACAGCCGTTAGATGTTTTTGTATATTTTTGTTAAAAAGTAATGGAATTTTTGCTTAGCAATAAAGTACATATGTTGAGAAGAGAGCAACGTTGATATAAGTAATGCCATAATAATCGTTCGACATTAATCTTTAACAAAACCGAAACCGTTATTTATTTGCAATGCTTAAATACCCATAACATATAAATAGCAGACCATGACATGAGCTTTACGGCTACAACATTTATTTATGGATGTATGGTATATTTGTTGTTGGCATGTGTAAATTCTTCATGGCAGCCGCAGAGATAGGGAAGCATTTTGACGTTTTGTCATGATTGATTCGTCAGCCGATTGATCATTGTAAAATTACATCAATTTCTGCATGACTCTACGAATATGTTCATCAAGTGCACATAAGAGGGAATTTTTGCAAGTTGTATCGATTTGCGCGAATACATTTTTTCACCGAGTTATCTAGATGCCAGTTTGAATGCATCGCGATATGTCGCGGTTGTTCCATTTCGACACATCGTGCATCGGTTGGCCGCAGATAGTTATCGGTGTGAAAATAACGTGGTTTATACCTAATGACGTGCGCACAGTGACTTGTAGGTGGCACTCAGTTGCAAATTAAAATCGGATAACAGTCAACTACCTGCTATGCCTAACTTTAACAATCGCGTGGATACTGACAATTATTTAAAGCTTTTACTTCTTTGTATCAATGGCTACGAAAGTATTCTATATCCGATTATATTTGCGAAATATAATTATGAGTAAAGATACATATTTTTATTACGAAAAATATAGTTTTACAAGAATTATTAGTAATATGAGTAATAGAGAAGAATTTCTTATCACGATTAAAAGATATTTGGAATATTTTATTAATTGAATTTAATTTAGTTTTCAAGTTACACAAACACATACACACATATATTAAAGAAAGAGATGGTATCTATATGTATGTAAATTCAATTCGAAAGCTTGAATTTGAAAATTACTGAAACAGTTTATCTCGCACAGAAGTCATAATTAGATATGATTTATAACTCAACGAGATGTTGCGCCTCAAGTCTACGCATCTTCTTCGTAGAATTCGTATTTCTTTGCTCGCAGTTGCGGAATCGTATTATTAGACGTAAGATCAGTTGTATTTTGACGAAATTACACGTCTTCAGGGAAATTCATCAAAATGATTTTTACATGATACTGCATGGTTTATGTGTCAAAAATTACCACAAGCGTGCACACAATTGATGTAAACAAGGGAGATGCTTTAATGGACAAAATAGGATAATGATTACCACCAAGTACAAAAACACAAAGACTATAGAAAACCATTAATCAAATTGAATCAATGAGACCGTTAAAGGAACTCATTCTGCCACTTATTCATTTATCATTATTAGAGCTTGGGACCATCTGTTGCGATGATCGCCACTATCTGCTAACAGTTTATCTTTTCACACAACAGAATCTTCTCTTTAGGCTACCAGACTTCGCCGCCCTCTCAAGGCTACCGGTAATTATTGCTTTCTTTTTTTTAATTTAAATAAAACTAAGAGAAAGAAGAATTCAAAATTATAACTTATTTTATCACAACATAATTACGATGCGCGAAGTACGCGAGCGATATTGAGCAATTAGCGAGGGACCAAAATAAGACGTTACAGCTTTTTAAAAATGTAGATACGCAATAACATATCTCTCTCGTTTCATGAAAATTATAGTCCGTTGCGCACTCGTGCAGTAACGAGCGTGTTGTTAAAAAGGCGAGGAAATACTTTATCTACGCGCGATACGCGCAATATGCAATTTTTTCACGAACCATACATGACATGCAACTTTCCATTGGATGGTTCTACGGATAATGGGCATTAAACCCTTTTTCTAACACGACATTTTGACATAAGCAATAACTTTGTTGTTATACATATATTTTTATTTATTTATTTATATTTTAAAGCATAATTTATGTTTTGTTAAAAAGTATATAATTTTTATATATAAAATTAACACTTAAATAAATTAATCACAAACTTATAAAATACAAGTTAATGATTTCTTAAGTACTTAAGCTCTAAAAAATCTCTTTGCATAAACTGCATTAAATCTATAATAATAGCATTCATGAAAACCTAATCACTTTCATATCATTCGGAAAACGTAAGAAAACGGTTTCGTTGCAGTAAAGTTTTCATGTAGATCTTGAAATTTATCACACATCCGCAAATCTTTCTTCAAGAATTACGTATCACTGCTCGCTGCCCGAATCCGCAAAGGCTTCCGACGGCCTTCGACATTCATCGTAACTGAAGCAGAGCGAATCCTACGATCGGGTTTTACGACTCGAGAATCTGCAGGGTGCCGATGAAGCGAAAGCGGAGCAGTCTCACGGATCGCTCCACTTGCTTTCGTGACCCGAGGTCGCAACAGCCCGAGGCGGTTGACTCCTGGAGTTAAGAAGGGTTTGGTTACAAGGGGTTAGACAGTTATGCAAAACAAATGCAGGAGAGTACCTGCTCTGGTCCAGTTTTGCTTAAATAGTGTGACGGCCGACTAAAAATCGAAAGAACGGACAGGTTGTTCGTTCTTGTTCAGTTCACGATGCCCCTTTTCATGAACACCTTGAACCGTCAAAATGGATAGAATCCCATGCGCTGATTTACTGTCGAATTTAATGCTTGCAAAAGCTTATCGGAATTCCAAATACGCATTTGCAAGGTCCCGTCTTCTTACGAGTTTCATGCCACATCTTTCTAAAGAAACAGGATTATGTGGAACGTAAATATTAAATTATTTTGCAGAATTATAATCCCCGATCAAAAATAAGAAAAAAATGTGTAATTTGTTAGTGTGCATTTAAATATAATTATTAAGATATACTATAAACGCGTAAAAAATATTTATTTTATTTAATATTGTTGTGTATTTTCAGTCTTTTTCCAAAACTTTTACATAATTTTACACACATCAACTAATTAATTAATAAAAATTTTTAACAATTTCGTCAAAATAACATTTTTAGTATGTTTAGTTATGTTAGATTAAATTAATTTAATCTAACATCTCCCATTAAATATTGTCTTTTTGTAAAACGAATAGTTATGAAACACTCTTTAGATCTTTTGCAAATATTCATAAATGTGATTTTTAAGGAGGTTCTCGTTCTACTTCCCAGTCAATAGACAATTTATTCATAATAATATGTAAAACGATTAAAATAATGGAATAAAAAGATTACTAACAATATCTCATGCCATTATACATAATTATTGTTAATTTTATATGTTATTAAATATTTTCAAAATGATAAAACAAAAGTTGTAAAATGCTCATTTGATGTACACGCATCGTTCATTTAACATATATTCTAGCTTTTTTCATTGAAGAATATAAATTTCTTGTACGGTCAGTCTAAATGAAACTTTACGAGAACAAACTTAAGTGTTTACTTTATAGTTATAACGACTTTTAAGTTGCTGCCTTATACACAAGTATCTCAATTTAAAAGAGAATAATTACTGAATAAGGTTATACCTTCAACTTTTGTAATGTAAAATTCTATGAATTTATAATTAAATATTTTCGAAATGGTAAAAGTTCTTGAAATTTTTTTTAGATATTATTAATATTATTAATTTTTATATTACATATATATTACACAGACTTGTTTTATATTTCATCAAACGCGAAAACCTCCTTAATATATAAAATCTGGAAGATTATTGCTTCTGTAAATAAATTATGTTTATCTTTTATGTCAATAATGGCAATTAAAAATTATAACAATTATAACAATTGTCTGCCACAGACATTATATTTTATTTCTATCATATCGACGAATAGATGTTACAAATATTTGTTTCACAACAACATTAATGCAATTTGTAAGATTAATTTTGAATTGCTATTTAATTTTTTATTTCTGTCTTTGTACACACAGTTAGTCTGTAAATTTCATCTATGCCATTTCAAACTATTTTTAATATCTACATTGTCTGCTTCGATTTCTTAGTCCCTCTCTTCCTTGCTTATACTCGATTTAATTTTATTACTATTCTTCTCGTTTCTCTATATTCCTCCTACTCTTTGTTAAAGTTTCAGTTCATTCGAATACACAAATTTGTCTACGCTTTGATTTATTACTGGCCAATCCTAATAAAAGGCTTGTCCATTGTACCTCCGAATACGCAAATTGTGAAATTCAAGGTTACTGAGATTCAAAAGTTTTACCTCGGAGCTAACAAGAAAATGCCCATACCTGACTCAGTAGTCAGTAAAACTCGCAGGTGTACGGATGTCCAGTTAGATAATCTACACATATTAAAAATTTATCTTCTGAAGTAATATTAAATGTTTAAAATATAACGTATATAAATTTTGTATTGGAGATTGATATTGTGCAAGAAGACATTGCTCTCTCCCTCTTTAAACTGTGGTAACTCTGTTTCATCAAAGATTGACGCTGATGAGATCTTCAGGTAACGATTACAATAAATTAATAAAAAATATATTTCATATTATGTATCTTAGTACGGAATGCGTCAAAAGATCACTGAAAACGATGATACAGCAATTAATTTTCATTTGAAGTAAGAGCGATTAGAGAGTTTTGGCGTTAGGTATCGATGCGTATCGATAATGGCGCGTGATATCTATGGAGTATCTATATATACATATACACATACATGTACATGATGTACGGGAAGTAATATTTTGGGAGGCACGCGGCAATATATCTTCCAGCAGCGTTGGTTCATGATGCTGATATCAGTATCAAAAATATTTTGAAATCTATGTATATCTATGATCAAAGTCTTTTATGCTTCTTTTACTGAAATTGTGTATGTACGTATATTAAATAAATCATAATTTGAAACTTTCTTTAGAAAACATTACAGAAACTAGTACTAAATAATTTATTTACTGCATTAATTAAAATATTCGAAACATATTGCTTTTAAAAAAGAAAATAAAATTTTGCTCGCGTATTATGTGGCTTAGAATTGTGACGGATTTAAACATATCACTTGGCTATAAATTTCAATCTACCACACAGGGGATATATTAAACAACTTTTCATTAAATTATCAACTATTATGTATAGAAACGCACTACGTTTGACATTAAAAGTTACACGGTACGGAATATTAAGTGAAACATATGATGCTCCAAAGAAATGCCAAATCTTTATAGTATAAACATTTATCAAGATCGCAATGTAGAGCACAAGCAAAAAAATATACAAAAATATATTATTACGTGCAAAACTAAGAACCAGAAAGAAAAGCAATTACGAGAAAATGTTTTGACATTCTCAGTACACCATTTATTTACTCGTACTAATCTTTCGCTCGTATGGAATTCTTCTGTCGGCTCTTTTTGCGTGTTTTTTTCGTGAAGAAAAAGGCAAAGTTATCACAAGAAAACTCACTGTTACTTTACCCTCTGGCATTAAATGCGCGACGATGCGATAGCAGCGATAGTCATACTTATAATTAGAGGAGTCAGCGAAATGATTTATGACGCACACGTGGTACGCACTGCTTTCGTAAATACACTTTCTTTATTCCTTTTCGCTCAGGCATATACATTTGTTAAGGGACTTGGTCTTGATTAATATTTTGAAACACTGTATTTGGTAGACTCTCTCTCTATTCTCGTCGAAGTGCTCACAAAATTATTAGCGAGGCGATTATGTTTTGTAAAGTAAAATGAGTGGTCAAATTACTAACTTGTTGTACAGGTGGGCTTATACTTGAAACAATCGCGGAAGAAAGATTTTATATTATTCAATTACAAATTAATGTAATATTACAATATTTTTTTATAGAATTTGCTTGTTGTTACTCTTGCAGGTTCTTTAACATATTGAAAAGCAAGGTGCATTTTATACATATTTATATTATTGTTTCTTTTCCTATTATAAATATATCGTACTTTTAATATTTAGTACATTCACCAAATTTTGTGTCATGTATAAATAATAATTAGACATCGTACAAACTTACAATAATATTAGCATTTTCGTATTTATCGATAAAATTCTATAAAATTTTTTAATAGACATTAGTTTCATAAATTTGCACTTAATAAAATTATATATTAATCTATGTTTAATTATTTTTGTAAAATATACTTACCTGTTTATATGTGTTCCTTGAGCATCTTTTCAAAAGCACATTATATGTATAAGACGATGCATGCGTCTCCCGTCGGAACTCGCACGGAGTATTAATGCCAAAGATTCATGCCACTTTTCGAAAACTAACAAAATAATTATTAAAAAGTGTTTCATTTATCTAAATTTAATAATTATTTGCATATGTATTATCAGCATTATTATTATTATTATTATGTTATACTTTTATTAAATGAGATTTCAGTAGATTAATTTAGTAATTTCAGTAGATTAATTTAGTAATTTCTTTTTATGAATCTACTGAAATCTCATTTAATAAAAGTATAACATAATAATAATAATTGTTTCATAATATTAATTATAAGAGAAACTTTTCAATTAAAATAAAAATTGAGATTAATAATGTTAATACAAAAATAGTAGCAGTTAAAACTACATATTTATAAAAAAAATTATTAAAAAACGATTCTATATTTTGGCATATTGCATTTTAAAATCTTTTAGAAATTATTAATGCAGACATTGTAAAACTTCAGCAATCGTATTATTTTTTAAATACAACGTAAATTATTTTTTTTATAGACTAGATATTAATAAAAAGAAATCCGATATTTTATGAAAAAAGTGTTATTTAAAACATTTCATCAAATATATTTAAATATTGTATCTGCTAAAAAATTTGAATACGCAGAAAAATTCATTCGTTTTTTGTTTATTATTAGAAATAAGTGTTAGTAAGAAAAGAATTTAAAAAGATAAACATAATGAACGCTTAAATTGATCTATGGTTGCAGTGAAAAGAATCCTTCAAACCACAAACTTTTGTCACTTTCAAGCTTACATCGGAATATACGCTTTTTACGAGAAATTGTTGACACATCTCGTGTAATATTTACTCTTGAAGAATATTGATAGTTATTTCGTAAAAAGCGGGTCTACTACCTGCACTTGACAAGGGGGTCCGATGCATTCAGTTAGACGAGATTGGATTGGAGTAGCAGGGTTCCAACATGGCGCACCGTCGGCCGTCGGAACATGGCGACGGCGGACCTCGCGACCGGTGCACGTTTCATCGCTTCAGTGTTCGCATTCGGTGAATTGGTTTCGAAAAATTGTTCCGTATCAACGATTCCCCGACTCGTTAGATGATCACTTAATAGTTGACGACAACAACTACCGTTGAACCACGTTTCTATTAATATCAGTTCGTTTCCCGAGCGGATACGCCCGATATCGACATCGCCGTGCATACCAGCATATACATACATATGCATGTATGTTCGCATACGTACGTGAATACATATTTTTCGGTGTACACAAACATTGCCTGACGGTCAGCAACTCTATGTCGAACTACGCTTCTATTAATATCGACTCGTTCTGGCCATGTATACTTATATGTGCGTAAATGTCCACGCGTATATAGAATACAATGACATTGGGCACACTCGCGGTGTACATACGATACGAATCGCGTTGGTGTTACGTGCGTGCCTTCGACGCGTTTTCGATGACTGGCGTACTGCGGTTCTGATTTAACTATCCCGAAATGAATCGTCGCGCCGACACCGCGTCGCACGGATGAGCGGATTTTCGTTATTTTTCGTCGCCCGTCCGCTGCAGTTCCGATGGAATACGTTGCCAACTATGAGAGATTGCACTCGGAATCCGCAGATAGCGACATCGTTTGAGATATTGTGTTCGCGATGGGCGATCGCGCAATTAGATTTGCACGAATTCTCACGTGTCTTTAATAATTATAACAGCAGTTCTCAACAAAAAGCTTATTTTTATCACAAAAAACGAGTTGTGACGTCAAAACGTTTCGATAGGCTTTGTTAAAAATAAAGATGATATCAGGAATTGAAATTTTTTTCAATATCTACTTTTTTTTGTGATGTCTCTTTGTTAATCTCTCAGTGAAAACTTAAAATTAATAACTGAAATATAACAAGAAAAGTAGAAAGAAACAAATTAAATTTTATAAAGCTGTATTTTTAAAATATATATCTGACATACACACACACAACATAAATTTTTGTAAAATTAGAATCATATTCTCCAACGTTGCGGCTAATTCAAGGTACAGCAATTTCATTCCGATAGGAATATTAAGATAACACTTGCGTGTTCATTATTACTGTTATTAGCACAGAATGAGAGTTAAATAGTCACACCTAACATTGAATGATGCGAAAAGCTTGGTCCAAATCTCCGGTTATGACACGAGCCGTCGGATATAACGCACAAAGACGATTAAGCATTGCTCAGCAATTATAAATACATTTGCATTCGTTGCAGTCGTTTTAAATTCGCGTTCATGTTTCCCAGTCTTATTCGGCGCTAAGTTGTTGACTTAGAGCAATTACACAAAAAGTCAAATAGCCGTGGAAAAAGGTAATTTGTGCGCGAGGTGTATCCATATTTGCATAATGCATATAAGAAAAGTACCATAATGTTGCATGCAACTATAATTCTTTCGTGAATCGTTACTCAACGCCTCGGATAAGATCTCAGTTATCTACGATCAATCAAATATTTTACGTTAGTCGGGAAGTGCTAATTATGCCATACTTCTTGTTTAACGTGTGAGTACGTTAGCCATTATGATGCTGATAGTAAACTGTTATCACTAAAGAAATGACTGTTTTCATTCCATTTGAATTTCTTGCGTCAAAGATGTCGCCCTGTCTAAAAAAAAAGATTCATAAGAGATTTACAGCGACAAGCGAACCTGCGAGTTTACACAACGTGGTGCGTCAAAGAGAAGAAAAAAGAAAGATAACAAAACCATGTACAGAAGAAAAATTCTTTTCATTCTTCTCGAACGTCATACCTTATCGACGTTTTTCGCCGCGTAGGGCTTCGCCGCGTATTTTCCATCGTGCCAAGGGAATGTAGAAAGAAGAGAGAGAGAGAGAGAGAGAGAGAGAGAGAGAGAGAGAGAGAGAGAGAAAGCGAAAAAGAAAGAGAAGCAGGGTGAGAAAGGGGGAGAGAGAGCAGCAACATTCGCATCTTGCTGCCTTTATAAATGCTTCTACATTTATTAAGGCTACTCCCCGGACCCTGGACGCACCGGTATACGTATTTCGAAATGAATGCCTCGTGACGTGGCACCGCGACGCTGTCGTCGGGGCGCGTGAACGCTACGAAAAGTGAAATATTCCTCTGTCGTATTTTCACATGCGCGCACACGACAAATGACCACCGTGCGTCTGACGGTCGCTGGCCTCAGCAAAAAAAGCATATGTACATATGTAAATAGATATATGTACGTAATATCGCAAAAAGTATTCGTCTTTCATCGATTAAACATGGCTGCAAGCCGGAGAGACGAGAAACTCATCGCGTAAAAGTCCATTAGTATCGACCGTTGCTTATCAAATTAATTATGATAGGTTTAAATATTTAATTTAAAAAATGCGGAATTAATTACAATTTAATGGATTTTTTATAGCCTTTACATTACACAGGAATATAAGAATTAATGACTTACATCGAGTTATACGAACAACAGGGAATATTTCAAAGTATAAAGACAATTTGAACTATGAAACTTATGATAATAGCAAGTGATACAAAGTGGTCAGAATGAAGCAATAACGATGCATCGTGTCGCACATTTTGAATCACCTATATTGTATTATAATATATAATATAATCGCGCGATTTTACATACATACGCCGTTAAACAACTCCTGACAAGGAAGCGATTTATCGTGCGAGATACTTTATTCCAGATAATCATACGCCGTGTTAGAGGTAAGTCGTCCAGCGTGACAATGTATATACATTGAGTAATAGCACCGTCTTCATGCCCGAATAAGGAAGATCTTGACATCCGTTAAACCACGTACGTAAATCTTGCGTTTTTTTTATTCAACGCACCGTGAAGCGATATGGATCACCTGTTATCAAGCTCATGTTGTACTCTCCGCATTTCAGACATATCCTCGCGCGGTATGCTATTAATGCATTTATCAGAAACAACCCAACTGCATTTCGTGTAAAACAGTAGCGCTTATTTGCCATAAGAGGAAGAGTTTCAAGATACGCAATGATATGAGTTGTAACACATCGAGAATGTCGAGGTGATAGAACAATCTAATTAAAGCTAAATTGTTTTTGCAAAAAAAATCAAATACAATAGTCAAATATGTACCGGGTATGGTCAATTCTGAAATAGAGACATAATTCGCCAGCAGATTCATGTATGTACGTATCGGCTAATCGTCAATGGCCAGAAGCGTCAGATTGGCGCAATCACTTCTCCTCTCTTGCTCCCGATAAAATCAGCACGATATTTCTTGAGACGAGAAGGTACGCGGCTGCGATAAAGTGTGGTCAGAAGTATATACGCCCGAGGTACGATCTACTACTACTCAATATCGTCTACACGCTTTGCGTTCGATCTGAACACATACTAACAGCCACTTGCGGCGTAGCCACTCCGGATGAAAATTAATCATCGAAATCAGCCGGACGCCGATTAAGGGCGATCACCTAGGCAAATCGTTAAGCATGCTTTTTGGCGGTTGATGTCGGTTCTACCTGTTGTCGAGGCAGCCAATCGACGGAAGGCTCGAAAAAAAATTTCCCACCTGGTAATTTTTGTGTGGCGGCGACGGGACGGGAGAAAATTGCAAGACATTGTAGAAGAACGGTCGGCGAAATTTTCTTATCCGAGACCAATCCATTTTGCAAAATTGCAGCCTACGTAATAATCTGCACTTTGTAGCTCAGGCTTGGTCTACCACGCGTGTCTCGCGACAGGCCAAGGGTCTATTGATTACTCAGGGGATCGTTAGATATTTTGGATGCTCAGATAATTTCGGCGCCTTGTAAACGAACGTAGTCAACTTTTCACAGGTTTGATTTTAACGCATAAATATTTCATAACTTGATGTCTGTTAAAAACAAAGTTATAAAAATATGTTATCATAGATTTTCACATTATATATATATATATATATATATATATGTGTACATACAGCTACATTTTCAAAGTCATATAAAATTTAAATAAAATTTCACAGCGCGTGTGATACGTTATTCTTTTGAAGTAAACTGCTGGATGAAACTTCGTAAACTTCAGGCAGTTGTTTCTCGTAAAAACGAAAGAAAATAACAAGTAATGAGAATACAGCATCTCGCATGACCGGTCTGTACCATCTATAGCGATCCGGCAGTTAACCGGCTTTGTACGATGCACCATGATCTGCTGAAGTGAGATCCAGTGAAACGCAGATTGTACTTCGTAGAAATTCGTTACTAATATTATAGAAACTTTTCTGATATAAAATAGGATGTAATAATTATTAATTTCATATTAAAATACTCGACATATTATAGCAAATAGTACTTTTTAATAAATTTATATTTTTGCATTTATATGTTGCAATAAAACATATAGTTTCGTATACATAGTACAAAATATATATAATACAAAGAATATACTCTATAATTATATGTAAATTTTGTTAAATGTATTAAAATATTAAAAATTAAATTATAAATCTTTCAGTTTAATATTTTCCGTTGAAAAAAATATTATATTATATATCATTGAAACGTACCGTGCATCGAGTTTTTGGTTCCTGATGTCAAAATAGAAGTCAACCAAATAGATAGATCACCACTACATAAATAAATCATCGAGTTAATGTCATGAAGTAGAAAGTGAAAATATGGCGTAGAACGCGAAGTCGAGATCGCAGTTTATAAAAAGTGTCACCAAAAAATATTTTGCTAAATATTAGAAAATTATTATAGAAGGATTAATCTAATATTTGTTAATTGTAAGATATAGGTCCAAACAATTTTATGCTTTTAATGAAAATGCCAAATGTGCACGATAGTGCAGAGTCTGGAGAACGTTTTCCTACATTCCCGGGATCCAGGACCCAGGAGGAACTGAGGAGAGAAATAACAGTTCCACCGATCGAGAATATGGTACATGTCATCTTCGGCTTAGTGTCCAGTCCGGTCTCAGTGCTGGTCTCAAGACGACGCGCTAAGGGAAGAGATGGATCATTCATAGCGGCAGCGATGAATCATGAGATGGCTTGGACAGCTTACTAGAAAACCGACGTTACTAGAGACGAGAAGAAACGAAAGAGGGATGAGATACAAAAGATAGATATAAAACAAACAGAGAAAGAAACATATTGATAAATATGTATAAAATGTATAAAAAAAAGTAGTTGATTGCGATAAAGATAAATTAATTGCTTAATTATCAACTGATATTAATGCAGAGTAGCGAACTATACTTAAACGAGTTTCTAGACTGAAATTTTTCAATGTATATGTTTCTTAATGAATTAAAAGCTATGCATTGCAAGAGCAATAAATAATATCTTAATCTTTAATTCAAGGGGAGATATTCTATTTTAAAAAATATAAAAATTCTATCAATACTAAAAGAATAAATGTATGCAATAATTTAAGTGTAACTATAATTACAAGAAAGATAATTTGACACTGCGTAAAAATTAATGTTATTATATAAAAAGGAAGAGCACATGCAAGATAAAATAGAAGGAAGATACGATGATGAATAGCAACGGATGAAACAGGAAAAAGCGGAGGACGAAGATATGGGAATGGAGGTTGGAATCTTCCGGAAGTACGTCCGACGTACCATCCGTGTTTCTCCATTTTTCAAAAAATAAAAGCGACCACAGTGTTCGCGGCTCATTGTTTGGCTCTTCCGCCTGTTTGCAGCTTGTGAATAGGCTTACGAAGGGTGAATATATGTACATATATGCGTGGGTGATATGTGTGCCTCGGTTGACTTTCTGTTAGAAGAACGTCACTATAGAACCAAAGAAAATATTATCACTTTTGTCCTACCCCTGCGATGTTCCCACTGTTTTCACGAGGATCCGCGTAACGTAGGAGTGAATCAATCGTCCGTATTTCTTTTCGATTTATCAGTGCTGGGGAAAGAAAAAGTCCGTTTCATCGACATTTCACTTCGACGGTCCCTTTCTTTTCCGACCCTTCATTGTCATAAATCTGGTAACGAGACCAACTCGATGAAACTGAAACCTTGCGAGATTGCCAGTGCTATCTCTATTTTACGTTCTTCCATCACTCATGATGAATTCTAATAATTAAGAAGCGCACGAATAAGTTCCATCTAATCGAATAATGGAAGAAAGAGCAGCACTTGTGTGGAAATTTTAGTCTCTCTCTCTCTCTCTCTCTCTCTCTCTCAAGCCGTGTTCTCTATTCTTATCAAGGTTGATCGACTATATCGCAAACTATTACAATGCAAGAGAGACAACCAAGTCTAATATACGCATTTGAGTTGAATGAGTTTATAAAATAACACATAGTGACGATAATGCATAACCTAGTAGGTTGAGACGCGTCGTTGAACAAAAGATACACTTTTAAGAAAGCTTTTCACGTTTCGTGTTTTAATGTTAGAAGAAGTCGAGGAAGATAACACTGTGCGATGTGACGAGAATGATGACATCACGTGTCGGATGGTTAACAGCGAGAAGGTAATTAACGTTGAGGATGCTACATCAGTCAAGAAACTAACCCCTCGGCATCCGCTATATTCAAGGACACAACCTGTCGTATCTTTATTTGAATCAAACAAGGATGGTTGACATGGTAAAGTGATTATTAATTTAACTACGTCGCGTACTAATGACAACTAGTTATCCTAACATGATAATTATGTATAGCGCATTTTGCTGATGACAATAACGATCAACGTCAAACTACTCGATAAAGCTAATTAATTAATTAATAATATAACGTAAAGACTTCAGTATACGGTATAATTTTCTGTAAGTATAGAATATGATATCGCTGTCTTTCTTTAAAAATGACACAACTCAAAGATTTAAGTTTCTCAGAAAACGAAAAAAACTATTTTTTCATTTGACAGAAAATTATTGACTACTTAAATGATATCAATAAGAATATATTTTTAACATGATCAAATGTCATTTTTGTTTGAACTCCTTAAAAACCCATCTTTTTGAGTTGTGACGATCTTGAAGATTTTTTTTAAAACCATTCTTTTTGAATTGTAACATTTCGACGAATTTTTATAAAGTTAAATTAGTTCGCTTTTGATGATAAGGTAATATTTACTTAATTCCTTTATGATAATAACTAAAAAATCATCTTTTTAGTTGTCTTTTTTTAATTAAGTAAGAAATTAATATAAAAAATCAATCTCTTCAAATCGTTAGAATTTCAGTAATTTAAATTTGTTTACAAAAAAATTTTATTTACAAATTTTCGAAATTTAAAAAATTAAAAAGGGATTATCTTATTAATAGCATATTATTGAAATGAAATATGATAGAGAATTTAAACATTAATTCACAGTAGATACAATAGTAAGGCAACCATCATATTTTAGCAATATGGCGCTAAGCCAAGTCCATCCCGGATCCTAAGGTATTTGCCTGTTTGCCATCATGCGTACAAAAATGTGTATATAATTTCGAGCAACTTTCTTGTTTTTGTTTGGGTAGCTATCGGTAATAAATTTTACCATAGCGGCATGAAAGAAATAATAAGGACAGAAGGTGTGTAACATGTGCTGCTATTCTGTATTGCGGGTTAGGTAGGTAGGTAGATAGATAGACCCACAATTCTGACTTAGTTACGTCACAGCATGTCTTATAAAACTGTTATGTAGAGCACAGTGTAAGGCAATAAGATGCTCTTTAACCCATAAATCGCTCAAATTTGACCATAGTGGTGTAGACCGGTTACATAGATATATTTCAAAGCTTGCAGTTTCCTTTAAAAATCGGCTTCTTTCTTCTATTTGTCTTTGTATTGTAAACCGAATATACTTAAAAGCGCTTTATGAGATTCGGTGTCGTAGTATAAACAAAGAAATTTATATTGAAATAAGCTTCTCGCAGGAAAAGCGTGCTAGATATATAAAGAGAAAATAACACATTAAAGTGATGTCTTCAATTCTCGAATCAAACAAGCGACGATAATGGAAGCGGAATTCAATGCAGTAACAATAAAATCGCTATCCGTTCCGGAGATCAGAAGCGAAAACGATGGCGAAACGCTAAAGCGTGAGCTCGAGCAATGAAAGCAAGAGAGCAGCAAGTGGCTCCAAGCCGGTGGCTCGTAAACGTCAGCGGTGGTGCTCGTAAACGTAAACGCGATGCTATAAGGGGATGTACAGCGGCGCAGCGCCGGGGAGTCACCATAGCATAACAGTTAAAGAGATACATGTATATGTATAGAGAGAGAGACGATCCATTTAGCGGTTTAAACGGGGTCGTTATATCGCCGTTTACAACGAAACAATCTGCTCCTGAATATCTGGACACGTGTCGTGAGATTTAGAACGGGTGGAGCGAAATGTTAGATTACCGCGGTAAACGGCTTTGAGTGCGTACATGTGTGTATTAATCCTGCATTCTATACTAATGCAAATAGGAATGACACTAATTTTCCTCTATATAATTACCTATTGCTTTACTTTGACTCAGATAAAACGTTTTCTTTCTACGCATATCACGTCCATGCTATTATTTAATTGTTTTTCGAAAAGAGCACGTTTGGAATTAGTCACATACATTTTTAAAATAGTGCTAAAGTTGAAACAAAATAAAAAATAATTATCTTTACGACATACGCATTTAAAATGTTAAAGAATAAAGATTTAAGATCTCAAACGCATATAATATTTTTAGAAAATTGATAAAAAATATTTAAGCAATATATATATAAGGAAAATTAACTTGTTAGAGATTATCAATTTTACATTTACAAAAAATTGTTTTTCTTGTTTTTGTATTCTTACATACTTCTATGATTTGCATTTATAAAATTTTGTGATTCTATATATAAATCTCATAACTTCCGCTTCCAAAATAAATAATGAATCACTGCGGTACATTTATCTGATAGCTTAACTTGCTATATAATAATCTTAATTAAAGAAGATTTATCAATAAGTTTCCACCAGCCGAAGGGTAGCAATTAAAGGGTGCGCCGACAAATGTCGAGTGAAATCAAAAAGTGACAGAATAAATTTACATTGAGCGAAGAACGTTGGGAAATTTAATAAAAGCAAGAAAATTAGGAAATGACTATAAGTATTATTGAATGGCAGAAAAGACGAAGTTTCATTGAGTTTTCGGGGTTAGTGATTAAATTGGGGGATTGAATCCTAGAGATCGAGTGAGTATGCCGCCGAATCCTACAGTGGTATTTGTGGGATAGACGAGGGAACGGGTTGAAACAACAGCGTTCTGTGTTTAATCATGTCTGACCGAGCAAGGGGACCATCTGACGGGGATGGAATTTGCATAGTTGGGGCTTACGTGTTCATAGACCTTATTGTTACATATGAAAAGAGGATGTTTGCGTTAAATTAAATTCTGTGTTAAGTTTGCTTTGAATACTGATTATATTATAGAAAAAATGAAATTATTTTGTTTCAAGCCAATATGATATTTTTATGCTTATTTTAAGTCATCATGTTAATGAATATATCGACAGACACATAAATCTTATTTTCTCGTATAATTATTGTAGGAAATGCATGTATACATAGCAGAAATATAAACTCTATATGATAAAGAAATTATAATAATAATATAGATTTTCGTGAACAAGATGTACCTATAGTTACAAATTAATGTTTGATCAAAGAGTAAAACATAATTTATGCAGATTACATTAAAACAATAATATTTTGCAATATAATACAATTGTCACATAATATTATGATAAATAGATATGTAAATATAAGATGTAAAAACATATGAACTAATCCATGATAGTTAATTATTCCTATCGCAACAATACTTCAACAAAAATGTAGAATTTCTGAATTTTACATTAAAAGTTATAATAATTAAACACAAATTTCTACGTACATTTTATATTAAATTAAAATTAAAAGGTACGACGTGAAAACGCAGCATAAAAGTATATGAAACATAAAGATGCAATATAAAGACGTTTCATCCGAAAAAGGAAATATGCACGATATCTCAATCGCCGATAAAACCAGCAATAACTTGCAACACCACCCAGAAGGAAGATTGCGGGTGCGGCTGCGAAAATAAGAACGATAAGAAATGCCAAAATTATGATAATGATTCAGAGCCGTTTTCAGTTAAGACATTAGGCGACGTGTATAATTTAGACGAAAGCCAGACCAGTAAGTAAAGACCGTGTAGCATCGACTCTCGTAATAATAAACTTTAATATATATTATGCAGATTGCAGTTAAACTGGTGCACACATTTTTATCTATATCTCTCTTTCCGATATAATTTTATCAATAAATGATCGCGTGTGCGTAGTATAAATTTGAAGATCGCTGCTTATGTTAATCGCTCAAAGTACTGTGTATCTGGTGTATTATTATCATTATTATTATTATTATTACCTTCTTAAGATCTGCATATATTTTATCATCTATACTAACTGTATGAAACATGAACTAAAATACAAACTAAATATTCTATAATATATGTGTAAAGTATTGTTATAAAAACATTAGAAAAGAATATGCATATAAATTTAAGTATATTAAGTATATATACATATACTTTTAAAATATTTCACATAATTTATTCAATGTAATTTTTGTTTCTGTAAAATGTTTTGAATAAACAGCTGATCGAAATATGATGAACGATGCATGTTGTTGAGCAGTGCATGCGCCCCTGAAGAAAAATTAAACGCGTGCAATGTGCGGAAAGATTGGTAGGGTGCGGATGAGTATCGGGTAGAAAGGCGGAAAAAGGTAAGATGATGGTACGAGAAGGATAATAATCCGTAGTTTCGATCAAGATTATAGCCGCGGTAAATGAATAGTTTACGAGCAGCGAAAATGAGACGGGTAAAATGTTAAGCCTTTTGCCAGGATCGAGTGGTGGAGCCTCTTTTATACACCATTCACCTGTAATAAACTTCAATGTTAAATGTCTTTATTGCGTTTCTGAGGCTAGTCCTCTGCGTGTATGAGATAATTAATATGAGCAAACCGAAAGGCGTAGTGCGCCAGTCTTGTCCCGTCTGCGAATTACACGTAAGATATCCGTGCTAAAAGGACAGATAAGTATTTAATGACTAGTTTTGTAACAGCTCGATTCGCGGTCAAAGAATCTCATCCGTCGCTCGAATCTTAATTCTCCACGGAAGCAAGTGTCAGTCACATCATTATAGTGAATTCTCGATCTACTTAAAATATAAGATAATAATGACTAAATTAAAGATCATAAGACAAAAACGATATCTTGCAGATTAAAGAATTTTGTTTTATTTCTTTAACCAATCATTATATTATATACTTTACGTATCAAAATAACAAAATCATAAAAATATTCGTAGTCGATAATAATTAATATTACTTCTGAGATAAAACGTAGTACGAATTCATTTTTTGTGATACTTCTTTCATATTAAATTTTCCAATGTTTCAGAGTCCATGATCAAAAGATGTTACAAAGCTGGAGTGAATATATACACATTTAATAAATAAATAAATAAATATTTTCTCTCTTTTAGACAGTTCGCGTGATCTAGTCAGTGCTGTTGAAACCCTAATTTTGGACAAAGCTATTCATCCTTTGACGAGACAAGTCGTCAATCAAATGCATATCTGGCCCTAACTAAAGTTCAGTAAAGATTTAAATCAAGAAATCAAACAAAATGAATGCTGCATACCATCGGTAGACAGGTTAGGCGTCAACCCAGCAGGTCTATCTGGCACGTAAGTACATGCTGCGAGTATGTTCGGCACTACAGAATGCACCAATCGATACATATCTCCAATGTGCATATATAGAATCTATGCCCGCGCTTGTATACGTGTATGTATGCACGTAAGCGTGTGTGTATGTATATATGCGGACGTGAGCATGTATCCGAAATGAATTGACCGGTGCGTAGTTGATGGACGTAGCGGGTGGCTCGTTATGCTTACAGCCCGCCCAGCAATCAAGAAGAATTCATACGCCTGACGTGTCGCTCATGATGGAGGTCCAAGCCACGTATCATCTATCTTTTGGGGTCTTCGCAACAGTATGTGATGCGGCATATGGCGAAAATTTTAGTTCCGTTCTCTGAACTTTTTGCACAAAGTTAATTTATGAGATTTAATAAGAAAAAAGATATGCACTCATCAGTTTATAAAAATGATGGTAATCTAACGAATTAGAGTATTAAAAAAATTATTGGATTCTCTTATCTCATAAGAATGTTGAGTATTCTCATATTAATTGAGTTCTTTTAAATCTAAATTTTTAATGAACTTTATAGACGCATGTAGAATATATCACTAACAGTGTTATTCAATATGTTATTTTCAGTCTTTCTTTGGAATCAAGAATGTATTTTCTTCATCAAAAGACACGAACAGATTAATTATAAAAGCATAAATGCGGAAGTATTCATGATAACATCCATACATGTGCCTGCGGATAATTCTCAACCGACTGACTGCCGCTAATTAATGACCTACTACTACAGAGATAAGGTATAACGCAGATTCTTTCTTTTCGAAGTTTCTTTCTTCGTGCTCGGGGATGGTTCGTCGTGGAAAAGGTGGATGAAAGCATCGGCTAGGTTGGTGTTGGCCATAGTGTGAGTTGAAAGGAGAGAAAGAAGGACGATGGAAAAGCGAGAAGGAGGATAAGGCAGGAGAGGGTGGTCGACGTGGCTTGGGGGAGTTTTTCTCGTTCCCGGCTTCCGTCTCCTGGGACGCGAAGCGCGAGGATCTTTTTGCTCGCCTCGGCGGAGGATCAGACGTCCCACTTTATCTCCGACGACCCGTTCAACCCCTATCCCTCCCCCCGTCACCCTCGTTCTACCTCTCTTCGACCCGCGTTCTATCCTACTGCAGCCCCCGTTGCGCCCCGGTTTCTACCCCAACGTCATCCCCCTGCCCTTCTCACGTCACCCAGAGCTATGGTTGATCACGTATAGGAGGAGCCTCTAGCAGCGTCTAGAGTGACGCGCCGTGGAGGAGCCATTTGTCATCCATCAGCACACGGTCCTATCTACGCAAGATTGCACAAGAGAGTCTGATCCAACTTGGCTTTATTGCGTTGCTTATCATTCTTCTACCGCTACATTATACGATAGAACACTCTTGAAAACAATTAAATCTTTTCTGGCGTTTATAATAAAAATTGTGTATTACGTATATTAATGAATTACGTAAATCGCGCTAAGAAAAATTATATTGAAATGGCAAATACTTAATTACTGTATATACACAGTGAATAAATTTTATGAAACGCGTTGCTAGAAAAATTGATATTTAACGTTTACAGACTATTTAACGTTTACAGAATGTCTATTATCGAAGATATCGTTTATACGGGGCGATTAACAGTAAATGGGGAAAAAGAACAACTTCAAGTCCTAAGAAATAAATCTTATAAGTAGGCAGTTCACGATACAAGCGGCGGTCACAAATCCGCGGATAAGCCATTGGAAACGAAAGTCCTGTTGTCGAGGTTGGTGTTGACCAGAATGCAGTATACATTGGGGATAAACTGAAGGGTAGAAAGCTGCAAGGAGAACGAACGGTCTGATCGAATCATCATTACAAACGACCCGACAATTTGAGGCATGCGCCGTTGTATATATATTGCTTGTTATATATCGATTGCCGTACTTGTTCGTGGTACCATCCCCAGCCTGCTGATAACTCAGATATTTTCCACGTCCGCGCGCGTCAGAAATTACACCAATCACGTAGCCGCTTAAAGTTAGTATTACCGGCAACAAACTTCTAATTTATTTCACGAGAGTCATGTTAGATACCGGAAACATAAATTCATATAACATTACTTAATATATTTCCTATAACCAACATCAAAGTGAGCAAATATTATTTCTTCGATCTCAGTGTTTAGATCACCGATTGATGCTGCTTTATCAACAATAGCGTGCAAGAATAAATAATTCTAATTTGTCGTAGAATACTATAAGAAAGGGCTTACCGATACGAGCGTGAGCAATTAGTTAAATACGTAGGTTCTTCTGCGCGATACGTTTCACTGTGGTAGAAAGGAGAGAGAGAGAGAGACACAATGGATGATAGAGGTATCGCCAATTTTTCTCCCGTCCGCTAGATTTTTCAATGTAACTTGAGAGCCGCTCCCTCGCGAGGTCCCAGGGCACAGGAATGGATGAACAGACAAGGAGAGAGGGTAGTACGGGGGTCGCGGCGACAAGAACACAGCGGAGGATAAGAGAAAAGAAGGACAATTGTGAAGGGTGCAGAAGATGAGATAGACACGGAAAGAGAAAAGGCCAAGCCCTATTTCTCCTGCGGGGGAATACAATAATGCTCGAAAAAGGAAAAAGGAAAGAAAAAAGGAATGCAAGAGATGGCAGAAAACGAACGAATCTCGGCGCTATCGTGACTGCATCCACGACTACGGCGGAAAACCTGGCGAACAAGGGGTCGTGGAGGGTGTCGGCGGAGGGAAATGCCTCGGGCAACGGTGTCATTAATAAAAGTGTCAATGATGTCAGTGGACTAATGTTGGTAGTCACTCGCTCGCTGGGTGGATTGGGGCGGTGGCATCACTCGATGT
Organism: Mycetomoellerius zeteki; assembly: GCF_001594055.1. NCBI lineage: Eukaryota > Metazoa > Arthropoda > Insecta > Hymenoptera > Formicidae > Mycetomoellerius > Mycetomoellerius zeteki. The sequence continues at coordinate 313,288 of NW_017257220.1, forward strand.
CCTATCGAAGAATTTCACCCTCTCCCCGAAGGTTGAATCGTTTTCAACCGGGTCGCTCGTTTGATTCGCTCTTTTTTTATACTAATAAGAGAATCATGTTCTTCTATATTCGCCGCTCTTCTTTCTTGCCACATGCGTAAGATGAAGTTTATCCTTCTTTTTTCCGCTCGTCGAAAACTTTCACGGGAAGAATATTATTTTCTTATATCACATTTGAATGATTCTATTATGTTAAATTTTTTTTCTACATAAGTACATGACTATAATATACGGATAAAATATATCAACCCTCCCCGTAAAGGACGTGAAGAATTTCGAAATAGATACATTTCTTATTGGAACACACATTAAAAATGCATTAATGTTCTAACTTATAGCCACTATACAATCCCTGATTCATCCTCTCCGCCTTGTAGAGAGAGTCTCACGAAAGCTTTACATTAATTTTACCAAAATTGCGTGTCCTACCTCTTCGTTTCAACCAACATTCACAGAAACTGAAAAGAATCGTTGAGTTTCAGTTTCTGCACATCTAAGAAATTTTATTTTTATCCTTCATGATTGACCAATGTTTCATAAATACATTTAATGAAAGTGACAGTCTTGCGCGCGTATATCTAGTTTTATTAAAGAATACATTTTTTTCAATTAGTACACATATACGTAAAATGCAAGGTACAGATAAATTAATATTCTCCGACACAATGGCGTAAAAGCAGATCTATATCGCTCCGGAACAAAATGCAATTTTGCATTCAATTACATATTGATTATAATGAAAAGAAGCATTTCTTCTTAAAGGATGTAATGTGTATCGATACAGAGCGATAGAACAGGTTTGCAGATCGGAGATTGGTGCACGGGAATATCTAATAAGAACCTAGAGCTCATCGATCCTACGGAGTATTCCAGGGGCTGTCACCGTGAGCGTCAGCATACCGTAGAGAAGAGATTTACATAGTAATAATATCGAGATTCTGAACTATATGTTATGGTATAAAAGTTTTTTATTATATTCGAAAACTAATAGCAACTATCAAGAATCAACAATATGCTGCAGAATTATTTTTAAATAATTCAATCTTTCATTTACGATAATATTTTACGAGATACTTGAGTAACATTGTACAATTTGAACATTCGCATAAGTGATTTATCCACAAATCTATTTCCAATAACTTTTTGTTAAAACATTCCGTCTGATATTTTAATAACCACTCAAAGTACATAATGGGAGCCATCAGCAAAAATAACATTATCGATTTCTTGTCTCCATTTTATCTTCGCGATTGTTGAGAGAAGGAATTTCTTTCGTCCTTACATGAAAGAATCGGCCCTCCAACAGCAGAACAGTATTTCTTCCGGACGTTCTGCCGACGGCGTTGCGCTTCTTTCATCTTGCAGGAATTTAAGAGTTATCGTCGATGTCAGGAATTCCGGGAATCTCCGGCTAGACGCCGGGTAAACGACAAGGGGAAGTGACGAGAGATGTAGATGAGAATTGGCCGATTAGAATATCAAGAGGTTAGTACAGCCTGGTGATATGACGCTAACATAATAAGTAGGCGGGATAAACAATAAAAGGGGTAAAAGAGCACGAGGGTTGCTCAATGTCTCTCTACGGACAAAGGGGGTTCAGAGTCTAAATCTACCAAGGGCTTTTGACGTCTCCTTTCGCGCGTGAGGAGCACAATGTTAATTAACGAGAGAAGAACGGCTCGACGATTCTCAATCAACGGATGACATTCATGAATTTGTCCAAGTCTCGTAACAAAAGGAACGTATTGACTGCGTTATGTAAATTGTTTATGAGCTCCTGACTCTCTCTAGTCCTAAAAATTAAATTTAAATTTCAGCAAAAATATAATTTCTGGAAAATCAAATTAGATAATTAACTCGGTACGCACTATGTGAACAAGTGGAATAAGTCATCGACTAGCATCGACCAGTAACGGAGAGAACTCAGAGAATTGAATCCTAATACACTAATATCTCGTATCTTCTTCATCCAATCTTTTTGCGGACAGATATTTTTTGCATAACTCTACCATACGACTATTCCCCTCTCGTCGCCGCCATCAGCACCTCCCTCTCCGAGCTTTCTCTCCCTTGCTTCCCCCGCCGTTGAGCGAACCAGCCTAGATCCCCACTCGTCCCGGTTCCGACCACACGTCCCTTTTCCCTCCACTCTGACCAACTTCCACGACCTCTCCTACCGACACCTCATCTCTCGGCTCTCTCTCTCTCCCTTCTCTGCCCCTACCTTACTGCCGCGGTTCCAAACGTTGTACACGAGGCTGCGGCTAAGAGCAGAGCGACGTCGGCGACGCCACGCACCCCGACGTCGCCCTGACGCGCTCTACTGACGCTGCGGAGCGGAGATTAATGGCTTCGGACTCTGAAATCCTGGAAAATAAATAGCGAGACCCCGGTGGCGAGAGAGGGAGTCCTGCGGAGCAAGATGCGGTCCCTCCTTCTCCATGGCTCCGTGGCTCGCCTTCCCGTTTGTTGTACGAGGGAGCGAGAAAGGATCGCAGCTTCCCGAGGGACCTACCACTACCACTGCTGTTGCTGCCCATTTCTTTGTAAGACAGTGCCAGGTTGTCAATGAGATGAAAGGAACAATGTACGTTGTTCTATTGGAAATTCCTATCAAAATATTTAACACGCATAAAATATAACAAAAGAAAGTTAATCTGAGCACACACAATTAGATCATTTAATGCTAATCGTTTAATTACAGATATCTAAATACATATTACGTCAAAATATGTATTATATTATATTATGAACAAAAGTTAAATTGTGTTAAACACTAAGTAATCGGTAGTAAACCACGATCTAATTGTAACGTCGTTTACATAATATGTGGTCTATAAGTCTCTCCCCTGATCTTGTTTGTCTGCTTCTTTTATTCTTCTCTTTATTACGTTCTTTTCGCGTTCCACCTTTGCGTCCGGATCGTTCTCCATCCCCATTCGTACACCAACCAAAAGATTAATTGCTAATTCTTGCTACTGCAACCAGTTGCTACTAAACACGTATGGAGGCTTCGCAAAGGTCAAGGGACCGCCTTGCGTATACGCGTTGAGTAAGAAATATACATGCGTTAATGAGATTCCTCTCACAAACTTGCTTGATGATTAAAAGCATAATAGGGACAGACTATAAGGAATCATCTTGTTCGTAGTATACAATCTGCTTGAAGAGTATACACTTTAAGAATAAACCATAATAAACTCCGTCTCCCTTTATTATAAGCGACGGAATCAAAATGTACTCCTATATCGTTTTAAGTCATTCTGATATAGCATTATACAAAATTGCAGGAAGTTATTAAAAACATATAAATGTTTTTGTTGTGTAGATAATTATTGTCTGTACAGTAAGTCATAAAAACATATAATGTAAGATTTTATAAAAAAATACATAATGACTACAAATTATAATATTACACAAGAGTACACTTCTCAAGTCATTAATACTTGCGTTTTTAAACTTAATTAAATGATTTAGTATCTAGTTATTTTTCAGTAGAATCTTCATATTCAAGATCACTTGGTAATTATGTTTGCTTTTTATATCCCGACCGATTTGTTTTGCCAACTGATAGTCTATAATAAAATGTTAATTAGAGTGCCTGAACCATTCATTAACTCTGCAAAAACTAGTTCAACGCAAAATGTGCGATGCGTATAACTATATAATTCCCCGGTCTAATAAAGTCTAACAAATGATTAAATGTTCCCCGACACAATCATCATGATTACTGTAACGCAATACGCGTCCACAAATTTATAAGTAGATTATTATTATAATTTTAATGCACAATTATTCCGAGTATTTCAGTTATTACATGATGTGTTTTCAAAGTAATATTGTTTTTATACAAGATTTAAAAACATACGCTTTAATACCGCACAAATAAAAATATTTTCATGGTATATGCATTATTCTACCCTTTCATTTGTAAATTGATCAACATAGAAAATCACAACTAGCAATTTTGTTCCGTCACATTCTTCGAAGATGATTTTAATTTTTAGCATAACGAAGAGAAGAGAGTAGAGGTAAAGGGCAATTTGATTTATGGGGGGGGGGGAGAGGAGGTAGAATAGATCGGTATGGTGTCTCTATAGACACGAAGGTGGAAGGCAAAGGGAATCGTGGCGTGCAGGGCCGTGCTAAGGTAATATCCATAGGAACACCCCGTCAGAGGGAGAGACGTAGAGACGTGCAATCAATCACAAGGGACCCTGCTGCCATGCTCGTGGCCCTCATATCAGCCGTAATACACAGTAAACATTTTTAACTTTGCCACGTTATTAATATTAGTTGCACGTCCCGTACGTCTTACAACTTTTTCCTTGTATTACAAAAAATATATATACATATGTATATTGTATGTCTTACCACATATATGTTATGTGAAATTTACATAATATTGACGTAACGTCTTGTTGAGTGTAAATTTAGCAAGAATTGTTTAAGTTCTCTCTCATGTATGGATAAAACATGGACGATTGTAACATTAAAATGTCAGATGCAGTGTTAAGTACGAAGCAGTGTTCCAAATTATACCGTCGTTACAATCGCGAGTATCATATGAATTGCAACCCGCAGTAAACATTTTTAACTTTGCTAGGTTATTAATAGTAGTCGCTCTTCGCGCAGCTTGTTCTCTTTTTCGTATAAACATATAAAAAAATTTATAAATTGTAAAATATTAACTAGTACAGTTAACGAGCCTTCGGAGAAAATAGAATGTATGTCGTGCGACATTATTTTATGATGGTATTACTAAATATTTAAAATTGCATCGTTATCATGTTACTCACATTTACGGTAGAAGTCTCTAAATATTTTAATGTTTATGGTATTACGGATATCAGTTGCCATCTCTACATTTCACAATTTTACTATGTCAGCGAACATTATAAAAATAAATATCGTATAGGATATTAGTATTGTTCATTTTCTTGATGATCCTCTACCAAAAACGTTAATTTAGTATAACACTTTGTCATTTCACGTTGATGCGAATATCATGGCGACCCATTCTGTTCCCTACGAACCAAATCTCGTTCCCTTCTGTGTGTAGCACGAATGAAATTCATCGTCAAGGAATGCGACTGGATTTATTTGTCTGCAGTAGCTTTGATATCCCCAGCAGGCAAAAGAGTATCGTGCATAAATTTTGTCTTAAACTGATCTTCCATTAATCATATCACATTTGCCACTATATATTTGGTCAGCACAACTCAATCATTCACTATTTCAGCTAACGCATGTAGTTAAATAAATAAAAAAAGAATCGATATATTGAAAAAAAATTAATTGCTTCACTTTTAATTTTGAAAAAAGAGATGTAAATAGTAGAATTTGTGAGATAGTATACAATTATAATGTAATAATGTAAGATATTAATAGATTGAGATATAAAATAATTTGTAACACTACATTAACAAATAATACAATTAATTTTAATGTTTATATAGTAATGATACAACAAAATAATGACATACAAAATATTTCTTTTTTCATATTATTCCTTGAAGAAAACATACCGAGTTCAATTAGCTATTATTGTGTAAACAGCAGGATATCGTCTTATATTTGGGAAGAAAAATCTATAAATATTTGACAAAGGAGGATCTTAAAAAGAGGTCAATTTCTGCCTAAAAAGGTGTAAATAAACGGAATAATGTTTTTTTTTTAAATAGATTTTAACCTTCTGAATACGATAATTTTAATAAAAAGTTCAGGATCGATAGGGAACACCTTGAAAATTGAGCATGAACATGATATATTTAAAGAAATTTCAATATTCTTGTTTATTTTTCAAGGTGTTTCCCAAATGCCACAAACTTTTTAATAATTTTATCATATTCAGGACGTCAAAATCTCTCTATAAAAGATACTATTTCTTTTACTTATATTCTTTTGTCCAAAAGTTGGTCCTTTTTTAATATCTTCCTAAAAAAGGGCAGATTTTTGCTCAAAAAGATGTAGATAAGTAAAAGAAATAGTACTTTTTGTAAATTTTGACCTCCTGAATATGATAAAATTATTAAAAAGTTCATGGAATATGGGGAACACCTTGAAAAGTAAACAAGAATATTGAAATTTCTTTAAATATGTCATGTTCATGCTTAATTTTCAAGATGTTCCCTATCGATCCCGAACTTTTTATTAACATTATCGTATTCAGGAGATAAAAATCTATAAAAAACACTATTTTTTTTTCTTACACCTTTTTGGGCAGAAATCGGCCTCTTTTTAACATCCTCCTTTATATTCTCTATCAAATGATAAATTATAAATAACAGTTCTTAATTTAAAAATATTCAAGATTATAGTATCAATATCTTCTAACTAAAATTAAATTCGTTATTATTGTAATTAAATTTTTACATATCTTAGACATCTACGGATAATATTATAAGATATTATATTTAAAAATATTATCTACGTTATTTTTTCTCACATTATAATACTATTAATTCAGTTATACATGATATATACTTCGTAGATTGATGTCTCATATGAAAATATAAATATTTAATTATTCAAAAACCATTAAAGTATTATTGTAAAACACACTTTAAATATACAATCGGATGACAATACAAATCTTTCACTGAGTAGTACAGAAATAACTTATAATTACGATTAAACTTTTATCTTCCAGTGGGATATGAATCGAATAGGAAAAGAAGAAAGTTAACGACATGATTGGAGTTGCACAATATTCCACTACTTTCGCTAAACATTGATTAATGGATACGGAAGAAATATAAGAAGATCGAAACACAAATATAAGCGGATCAATCATGCGAAACCAATCCATTTAAACATCGCAGAAGAAGAGATTGTTCTTAATAAGAGGCAATAATGATCGTAGTATAAACAAGATTATTTTATGGAACTTTTGTATCACCATAATATTTTTCGACATACTCATTCTAATTACTCATTAATACTTTAAAATTTCATAATCAGATGTAAATATATCAATATCTTCTAACTAAAATTAAATTCGTTATTATTGTAATTAAATTTTTACATATCTTTGACATCTTATTATGGATACTATTTGAATTACAGATGATATTTTTCATGTGTACAAAATTATGTCATGAATAATGTCAATTGTTTTTTATTTAGTGATGTTTTAATTTTAAATATCTTTCCTTTAGAAAACTTTTAATTTAATTATTTGAAATGCAAAGATTTTTAGCAAGAAATATGTAAACTGCGATGAAAATTTTTCTACACAATATTTTAAGTATAATACATATTTAAATTGCATATTTAAATTAATATATTAATTAAACCAGTCGCTTTCTATAGAAATCTCCAAATGACGTTGTGCCTCAGCTCGATATTTTAATAATTAGAAATGCGCGCACGCAAATTGCAATTTAGTTCTACACTATTTATCAGGTATTTCGTTAATTGCTGATAAGAACTGCATCATTTCCCTTTTACAGTTTACCTTATAAAGGCTTCAATGGATTTGACGTAAGATAATTCGACTCAGAAACTTTCCAAGTTACTATCTCGATTTTACATTTGATCAAACCAGTTACAATTCTGATACTTTTAGGGTCTTTGTAAATCCAAAATTATTTCGTACAACAAACATAAAAAGAGCTAGAATTCTAAATAAATTTCATTTACGAATTTAAAATCTTTATTACAACAATATTTCAATAGCGAGATTTTAAAGTATCTTACTAAAATTACAATACTATGTAAACTTGAAATTGTATTAATAAAAAAAATGTTTGTGACTGTTTCTTATCGGGTTACAATATGATACGCATGTAATATTGCGACGGGAAATGTATCAGATATAAAAGAGCTTGATCAACTAATTCTCTTTTCTTCTTTTTCTAAACTGTATTCGGTTATAAAATTAGCATTCCGACTACTGTTTTAGAAATTAAAATCTTTGGGGCATAAATTTAATAAGAATATATGCACAAAAATTTAAAACAAGAGGGAGGAAGATGTAGACTTGCTCATAGATCATGTTATCTGATCACATATCTGCGCACGTATGTATTTAGACACGCAACATCTCATAATCGTAAAGCAGATTTTTGAAATATTCATTAGAGAGGTATAAAGTTTTTCAAGAGTTACAATTGCTGAGACACTATGTACGATTCTCTTCCATAATATATACATAAAAGCTAATTCTAGAATTTTTACGTAAACATAATCAAATTTATAAGGTATCATCAAAATAATCTCTCTTTTCACATTTTAACACGACAAATGTAAAATCTGTTTTAATTTTATTTTGATATTAAACATTATCATTAACATTCTAATTTTTTATATTGTGCAAATATATGTATTTTTTAATATGAACATTATCTATTTTTCACACAACTTCGCATCTTGACTACAAAATGGCTCATTACGCAAATATATAGTATATGAAATTTATTCAGTCAATATAGAGAATAATTTATCAATATATTTATGAAAATAGGTTTTTGAAGCTGATATTGTAAAGTTCTATGAGATGTAAAAGGGCACTAATATCCATCACGTGGAATTGAGTTATATTTTAGCAGACAGTCATGCTTCAAAACGGTTCGTATAGTCATTAAGGCATCATTAATCTTGTGCTTTTCTTGCGTACGACAATAAAGTCATTGTTAGAACAGGTGCTGCATTTAGATATGTCAATGTTATTAACTCAACTTAACTTATTGTAGAACAATAAAGTTCGATAATGCATATAAAAATTCATTTAGCAAATACAAAATTTAGCAAATCAAAACGAAAACTAAATTATGCTGGATTGTGTCAAATTGGTATTATCAAGTAATTATTACAAATAAAATAATTTATTAAATTATGAAAGACCTCTGATCTTTTTTCTCAATCTCAACTAAATAATATTTTAAAAGAGATAGCTTTTTGCTTTTCATGTTGCAATACGCTTATGTAACCACAAATAACGTAACCGTTCTCTCAATTTGGAAATCGCTTCGAAATCGTTTGAGCATAACAGAAAAGAGTTGGCATGTAACGGTACGACAATTATTTCACATAATTTTTATGTGACAAATATTTTGCGAAACATGAATTGTGTGATGAAAAAAGCATTGAAAAATTATAAAAAATATTGTTTTAAATAGCAGTAAAGTGATAGTGTAAATTAGATATCGTTTGAAATCAAAGAAAAATATTCACGTCTAAAAATATTTAAAACACAAATACAAAATCTGTTTATCGAAAAGATGTCTGGGCAGGTATAATGAAATGGTTCGTTGTAGAATGTTTCGATCGGAATTATTACGTTTTCTCTAAAAAACACAGCAGAAATCTAGGAAATAATTGAACAATTTCGGTCGGAATTAATTCTGAATAATTCCATAATACGTATCCTAAGTACCTCGAAATAATTCCCATATAATTTACAGAATAGCTTGACCTAGACAAATCTGTGTTATTCCTAAAATTCAATACAAACCTCTTATTGTTTTGTTGAACATTCGAAATATTAATTCGTATGATTTTGTAGTCTTGGCCTACAAAAACTACTTGCGCATTTGGTAAGGTCAGTCTCAAGTCTTTTCAGTCTCGTACAACAATACCGTATTTCGCGAGGACCGCATTTTCGCAATAAAGAAAACTTTCAATGTGCTTTCCATGCGTATGCACACATGTTGCGGTTTCCTTCTGGAAACTAGAGCAATTTACGGTCCCCAAATTCAACGTAATATTTGACCTAGTCACATACCTTGCCGACATCTGATCTTTCTTAGCAATGTAACCCACCGATACATCATCGTTTGTATCAGATTTCAGATTTTGCGTTACATGTTTTTAAACAAAGCGGAAATTTATTGCTTCGCAATATATTCGTATAAACTTAAAAATAAGCATATAACGGGATCAAAAAAAGAAGATTACAATATGTACAATCTTTATTATAAAATAACTTACCATTTAGTAAAATCTGGCAATTGTGCGTGACAAATTGCAGAACAATAGAGGGTGTAATAGAATTTGCCATAAACTTTTCTGAGCCTCAACATTCAATAGATTTGTGAATTACATTAATTTATATAATGTTTTGCTAATGTTTCGTTTCTTTTAATAGTACTTCCTATTAAAAGCAACGAATTGAATCAAGTATAAAGCGAAAAGTTCGAAACAAATAAATTTCATTGAATTTTGTGAGGAACTCAACTAATATATTATAATTTCATATTGTAAAAGTTCATATTACAAAATCTATATTATTGACAATTTACAGTTATAATTTTATCATCATGCATTAGATTACTTACCAATCCCACAGCTCTTCTACATTTTCAGATCTTCATTACTAGCAACTCAACTCCACGATGATGAACTGCATCCAATAATGGAAACAAACTGTAACAGCACACTTTAATTAAATAATAAAACCAACTTTGTTATCGCCAATCTTTTTGGCACGTTCATAAGTAATTTTTCATTCCAATCGCTTCAAAATCACTATGGCTGGGTTGTTCCATCTTTCGGTAAATTTTAGATCACTGTTTTACTCTCTTACTTTCTTATGCTCTTATTCTTTTACTCTTTTTTTTATAATAGGTAAATTACCACATAGTTATCTGAAGATGAAACAACCAGTCCTATGTCATCTCGATATTTATTTTGACAGAAAAAATCTACTCATAATAATACAAAGAATTTGTATAATCTAAGCAAGAGATTTCGACTCAATATTTAAATAGTATAATTATTTTATTAAAAAAACATTAATTTAAAGCAACATTAATTTTGTGATAACCAAACAATTTTCATAAGATCCATATTTAAAAATTAGATTTATAATTATAGCAGAATATTCATTTTATATTTATAAGGTTATATTTTCTAAATTTTTTATTAAAACATAATTGTTTCTTACCCACTATTTCGATCGCCTTCATGATGAACCAGGCAATCAAATAGAAGAAATTCTGGCCGACGCGAACAAGTATAACCACGAATTACAAAACCATTGTAGGAAATATTACCCTAGCAATACACGAACAATGAATTCGAACTTCTAATCAAAATGAGAGTGTGACAACGTTGCTTGCGAGGAAAAAAATCAATTCAACAACCGGTCAACTTCTTGATCCTACCAGTAAGGTGGCAGCACCTCGCCGCGATTTCTCTCGTCAGTGGCAACGTCGATGGCCGTATTTTTTTTTTTCTCTATTCACGTTGCTGGCAGATTAGGCTAATGCGATGGACCAGATGAGATATGGGCCAGCGAATGGGAGTACAGTACTCGCATGGCAGGGGCGTGACTGTACCCTGGAAACGGCCGTGCCCGGGGCCGCAATCGCGACGTAAACTAAGTGCTGGGTGGAGCCCCGTCTAGGCACTACCTACTCGATGGAACCATCATACTCTACCTCGAATGTCACGGGGGCAGTCTAATGGTTGCCGGTATCCTTGAAAGGCGCCAGTTTCAAAGTTTAAGTTAACAAACGTACGATTGTATTGTTTAATTATGGTATTGTTTTATGTCTAGCTAATATCCTCGATTGGATCCCTCATCGATGTACATTATACCCGTTGCCTTCTCCAATTCAATATTGGAGTGTGATTCATCGGTTTGTTGATAAAACATAAAAGCTTGGCTTTGTTTTATTGATAATTTTATTTTATATACAGCCTCTAATACTTTTTCTGAGAGAGATAAAAAATATGTATGTCTCATCTGTAATTGTAATTAGATATATTTCACTGGCACTCTATATGAGGTTGTAGTTTCCGTAGTATCTTCAATACAAATTCAATACGAATTCTTTATATTAATTAAATATAACTAATCGCTAAGAAGATCTGGCGTTCGTGGTGTATGCCCTTTATTTTTCCGTCTTTATATTAAACTTTATATCTTCGTCAATTTTGAATTGTCATCCATTCATTCAGTAAATCACAGATAGTGCCACTAGATTCTCATTATTCGTATTGATTGATTCATATAATGCGATAAGTGTATGTGATGAAAGAGCTCCCGTTTTCATTAGATAAGTCGGTATAATGATTAATTTTGTTGCAACACAATCCACAGTAGTATGTCCATAGATAATACGTAATGGAATCTGAAAAAATAAAAAGAAAGTATTTTATTATTATTAGAGATACATTCCTAATTATTGTATAAAAATAAACACGTAATGTAAATGTCATCCATGCAATAAGTTAGAGGGATGAAAGAGCGTGTGTACAACACATAATAGTATTACGGATGAAAGAAAAAAAATATAAACAAAATTTTTTTAAGTTGTTCGACGCGATATACTCGACAACACTACTTACGTCACTCTGATCGTGAAAGTTTATTGAATCTACGAGATCGCGATATTTTTAACAGAGAACAATGAAGCAAACGTATTTGCGCCAATCTCGCGTACAATGCATTCCAATGACCTCGGGTGAGAAAGGGCAGCAAAAGATTTTAAAAAAACGTCCGTCCGTCGAACAAACACTTTTCAGTCTATCAGCCCTTGCACGGTAGTTTTTCATGTCCCGCTTACTCGTTCCAACCCCTTGCTCATTCCCACGCCATTCGTCTGTCTACCGATATTCGTCGGTAGGGCCATATCTCCCGGCTACTTTTCAATTTCATTCGACGAGAGTACCTCGGTGTGCACCGCTCCCGCCTCGTGCCTCTTTCTCGCCGTCCGTGTCCAATTCTGGACGACATAAATCCGATAAGTTTTTATTATTTAGCATATCTGTAGCTACAGTCGTCACCTAGAATCCCGTTGAGAGGCCGCGGACGGTCGCTTGGTAGGAGCAACACAACTGGCAGAGAGCGGTAAGGGACTGAAGTCGGCGGTGTGGCGCAGCGGCGAAATTTCTGTCGCGAGACTAGCACGGTTGGCGGTCCCGGGGGATGCCCCGTTGATGTCATCGGGACATCCGGCTAATTGCGAGGATGTTTTGTTAGTTTCTCGGAGTACGCGAGTCTCTCCCCTTACAAGGTTTTGCATTTAGCCTTTCTATACATCGGCGACGTGGACCTGGACCCAAACTTCCTAAAACACCTGGAAATGCGCCCCACTCGAAATAAATTCGCATTAATTCAACAAATGTCAGCTTGTATCTTATTACTAAAGTAAAAAAATAATCTGAATCTAACCAGACCACATATATCTGTCTATCTAAAAATCCTGAATTATTCAGACATTTTTCATTCAACATTGTCTAATACACAAGAATGTTCCATCTATACAAGATAATAATACTATATTAATTCACTCAATGATATTAAAAAATGCTTCTACATATTTTTTCAAATATATTTTTGTATTTAAAAATCATCATGCAAATTTTAAGTTAAATATTTGATTTTATACGTAATGTAATTACTACTGTTGTATTATAAAAAAAGTATTTTTCGAGCAGTTTTGTTTCTCATCAAAATAATTATATTGTCAAATATTTTACATGCATTACTGAATCTAAATTAACGACTAATTTAATTAAGCAAATTGTAAAGTTTTCGACGATAAATGTATCGTCGAATGTTAGAGAACACATATTGTTTGTGATATTTTAGATGTGAACATTGATTGCGGAAGAGACGCTTACTTCGCTTGGTGGTTTGCAAAGCACAGTGCTCGGGATAGAGTGAGGTATCCTAGGGAGGGAAGAAAGGAGAGGGGGTAGCGATATTATTGATTTATGTCCCGTTATACGTTATGTATCCAACGGCGTCCTCCGCAACATACAATGATTCACCTACAGCACAATATTGTTTACACCTGAGAATCGACTACGACAGAATTTTTTTCAAATTTCTCTTTTACAGAAATAATAAGCTGCCCATTAACATGCTTTTTTTTCATGTAATCCTAGGATTTGAAACGTAAAAACCGAGAAGATAATACGGTTATATTTTATCATATCTAATTTTTGTTAGAAATTTCTTCTGTATTATTTAAAAAAGATAGTAAAACTACAACAACTACATATTTATTATTATTAAATAAATAATTTAACAAAAAAATGCAAGAACTCATTGTCCAAAATTTTTCAAATAGTTTACATAAAGCCATTTAAATTTAATGTGTCTACTAACGTGAACGTTCGAACTTCCATAAACTCTTGGTAATTGTCTACATTATCGGACATCTCCATCGCACAAATCGAAACTGATCATCACCAACGGAAACAAACGCCGCGGAAGCAGTCAGGACAGGCGAGCAACTATCGCGTACGGGCATTTCCAGGGAAGTAGGCGTTCGTGATATCAATTATCTTCGATACGATTTACATTGTACGAAATGCAGCGTGTACGAGGATTGTGCCGTTGCGATGTGCGACGGAAATTGGGTGGGGATGCCAGGCGGAGCGGGGTGAAGAGACAAAATCGTCGAAGGTGGCAATAGTGGGGGGTCAGCGAGCGGGAAGCGCCGAAAATTGATGCATTCTCTATGCAAAATAGCAGAAGCACACGAGGCTAATAGTAGCCGGACAGCACGCAACCAGAATTCCTCTATGGCAACCGCTTACCATTCTCTCTTCTCCCCTCTGTCAAGCTTCTACCTACATCACCACCTCCGTCACCTACGTCCTGGACAGAATCGAGAGCGGCATAGAAGCCGTTAACACTCTATTAACACTAACGACGCTCATACATAACAACGGTGCCGCGGGGATAGAATTTATGGTCTATTAATGGGGGTTACTTTATGCGTTATGTAGTTGTAGTCGTCATGCCGACAGGTAGTATGACGTAAATTTTACGAGGCCCCGCGCGGAGCGTCCGTGTATGCAATAAGTTACTCGTGAGACCCGTTATTAATGTGTTTACACTAGAATATTCGTGGATTCGGTCGGCGCCACTTTTCCTGTTAACCGCCGGAACAATTCCCCACGGGTTGGACCAAGTGAATTAAAATCCAACCGTTAAACGCCCATAAGTATAATGAAGCATGCGAGCAGTCCAAGAGTTAGCACGTACCAACTATATAAAGACATAAATTTAGACCATGGACTCAGGGATAGCAGGCTCCTCAGATTAGAAGACACAGAGTTTATCTCCTTCTTCTACTATCTTCGTAAATCTGTACAATTCTATATTAATTTACGTAAGTCGAAAGTTCATTATCTAGATATTCTATTTCCAACTTAAGACATAACTTAATTTAATAGAATATGAGATATAACTAATTAAGTGGAAATTAATTAATAACACTTTTTTTTCCTGTTAAATTTATTATATAATTTAATTTAATATCAAGGAATTTTAGAGCTAATAACTTTCGACTTATTATTCATATCATACGATTCAATTCAATTCAAATATATAAAATTATATTTTTAAAAGACTAAACCGGTTTTCAGAAATATATTTTTTCTCCCTTCTCTCTCTCTCTCTCTCTCTCTTTCTCTGACTTACACGTATCCTTCAGATTGTAAAACACATTTCATGTAGTGTTATACTGCATTAAATTTGAAGAAAGGGAAAAGTGGAGAAAGAGAAAAATAGATAGATAGATAGATAAGATAGATAGATAGATAGATAGAGAAAGAGAGAGAGAGAGAGAAAACAGGTGTACTTGTAATCTCTCGCGAAATGCGAGTAAACAAGAAAGTTAACGGGCTCACCGCTCGTCGAGTGCAGCGTAGTCGAGTGCCAAAGTTCATCGTGAGATCCTGCCCTCCTCACGGGCTAAAGGAGACGCGGCAAGGCCGGTAAAGTGATAAAGCGGCCATAAATTCTAACCGCCATCCTCCCACCGGCTCCTCTATCTTGCCGGGTCTCTACTCCGCCGACTCTTCGCTCTCTCCCGTCCTCGGCTATCTCGCTCCCTCCGTTCGTCCTGCCTACGGATTCCTTCCTCGCCTCGAATGCATTTACAACGTGGATGCACCTGCAACAACAGAATTGGCAAAGGTCACCATGCGCTCCGTTGCTTTAAATCGTAAATACGCAATCCACTATACAGATATATACTCACTTGACGATGAATTCTTCTGCTTCTCTATCTCGCATGACCTGGATTCGTTACCCAGTTCCGGAAGTGCGATAGCATTACCAGACTTCCGCCGATTATACTCACCTTTCGTCGCGTCAACAGATGTTATAGATAACATCGCGTCAATTAATTGATCTCTTTATAGCAAAATTTAACGGATATATTTATATGTGCTCGCTCAATTTATGTTTAACATTTCTAATCGCATAGAACATTAATAGGAAAATAATGTGACAGAAACACGCTTCGATATTGACTGATTCTGCGATAAGAAAATACACGTAAATCAATATTAAATTAGGCATGTTTTAAAAATTTTCTCAAATAAGAAATATCCAAATATTCACTATTGCTCTTTGTACAAATCATTTAAACATATATTTTAAAAAGCAGTATATCTATTCTTTTATATTAATCTGTTCTGATCATATTTATAAAGTGATTATTTACTTGTTCCACCTTAATATTGTAATCATTAAACTTATCGAACAATGTAATTACAACATGACAGATAAATTAATCTTTGCGTAAACTTTGATAAACAAAAAGGCATTCAGAAACTAATTTTTGCAGTATAAAAAAATAATAATAAAAAAAAAACAGAAAAATATCAAACGTGAATAATCGGAAAGGGGCGAGATATAAACCCCGTGATATCTGAAATTGAATCTGATATTGACATTTGAGGCATGCCGGACTGCACGTGGACACGTGGAACGAAGACGTCTGTCCGTCGTGGAAGAATGGTTGCAGCTGCACTCGGTCGAGATGTCGAAATCCAATATCGCAAATCCGAGCATACCTACCGTCTAGGCAAGCTAGGCAGTGGTGTGTTCGTTGCAGCGCAGGGGCGAACAGACAGAAATCCCAATAAATCATCCCGTCACGAGCCGTGAGCCAAGGCGGGGCCTCTTGCTTCGTATTAGCCAATAATAATCCTCTCCGAGGTGGAGGCCATCTTGGATTATACAATGGTTCCTTCCGCTGCAATTCGTATAAACGCAACCTCCGGGTATGCTGGACTACTCTCTCGAAAGGAAGCCAGTGGCGTACTAATCGCGATATCCTCATACGAGTACAGAAATCATGATTTCACGCTGAGAATCTGCGAATCCGACTGGGAATCTCGTCTACTCCCCTGATTGACCGCCGCGAAAAGTAGATTCTCAAATCTGCATAGCGTCATGATGCGATGTAATGATAAGGGGGACACGACACATCCGTTTTTTTTACCACATCCTACTTCATATTCAACCACAATTTATTTCTCGTTTTCAAACACAGCTATTATAATTAATATAATAATTATTATTATTAATATGGACAGACTCTTATATAATATAATACAATACACGGTTTAGACTCGTCGACATGACAGCATGTAATACTATTATCCATTGTCGTCGTCTTCATCATTATACATAATACATACTTCACTCGCGTAAGATATCGTTTACCATTGCAATCATCATCAACATCGTCACTGTCGTACTCTTTATGTATACATATAGTTTACATAATGCGAGACACTACAAAATAACTATATACATTTTTTGTAACATTTATCGTTCGATAAAGCAGTGTTGCCCACGTTTGTTTTCGGCTGCTAGGCACACCTGTACTTAAGTATTTCTTCCGCACAATCGTTGGAACGAATGCATTGTACCCGGTCTTTTGTAAATAGGCAATATGTATATACTGTATGTATGTATGTGTGTATACGTATGTGTGTGTGTGTGTGTATATAATATGTAGAATATATGATACATATACACTTTGTGTTTTCGGTCGGGGCAATGCGTAACCATGGTGACTCAAGTGTGTAGCTGAGAGATAGCAAACTTAATCGCAGATCATATATCATACTTCAGCAAAACATGTTAACGTAAATTTTTATGTGGAACAGCAACATAGCGTTCCTTCTACCCAAATAAATCGCGGCTTGTTTCCTAGATTGTTGTTTTACATGTAGAATATTCAGAACTTGCTCCTCGCACTTTAGGTCGATTCTTAGTGATCTTGACACGGTTGTATGTGTTTCATAAAAATCGTATGAACTTTTCATGCGGATATTAAAATACTATTGTATATAATCAAAAAATAAAGGTTATTAGATAATTAACCTGCTATTAAAATTTGTAGAACCTGATAACATTCTGTGCTAATAGATTCATGGTAGAAATCAAATAGAATCTGCTGATATAAATTGATGGCAGATTGATGACAGAAACTGAACAGAATTTACAATGTAATCTGATGGCAGATTGGCAGCAAAGTCGAGTAAATCTGTTGAGCGTCATAAAGATCTCTTTTAAGATTTCTTTAAAATGTCAGAATCTAATGCTTTAATGTAAAATATATTAATTTCTATTAATAAAACAGTTAAATTTATTCTTTTCAAATAAAAAAATTAATAAAGTAAATAAAGATAAAAAAGAATAAAATTTCACAATTTTAAAGATCGTTCAATCTATCAATAACATCACGATCTAAATAGCAACAAAACACAGCTCCTACTAGTTTCTGTCGCCAATTTGCCATCAGATAATATTAGCAGGTTCTACTTGGTTTCTACTGCCAGTCTACTAACATTCTGCTAATATTTTACTTACGGAGTACTTAATCTAAAGCACATGTAAAAAAATCCAATTGTTTTCCTCCTCGATTCAAATGACCTTGAAATAAGTATTCGAGAACCAAGTAATTAACAATAGTAATAAAATCAAGTATCTCTATACAAATTTTAATAAAAAAATTCTTTTATGATAAAAATCCATAGAATGCGACACACTGGAGAAACCGTAAGTTCATTAGCTGACGACAACGTGGCGGCTCTCGAAATATTGTCATCCTCTTAGTCTATAGTTATATTTTCGTCGAGTCACTGAATAATCGAGTTACTCGCGAAACTCAACTATGTGAATATCGTTACTATATCGTATCAATAAATAGTAATTAATTAGACCTCTGCTACCGTTACTTTGTAAGGTTTTTTAATCTAGTAAACAGGTACCTACTTTACCTACGCGGTATCGTATACAGGGGTCGCAGTTCGCGATTCGATACCGCGACGTCAGACGTCGCCTTTCACATTGCCCTGCCGATAATTTGAAAAAGAAAACTTTCATCCACATATACTTTTCACATGACTAATTATATACAAATGTATCTTGTTTGTCTCCGTGTCTATCAGTATCAGAATGAAAGTTATATGTAGAGCAATTTCGGTAATTTTTATTGCTTGTATTTAGATGTCGACTCCATTTATAAACGAAACGATTTTAAAGTTCCGAAATCGCTCTAAATTGAATCTCAATCTGCAAAATTCTTTCGGAATAATTAAATAATTTGAATATTAATAACGCACAGTTAAATAATAATTTCTATTGATAAATAATTATATCGGTCTAAATGTCTTCTTGTTTTAGCGACTATTGTATACAATATTCTTGTCTCGCGTTACAGAATCTATCAGTCTTCATATGGCGGAACCTATAATCGATGAGACCGCACATCTCACGTTTGAAATAGCAAAAAATCGGAAATTTCTTGTATATTATTATGGCAATCTCCTCTAGTTGCATTACATAAGCAATATATTTATGATGATTTGATCTTTTTTACATTTACAAATACATCGAAATATGATTTAGGGATTAAATGAAGCAAGTACAGTAAATATATTAGTCAATTTGCATTATAAAATTTATGAAAAAGATAAAACCAGTGAAATGTATTCCAATGTGTACTGAAATTTTGTCTGTACTTTTGTTGTTTTGTCACATGTTATAGAAACGATATTAACTAAATATTTCACATCAATGAGTTTAAGTTCGATGGATGATGATGAAGCGAGGGACTTGCTTATTTATACATTTTACGTATTTGAATAGAAATACGATTCCTAAAAGGTATATGCAATTAATGACACTTTCCTGCGACAGAAAGTCAGGAACTCTTCGGCGTATACACGTATGAGACGTTTTGTAATTTGTTTATTTAATTTGCCTAATCAAAAATCAGATTAAAGAATCGAAATTGCGAAAGGATGAAGCAGCAAAATATGAATACACGGAAAAATGTTTTTATGAAGTTTCTTTTCTTACGTCGTTTCATATATATCTACACGTATAATTCGATAAAAATGATTGGATATGCGAGAATACAACATCAGCGTAAGGATTTCGTAATCTCTACCAATCCACGTCATTTCGTAGAGATACTCAAGGAAGTAGAATAATGGTACATACAAATACCTACAACTTTATCTAGTACATTATAAAAAATATTTATTGTATAATCAATTAAACAAACAGAAAGATCCACTTTGCGATATATATAACATGTATCAATAAATATTACCGGACTAAACAATATTACGGTCTGAAAGTTACTCGTTCATTGACAAGCGTTACTTCTTATATTTCTTTGTTTTTCTTTGTTCTACTTATCTGGTAGCGTTTTTTTGCAGATAGCCTAGTTAGAAAGATCGGACTTATGTACATTTTTTTGCAAGTGCCGCCGCTCTCTGGCGTATTGTGGACAATAATAAATAAAATTTTCATTGCGCGTTTCTCCCGTGGTGTACGCTTAATGGCGGATATCGTTTTTTATTTAGACGAAAATCCAATTAAAAATTTACGACCGCTACCTCCGCTTACTGCGATCGACACATACCCGTTTACTTAACGCTATTTCTTTATTTTTACGAATTAGATTTTAGATGTTTTACTCTTATCGAATACGGACTATCTTAGTGACATACTTCGTACGTACACACTGTTGCATTTTACGTTCAGTTTTACGTTCTACTTTTGCATACACTCACGGTACTTGGTTTAATTTACGTATATCTTGTAATTTAATGCGCATATATACGAGTAAAGATAAAATATATATTTTGCATTTTATTCCTCCCAGTTAATACTATGAATTTCCCTTCTCGCGTTATATATAATATATGTATATATTTTTTAATCTATAAGTAATAGGTTCGCTATCCAATAGATACAAAAGTTCATTTTTCTTTAATTGCGTACATATTCACGGCGATCGCTCACCACAATTACTTTTACAGCACCGAAGTCCATCATATCTTTCGTTTAAACGCATTTTTATTTAAACATATTTTATTGCACTATTCAACTTTTGTACATATTACAATCGAATTAGATGTTTGCAAATAATCTTCGATTTGATAGATCGATGCTGTATATCGAATTTAAACTTTTAATGCATATATACAATTTTGACAAATATTAAAATAATGTACATAGCAAATCATAAAAATCTCATCTTAAAGTTTATTATCATTCCCTCTTTAGCAATTTAAAGAGAAAATTATTAGATCGATCTCTAAAAATTGGATGCATGAAATTTCCTTTTGGTCATAGTATTGTAACAGTTGATATCATGGTCAAAGGATAAAAAATTTTTTTTTATCAAAAATGATAAGGAGCTTTGCGTGTCGCATCATCTCCTCTATCATTAAAGTATTATTATTTGATATTAATACAGTTAGAACTACGTGCAATTTGCTCGCAATAAAATGTTATCCAAAAATCCATGTGATATCGTGCAAAGTTGCATGTCGTACGTTTATATAAATCATTCATCAATAATACAACTGTACAATTGTTGTACTTCAGAGGTCAAAAAACGTAAATCTTGGTACAATTACAATACAAAAATGTCTCAAAGATAATAACTTCTATATATCCAAATTACATAAAATCGAATGATGAAACAAAAATATAAAAGATGGAGACCATGATTGGCTAGATTACGGGTGTTTCAAAATAGCGAGCGACCGCCGCGGATTTTCACACAGTTCGTTGCTCCTCAAGGATAAAGAGTTTTATATAAATAAATTTCTCGAGAAGGAAAGGCTGGTCACACATGGCTCGATCGATTCACGAGCGCAAGCTGGACCGTACGTTACGTATATCGATTACACGTTTTATGCCACTCTCTTCGCCTCTTTCTCCTATTTTTCGTAAAGAAATGCCGATAAAGGAGCCGAATTCTGCAGTGAGAATTAGAAATTAACCACCTCTATAGGCATTTTCGACCGCTGTTCATAATTAGCACGCGGTTATTAATATCGTTTATTACGTACATCATTAATTATGGTGTATACAAGATATACACTAAATAATTATATCGAATCTAAGTTTACAACACAGCACAAGAATTCACCGCGGCGGAATATATGGGCTCGCCTGGCTACAACGTGGCCGGGCTTTCCTGGATCTCCCGATACGGCATAATCGAATCAATTCATCGAACCAGATCAGACGATCGAGTTGACGAGTGCCCTGATACCGCTTGCCACACTTAACACGCTTGTTTCAATATTAATGTAACAAATTGGATTCTTGTTGATCACACATTTATCATATACAGAAAGTGTTTTGTTATGTAAAAACTAAATAAAAATATTATATAAAATTCTCCATATATCTAAATAATAGAAAATAATTCACAAAAGAAGCACAATCACTCAGTTAAAAAAACTAAAATAAACATTATTTGAATAATTTTCGTACTATATATTATAAAAATCAAACAAACAATATATTTATTTGGAATGATAATGCAATTAAATTATCGTATATACATAATAAAACAATTTCTTTTGGTCAAGTTAGCTCTAAGTCACTATTAAGGTGCCAAGCGGTTTCATGCCGAAAGCATCCTATTCCGAAAATACGCTATGTATTATAACACTTGGTAACTTGGCGTCGTGTCGCGCGGAGCAAGAGCAAATTTTCGATAGCTACTAATGCAAATAAACTTTCGTTCCTTGAGTTATCTTCTCTTAATATTTACAGAAAAAAGAAGAATTGCAACGCTATTACGAGTATAACTATTGCATTTACTCTTTTAAAAAAATTCTAAAGAAAATAATTTATTCGAGATCACATTACGTGTCCGACATTGTAAAAGACATCACGCTATATACACTTTATTTATTTATAATATCAAATATTATTAGATATTACCAAATATCTTAATATCAAATAGTCGTTTTCTGAAATTATTTGAACTATTTCAAGTACAAACTAAAAGTTCTTGATCCAAATAATAAATAATAATATAAAATACATTTCTAAATTATCGAAAATAATGTAAAAATTTTGATTAATTTGAACATTCTTTTCCAAGCACAGACACGCTTTTTAGCTAGGAAAGAACTGCTTATATACATTATATACTCGTCATTTTTTGAGCAATATGCGTGATAGGAACAAATTTTTCCAACTATCGGTTATTAAACGGATAAGCTACATTTTTATGCATTATCAATTACACAAAAATATAAGCTTATTCCGTTGGAGTTCAAAGCTTACTGTTCTTATCAAATGCACGATGATTTAACGAGAAACAAAGTAATGTAACCGATAATTGCATATCATTAGCAATCTTTATAAGACTAACCTTGCGATGACGCTGATGAAGAAATGCCAAGTCCATTTGACTCTGCTCCGCCGAAGGGCGCTGTTTTTTTTTTCATATTCACTTTATCAATCAACACTAGTCTGTCCCATTCATGGTCGCTTTTTCCGCATACAAAATCCAAAAACAACGCCGTGACCTTTCTATTTATACATCAAAATTCACTGATCTTCCATGGAATTAGTTTTGCACACACTTGTATCACTATTCTCAGAATAAGACGTAAACTTCGCGATTTTTCTCTTCCGCTTTTGCACTGCTCTTTGTGTCCACTTGCTGTATCCCGCCGTTACTCGAATCCTCCTTCGAATTTTATGAAAACACATTCTCAAAGATCACACTTGGCACGAATCATAAATATCCTCGTTAGAGCCACCGCTCGGCGATATTAAAGAAAAAAATCTATCTAAACAATCCTCTAAGGACACTAAACCGCTTACCTATCGCTAAATACAGACGCGATGGACATCTTCGTACGGCTATTCTACTAATCGTCCTACAATTCTACTTTACGATGTAAGAGAATAAATAATAAAATGCTCTCCTAAGATTTTAACACGATCTTTTTTTCTATCATACTCGCAATCAGATTCGCGCAATCATTCTTTCTCAGTAGGTTTAACTCTTAATACTATATCATTCGGAACCATGTCTTCTACGTGCGTTAGTGCCAACCGGTCATCGGTCACTCGCTCCCACATTAAACTACATATATCTCTATCCATATGTATATATGTATGTATATATATATATATATGGATTTTAGTATACAATAATCGATTAAACGTAATAGAGGTTAACGCGGTTCTGATTAGCATGTGATCCAGTTTTATTTACTCTTCTCGATCAATAATCTTGATCCACCTTTTTCACGCGCATTCACGCAAATCCTCTGCTGACTCGTTTGTGCGTCTTTACTTCGTTTTATTCTCTTCTTCTTGCATTCTCGTAACTTAACGTCTCTGGGTTTATCGTAAGTTCCCTTCTTATCGTCTTCAAGCGCTCTTACGGGTCCTTCTACAACTTCCTCGTCTTCATCATTATCTGCTTCGTTTTTGGTACAAGCAACATGATTAACACGACAAAATAAGCGTCATTGCTTAGAGGGATCATTTGGAGGTCATCGATGAGGGATTGGAGTTTGGGTAGGGAGGAGGTAGTGCTGGAAACAAGGTATTAACGATCCTGAGAGAGGTGGAAAGGAAGTTCCACTCCCCTCGGAGCTCTTTTAACCCTGCGGCGACGTCTGCGGCGAGATTTCAGTGTCGCCATCGCCTGAGCCCGGCTCGCCTTTCGTCTTATTCTCTTTCTTCCACTTCATCCGTCTGTTTTGAAACCAGATCTTTATCTGCCGTTCCGTCAGACATAGCGCGTGTGCGATCTCGATGCGTCGCCGCCTAGTAAGATATCGATTGAAGTGAAACTCTTTCTCCAGTTCTAACGTTTGGTATCGTGTATAGGTCTGCCGACCCCGTTTCCTTTCTGAAACAAAAGAAATTAAAATTTCAAATTAATATAAATTATTACTAATGTTACTAAGTTAACTAATATATTACTAATGTTACTAAGTTAACTAATATATTTCATAAATATTACAGCCTATGATCGAATTAATTGACCGATAGTTTCTGTAAATTTCAACGAAGTTTCTGTAACTTTAATGAAACAAATAAAATACCGCTGCGAATAAAGAAAAGACTCAGGATCGTAAATGCAGTTCCGCATATGATAGATACCTTAGCGATATCCGCGATATGATCTGCGGTCAGTGCGCGGTACACGAATTCCGAACAAGAATATTAATTATGGTTGCCAAGAGAGCGAGAGAGACGGAAAAGACGGAGGAAGATACTAAGGAGACAGAGCGAGTTGACTCTGTGTGAGAAGTCTCGCAACTTTACAAGGTATAAACCTCAAAGGGTTTGGTTCGGTTAACCCGCCATACGAGTGAGAGAGCAAAACGAGAATGCTTCAGAACGGTATGAGGGAGGGAAGAAGGAAGAAGAGGCGTAGGGATGAGAACTGGAAAGTAAGGAGGGGAGAGGTGAAGAAGGAGAAGAAGAAGAAGAAGAAGAAAACTCCTTGGCGAGCATTCGAGGCAAACGCCGCCCGTCGCGCTGTCGGCCGATGAAGATGGATGGCGGTTCTGCTCCGGAGAGAGATGGAGAGATCGCGTAGGTTCCTGAACCTTCGACTAGACGAAGAGGACGATATACGGAGGAAGAGAAAAAACGCGCGTTAGAGAAAGAGAGGGGCAGAGAGGAGAGGATAGAGAAAGTTGGGAACATGCCCTCTTATTCCTTCCCTTGGGCTACGCTCTCAAATTAACAACATACCAATCTCTAGCGCTCTCTTATAAGCTTTAACGATTTAGGCAACTTTCCTTGGCTCTCTTTCTTTCCGTTATTTTACGAAAACACCCATTTACTGTTCTGCCAAAAATATAATAAATATTATTAAAAAGTAATTATATCGGTCATCGCATAAATAGATTATGCTTTTATGAAATCATGTACATATAAAAAAAATATTATCATAATTGATTATCAAGTGTACCGTCGACTATTCTATGAAAGCTGTATCCTATTAATATTCATTTGTCACACCACGTTAATGAAGATCATGTTCTAGATCTGAGGCTAGATCATCAAAGCGTCACGCGTCGGTGAAATACATGAAACACGTTCAATTGCATTAACACTTTAGAAAATGTCAATTTATTTATGTAATTTTATTTGTAGTATTTTATTCTGTAAATAGATAAATCGTATGTGAAATCAAAGTTTATGACTAAAATTTTAACTGATTAATAACATCGAAATTTTCAACATAGCAACCGTACATTATTTTTAAAACGCTAAAAAAATTCTATAGACACACACATATAGATTTTTATTCGAAACTTATATATTCGTCTGAAATACGTTTATACGATCACTTTAAATAAAGATAATCCTGAGTTGATGCGGCGTAATAATCAGGTTTGTTTCAAAAGGTCACTTCGCCCATAAATCCTCTCATGCCACTAGATGTTGCAGAGCAAAGAAATGAATTATTAAACGCTGCATCGAGACGAGTCTGTATTATTTATGAGCTAAAACCTATAAAGTTTTCGAGCCAATCGATTTGATTATTGAAGACTAAAATCGATTAGATGTATCCGGATATGAGAATTAGACAGCGAACAATAATACGTGAGTTGAGTGGGGTTAATTAAAAAGACAGCAATATTTTATGTTCTCAGACGTTATTTATAACATAATGGTTACATGCTTTTATAAGATGTAACTATAGAAAGAGTTGAACTGATGATATTACTTATATTTTGAAATTGAAAAAATTATTCTTAACAGATCCTAATAAAAATACATAAAAAACGCTAAATGTGACTAAATTCTAAATGTTAAAATCCAGTTTTTTTTGTAATTTAAATGTTGAAGATTAATTTTTATTTTTAGGAACAACGTTATTATCATATTTCTCACATTTAATTTATTATATATGTGATGTTACTGTGATTCCATTGATATTTTTAAGATATGTGATACATACACGCAAGCATGCATACGC
Organism: Mycetomoellerius zeteki; assembly: GCF_001594055.1. NCBI lineage: Eukaryota > Metazoa > Arthropoda > Insecta > Hymenoptera > Formicidae > Mycetomoellerius > Mycetomoellerius zeteki. The sequence continues at coordinate 340,323 of NW_017257220.1, forward strand.
GTGTATGGAAAGAAGTCCTGTAATAAGAAAGTCATACCGATGGCTTAAGTTTGCGCCGGATCGGCGTACCAGCGCTGCCACGGCTTTCGCGGACGGAGGTGACTTTAAACGCGGAGCAATAAATTAACGGCGTTGGGTTACGCAAGGATCAAATGTCCCCTGGAGTATGCCCGGGAGATTTATGGGTCTGCCTTCACTGGCGCAGCATGAAGGAACGAAACAGAACAGAACGTACACAACCGTGCGGCTTATTATAGGCTAGTTGCTCCGTATCTCCGCTTCCCCTCCTGCCTGACTAGTCTTTCAGGCCCGCCGCAGGATACACGCAGGACTTTTCAGATTAACAGCTAGCCGGATGTTGTAACCCGCTAATAAGGTGCGGCCACCACTCGGTGCCCAATTAAGCTAAGCTTTACGTGGGCACTATAAGGCTGGGCCTTGAAATGCTCTTCGATTAGATATCCTAGATGTACCATTAATTTTATCATTTGCTCACGGTATCAACCTTGGGTTGTATCTACACCGTTGACGGACATTAATATTGCACAAAATTGTATATATATGGATAGCTTTTAAAATTTTCTTAAATAAACGCTCAGTTGCAACAAAGTTGGAATTTAATATTCAGTTTGTTATATGTAATTTTTAATGACAAACATAACTAAAAATTTTATTTTTAAATGTTGAAGATTTGAATATATATTCCTCGAAAGAGTATTCTTTGAAACAATTTGTATAAATAAATAGTGCAGAGACATGATTAATAATGATAAAAAATTATGATGTTCTAATTTTACTACATATTTTAGATCAGACAATTTATTTTCATTTTTATTAGTAATTCTTACGCAAACGGTTCTCATAAAATGGATTAAATCCTAAATATTTTACTTTTGTTTCTTTTAGTAAAATTATAATTTCAACGTAAAATTGAAGTAGTTTTAATGTTTCATATAGACTAAGATTGACTGAATTTCACAGAAGTTTTTAGCGAAAGAGAAAAGCATCAAGTCCGCTAACATTTATAGAGGAAATTTAGAAACTCTCAAGGAGACTAGAGTATTCTATAGGTAGTTTTTCCTCCTTGCTTTCGCTTTCCTTTTTTTGATCTTCCGGGCGGACGAGCAGACAGGCAGACAAGAAGATGGAGTCTGAAAGAGCCCCGAGGTAGAAGGTTGAGATAATGAGCAGCGAGAACGGCTTGCCGCGACATATGCATCTTTACGGCTATCACTCGGAGCATTAAAATTTACTTTTTCTCTTGCACCTGCTACTTTAGATACGAACAGTATAGCTATCTCATAAAACTTAAGAGTGAATCGTGACAAATAGAAATTTTTATTTTATGCAAAAACTCAAATTGATTGTTAAACGTTGCGTAAATGAGTAAATCAAATCGCAACAAAATAGAGACAATTTTGTCTTTTAAACGTTGAATTCTAGCCAAATATCGAATAGAAAATCAAACCACGACCTCCATATCGTTCACAATTGCCTCCATGGCGGAGCTCCAAAAGAAAACGGTCCCAGGATTTCTGTGGATTCATTCATCATCATCATCCATCCCTTCTACCTCTTTCTACCGCCTCGATTTCTCTCTCTCTCTCTCTCTCTCTCTCTCTCTCTCTATTTCTAACATATGTACACATATGAGTGCGTACATATACACGCACATGTCTTCTCTTCTTTCACCTTTTTTAGCTCCTCCTTTCCTGCCCCTTTTGGACTCCATCGCTTTTTGAATATCTCACGAAGCCGCCATCGTTATGGCCACCAATCTGTTGAGCGGCTAGTTGGATTATAATAAAATGCATATCGGATTTGGAATGCTGATTCTTCTTGTTCTATCTGCTGATTCATTCCTCGAATAACAACTATAAATTTTACATGTATCTGACGCGTCGAATATCATTTTAGCTTTAAACATTTTATAAAATTTTATTACATGACTTCGATCTTGTAATATAATATTAAGTAAGTACATAAAATATGCTAGTAGAGGAAGATCACCGATACTGACATAGGTCTCCTAAAGTGACATCCCCTTATTTCTTAGAAACTAACCTTTGCACCTTATTAATATTAATAAAAATGTGATCTATTTAGCTAATTAAAGAAGTACGAACTCATAATTCATATATTTGTGGCTTATTTCTATACCAAAGCAGCTAAAAACAAATTCTATGAATCCGAGAAGAAAATTCTTACGGTGTTCTTTTGTAAATTGCGTAATTAAAATAATAATGACCGTATTATTGATAATATTACGTCATTTTAAATGTTATAGTTTCATAAATTAGTTTTTTTTAGAGAATAGGATATATCTTTATTTATAGAATAGGAATGTTGGCATTATTGCCTACTATGTCAGTTTTGGATCCCATTTTGTTAGACGCATAACTTACGAAAAACTTAATTATTGCAAAATTGCAAATAGTATTATAAAAACTGCTTATACTATCTGATAAAAGACACTTTTTAGTTTGTATTTATGTTTTTGAAGTTGTATTTTTACCTTTTGTTTAAAAAATATTGTCTAAAAACAAAATAGTATGTCGATATCGATGACCTTCCTCTATCTTATATGTAATATATATCTCATTTGATATTAATACGTTTATAATGCTTTTATTGTGAAAAAATAAAGAAATATATATAAAAAGAAAAGCATGGAATGTATTTTAAAATTTGTTCATTTAACTGAACTGTTTTATTTTTTTTCGTATCCTTTGTTTCATATCGCGACAATTTATTTAAAGCATATACATATATTCTGAACGTCTCAGAATATACATTACATAAGGAATGTAATATACGAGCGTGCACGCACGTATGCAATAACGGAAGCTTTGTAACTGTATCACGCCATGCTTATTTGCCGATTGAGAATATATGAGGGGGGAAGGAGTCGAGATGTCATAAATCTTTTCACACAGAGGGTCGCAATTATCTCATGCATTAAAAGTACGATGGTCGATCTCCTTTTCTTGGATCAACACTTGGGATCGGAATGCCAAATGTTGAACAGTGTTGTAATATGGCAAGCACGTTTGCTATCAATATGAAAAAGATTATGTCGAGATTTTCGAATCTTATCAAATTAACGTATAGCAATACTTTTTTGTTTGTTTTTTTTCTATATAAGCATTATTTAAAATTTTTTAAACTGCTAAATTATAATAATAAAATTTTCTTTCTACAACGTTTTTGTGAGAAAATTCTGATACAAACATATGTTAATAGAAAAATGGAGAATTTCTATTACGTCATGTATATTTATAACTGTGTCTCTTTAAATTTTTGGCATTAACAAAAGAATGTATGCATGCTTGCACGTCTTTACTTCGTAATGCAACTATAATGCAACTAACTATGCCGGAATTTCTCGGTTTGTGTAATGTGTCCCACAAAAGATATTAAGAAATCTTAGCAATTTTACCAAACAAATGCTCTTTAACGGTATCCGTAAAATAGAACTGTACAGAATTCACAAAAATCTGATTTAGTGTGTTTAATTCAAATTATGTAGCAATTGAAGTCTGCAGAATACGTGTGTGTAATAAAATTAGTTACAGTCAAGAAACTATATCAAATTTATAAGGATTTTAAAAGGTTAACAAGACACATAAATACAGATAGATAAATATAAAGTAAATGAATTTTAAAAGTGTACAAATAATATATTTCAAATAGAAATAAAATTAAAATTACCCGAAAATTAATTAATTATATCTTTTTAAAATAATATTCATTTTTCTCTTAAAATCATTTACTTTCTTATCAAAATGCGATCTAAACGAACTCTTCTATGCATTTTTATACAAAAAATGTTATGTAACATTTTTTAACAAAATAAGCAAAATTAGTTTTATAAAGACAATAAGATACGAGAATAAGACGAAACATTCTTAAACGTGCCGACATCTGTGAGCACATTCAGGGACTTAAGCCATTTTCTTCGTTTAACAGGCAGTAAACTACAAGCCCCGGCGTCGTTATAAGCGTAGTGTTTATCGGCCAATCCCGGAGCAGACTTGGGATCTGCTTCTGAATTTAACCGAAAGATGGTACAAGTAATCATTAACAAAAAAAGAATGTATAATCATTGCTAAAAAGACTCAATATTTCTTCTTTTTATGATTTTTAAGTACCACACTGAAAAAAAAGATTGGCTGCTGCAGCAAATTAGATGGCAAAATATAGCATAGCATTTTTAATTGGTTGTATCAGTCAATTTTTGGTTGTGTTAGCCTATCGAAATCCTATACTAACATTGCGGATAGGCTAACGCAACCAAAAATTGACTGATACAACCAATTAAAAATGCTATGTCATATTTTACCATCTAATTTGCTGCAGCAGCCAATCTTTTTTTCAGTGCAAAGTTGTAAAAATAATAATTTATGATATTTGTACATTTCGAAAAAGCTTATCGAAAAGTATTGCAATTTTTTATTCATAATTCTACTGCGATATATTTTCGACAGAAGTATGTTAAAAACTATAATTACATCTCAGAACGTCTAGAAACAAATAAAAATAATTACAACAGTAAAAACACTTCAAAATGTGATATCAATAATTCACATTTAATATATTTTCAATACTTTAATTAAAAAGGTTTTGTCAATATACTTCAAAAATATGTATACAACAGAAAAGTCATAATTTATAAAAAAATATAAAACATTTTAAATATTTTAATACTAAAGATAAAAATATAATAAACACTAAATTTATTTAAATATTGGCACGTATCTTTAATTGTTTTCTATTATTTTTGAAATGTAATTTTGTAAATATTGTTTCGCAAAAAAGTTAATCGTGTCATTTATTCACTGATCAATTTGTGGTTACTTAAAGAAGATATGGAGAGAAGCTGTTTCTAGAAGAAGCGACGAATAACTGAAGAATAAGAGATAGGTGAGAAGGTAAGAGTGGGTCGTTAAAGTTTTTTGTTTCGGACAGATGCTACTTTGCAGAATTAGGGTAATACAGACATATCGTTCTTTCATCGAAGATGGGTCGAACTACGAGTCAATACAGAAACGAAGAAGTGAATGATGGAATGGTGCGCTTAACAGGATTCCATAACTTATTCAATTCCATGCCAAGATTTTTTCTACCTAAATGACGGTCCAGCCTTATTGTTACTCTTTTATAGCTATGCCATACAAAGCCATAAATAGACATATGATACATGATTCGAAAAGTGTTGAATACCGTGAAAAACACGAGAAGATTTGTCAAAACGTTTACTATCTTGTTGGAGTATTATTTAATTGCATAGACATTAAAGCATTGAGCAGACATATGGTAGTAAGCGCTTTTTGAACCAATTCCATATTTAGAAAGATATTGGATACCTTCGATCGTTACTCAAAGATGTACCGCATATAAAAGAATGAAAAAAAGACAAATTGCAATATTACAAATTATGTTAATAAAAACGAATATCTCGTTGAGACTTCAAGCGGTAGCCACACGAAAAAAGAACAAGAGATAACGCTTATTGTGACCTGATGAACGAGCGGTGAAACTAACAGACAGGCTAACAGGTCAACGCAATAAATAACTCTGGTCGCGACGTATCTAGAGACATTGTGCCAATCCTGAGTCAGCTACCGTACGGATTTGGTTTAGTTTTGTCCTCCGTTGCATAAATATAAAAGTTAGCTACCTGCTACCTGAGAAACTACTTTACTAGAAACTTAGCTTTCTTTTGGTCACGCATAAAATAAAACGTTGATTTTATTCTTAAAATCTTAAGTCTTTTCTATTACATTTTTATTCAATATAATATATAAGAAAAAGTGTAAAACAACTTTTAATAATAATAATAAATTTTAATGTGATAAATTGCTAAATATGTATATATTAGAATTTTCAAAAAGTTAAGATTACAATAAATTATAAGTTTTGTACATTTAATTTATACTATAAAATGTTTTTTCTTTTCGTTCATAAACATTAGTTGATAACAATTTGAAGTCTGAGAGAAGAAGATGCATCGTAATTATATAAATTTTATAAAAATGTAACACTTACCAAATTGACTCCTCATCCAAGGATACAACGGGCTTGGTAAGTTCGCACTCGCCGAACTTTGAGCCGCGCCTTGCTGTTGTTGACTGAGCGATGATGCAACAACGCTTTGATGCTGCTGAGTTTGCTGTTGCTGTTGCGGGTGCATTCCACTTTGTCCCTGTTGCGATGTAGTTTGAGATTGTTGTTGCTGGTACATCATATGTTGTTGCTGTGTCTGCAGATGCTGATGCTGCGATTGTTGCTGCGGATGCTGCGATTGCTGCGTCTGCATATGAGGGTGTTGGCTGTGCATTTGGTGGTGCATCTGCGATTCGACGAGAGGCGGGCTATCCGGTCCGTCGAGAACGCTGCCTTGATGATCGACAGCAGCCGCTTGAAGTTTGCAACTGGCATAGACGATGGGAGTGGACGGATGTCCGTTAGGGGTTGATGTGTGTCCCATGTGACCCATACTGGTGTTCGGAGATGTCGACCTGTAACTGGCCATGCCGTCCATACTTCCGTGTTCCTGTTGATGCTGATAGTAGGCCGCGTTCCGCATGTCGATCCGGTTGTACGGGGGAAACCTGGGATAAGGCATATCTTGCTGACCTCCCGTGGTTCCATAATGATGGGCGGATACTCCTTGACGTAACAAACTCGGATCGCAGGGATCGCCGGCTTGCTGAGACTGTTGCTGGACCGATTGTGTTTGCTGAGGTACCTGTACGGCCGCACCATAGTGCTGCTGATGCTGATGCGGGTGTTCCACCCCGCCATTTCGCAGGTCCGGGATATACGAATTCGCAAAGTACGAACTCATGCTACTGTCCCACCTGTCCTACCTGCTTATGTCACTTCTCTACGTTGCTGACTTTCCTTTGGTTATCTTCAATTGATCTATTATTCTTCTCTCTATCCCTTTATCTTCGTAAATTTATTTTGTTTTGTACTCTTCCTGTGCGGACACACTGGCACACGTCTTTACATAGATACAGATTTATCACTTCGGAATTGCATTTCTTTACGAATCTTTTTTTATTTTTTTCTCACTTTACCCTTGTCATCTCACGCACTCTTGAGCAGCACAGCACACATACACACACATACACACACACACATATATATATGTATATATGTATCAAATTACCATCATTTTGGATCACATGTACATCATTTGACTTTGTATCACACTGAGCTCACTACCAAAAGAGGATAAAATTATTAACTGGAGCACTACAGAACCTTTTTAATTAGCAAGTGGAGAAGGGGGAGAGTATACCACGTATACACAAAGTGGTAGCGGAAGATAATAATCAAAGTCCTTCGTCTTCCCCGGTGTGACACCTTCGTTCAAAACGCCAAGCCACTCCAGACCCGTTTCGTTCCTCTGTCCACCCTATAATCGAAATTACGCCGCACCTGTAACACAAAAAAATCTACGTGTTACACATTACGTTATTTGTACAATATTACAATACTACAATATTAAGAATTACATTAATTCATATGTATCAAGCATCGCATAAAATTCATGTAAATAATTTTATGTAAATTTATGTAAATAACAATTATATTAAATTTACGATATAATTAAAAATACTGATAAATTATTAAATAATAAAATTACTAAATGATAAAAACATTAGTAATTGGCAACTGCCATAAATTTCATAATCAGCAAAAAAATTTTCAAATAAATACCATTATTTTTGCGAAGATTTTACGATATATAAATATATAATATCGCAGACGTAACTGAAACTTTGCATGATCCTTGTCAAGCGAACTGGATATACTGAACAGAGTTTAGCGCGTGAATGACAGAAGGCAAGTTACACATGTGCTCGTCACGGTGACGGCCATCGCACAGACGCCAAACTTATTACAGTGTTCTGTGTGGGCGGGCTAAGCGATCGTTAAATTTGGAAAAATTTCCATCCATTAGGTAGCATAGCCACTTCCCACAAGAACCTTTCCCCTTCGCATTAATCTCTTTTTCGGAAATTTTGTAAAGGTTCCGATGCACATGTTGCATGAAATTAGTATAATAGAATGTATCGGGACCATTCTTATCTAACTCAATATGTCAGGTTAAAATCAAACAACTAAATATAAAAGAGATATTATACATGTACAAGAAATAAGTGTGAATAGCGGTTTTAATTTACTTAATTTATCTTTCTAAGTAAATATATATTCATATTTCAACCAAGCCATTACATAACTAAATTAAAAACATTTTTTTATAGTTTTACATGTGATTTCATGTTTATAAACAAATTTAACTTAATTATTCAAATATTATACAAACTTAATTATAAAAACATTATTGCTTTCATTATACACATTATCTTATTATTTAAAACAATACATTTAAATTATATTTATACATTTAATCTGTATTTAAAAATTACGATATATTAAATATAAAAATATAAAAATTAAGATATATTATTCATGTTTTATTATTAAATCCTATTTAATAATAAAACAGTAAAGAAAATAACAAAAATAAATACATAGCATCCGATTAAATACATTTCGCAAGAATGAAAATGTTATAAGAAAAACTATTCAAATATAATATCGAATTAATAATATTAAAAATATAATTTTAAAAATCAATAAATATAGCGATTAGTAATGTAACTAATTCTTTTTTGTACGTATGTATAATGTAAAGCAAATTTTGACCCACAACAATTTTTACGGTTCGCAAAAATAAAAATAAGATTAATACTCGTAACAATTATATGAATATAATATTTTTCCTTATTTTAATTCTAAAAGGCATTATTTGCATGTGGCCAGGATATCACCATTGTTGACAAAATAATAATACATGGCTTTCTTATCGACTGAAATACGAAAGATTTTTGCCTTTTATGAGACATGTTGATCTGCCGATTCAAAATCAAAACCTTCTATACCGACCATATCTGATGTTTCAAAGTACAACTTATTCAAATACAAATCGCGTAATATTCGCAATTTTCAAATTCTATAGCTTCTTAAATTTTTTTTAATTTCAATGTTGGCTAAATAAAAATACAGAATTGATTAAAGTTCCTAGTTGAAAAGTTTCTAGTTAAAAAGTTTCTATAAAACATTGCAAATTATTCTCTTAAAGCAGAAACTTCGTTAATTCTTTAAATACACAACAAGATAAAATTTAAAATACTGTTAAAAGCGGTTAATAAAAAAAAATGATCCTTTAAAACCAATAATACATTTAGCTTTTACATTGTAAAAAATTTATCTCGTCGCAAAGGAATAAATGAAAATATACATGTGAATGTACATATGGTATTGTTGCGGGTGGCACGACAGTGTGGGTGGTGCTAAACACGGAGTTAGGAACGGGTTTGGATGTGCAACGGGCAGCATAGCAGGGTAAAGGGTGTGAGTGTGAGAGAGGGTGAGAGGTGCGGCCCTTGGGAGTTTGCTGTACATGAGAACGGGTCGGACGCGGACGATCGCGATTAACATTCCGGCCGCTAGCTTGCTGTTCGCGCGGCGCTTTCATTAATTCCAGCGTATTGATTCCACGGATTGATGAATGGCCGCCGATAGCGATTCCACGCGTTCGCCACCCCTTCCCCAGCACCTCTCCTTCCTCGTCTCTCGCGTATAAATTCAACCTCTCGCAGGATTTGAACTCAATTCCCGCCCCGTAAATTCCCCTTTATGTATCCTCCTCTGAAGTGCAAGTATCTGAATCCTATTGACGTGGACGGAGTATTTTTCGCAGCTTCTCGTCCTCTTTCCCCTTGCACCTCTTTAATTTAATAGTAGCGAAGTGTGCACAATCAGTTATCGTATGTTACAGTTGATTTTTCAAACTATTTTATGAATCTCAAAATTTAGAGAAATTTTTTTAAAATTAAAATAAAAAAAACCAATACATTTGTATATAACACAATAACAATTATTTATAGAGAACAGTTAGTCTTTATAGTCTAATAAGGTATAACATGTTAATTATGTCAAATTCAAGATACATACATACATCTCTCTCTCTCTCTCAGATAAGGATCTTAGGCCTCATTTAGTGGTGACATCGACCGGAAAGATCATAAACCAACTGATTATTTAGGGGTCTAAGAAGTACATAATATTGTCGGCAGATGGCGATAGTGATAGCACGGAAGAAGAGGAAAAAACGGGGTGGAGCATGTCTGACAGCTGGGTGGGTTCGGGGCCAAGGTGATTGAAAACAGGGTGGAGCGTCATGTGACGCCATGGTTGGATATGGAAGTGACGTCATATAACTACGATGGCCTCTAGTTAGCAAAATGGCCTCTGGATAGGAATTTCTTTGTCCCGCATTCTCTTATCTACTATCTCGATGTAATCAAAAGAAGATGGTCGAGGTGTTGATTGTCAGTCGTCCATCCCAGAAGAAGCGAATTGCATTTATTACATTCATATTGTTTCAATTTTAAAAGATAGAAAAGATAATATTAAATTAGAGATAATAAATATAATCGAATTTGAGAAATGATAAAATCTGATACGTATAATCGTTTTCATTATAAGACCGTATAAGAAAGACAGCAAAAAACGTTGATCGATCTGTTTATATGTATACGTATCACCGGCTGATGTAGATAAAACGGCTGAATAAAATAAACGACGTCGTTAGCAGCCGTAAAGATTGAGCCATAAATGGCACTTGGATTTGACAGTTATGGAACTCATAGCTCGTGTCGTTCGCACCTCGTAAAATAGTCGTAAACTAAATGCGTTGTAAACTGAATGTATTTCTGATGCCACGTACAGCAGCGGAGTTATATTAAAAAGTTACGAGCTCCTGACCTTGTACTATGTAACACTTAGCGCACATAAGATAGCAGCTCTCCTCACGCTCTTCTCACACTCTTCAGGTGTTCACATTTAAGTGGCATACTACGGTATTTTAAGACGCGAGAAGATAAATAAAAATTGATGCACATTTAATAAAGTATATATATATAATACATAAAATTAGAGGAGTAATATGGCAACGAACTAATATATGATTAACAATAGCCACTGTATTATAAATCCTTAAGGTCAATTTACATTTTAGCTAGTATCATGATCAATTTTTTATTCTACGACAGCAATATGTTAATATGGTAATCGACGACTTTCATATAGCCCACACACTACAAGCAATTATATAAAATTGGCGCGAAGCGGACGCGGTAATAGCTATCATTATATATAACATATAATTTGGAACAAAAGAGAAGAAGAGCTAACTCGCAAAGAAACAAGACGACTCATGTAAGATTATTAAGTAAAAATTGATGCGGATTTATGAAATATCACGATTTCGAGGTACTTTGTTATATAAAATGATCCGTCCTACAGAAACAGGATGACATTATTTTTTTAACTGTATATTATACCATAATCGAATTTATTATATGCATTCGATATTGCTGTTGTATGATTTATTTGTTTCGACGGGAAGTTCTCGGACATTAAACCTGTCTGGACTAGCGACCATTGTACAATGAATTTACATTTTAACGCGTTATTATACATATATCATAATTTTTAATAATGCTGAGAATTACGCATGTAACAATAATAAAAGAACGCTTTAATTAGATCGGTTAGTGTTTCGTTTCGTATTGTTCTAAAATGCAATAATATTAATGTACCATTAATTACATTAATACAAATGAAGAATCCACGGATATCTTGCACACAAATCTCATATTAAAACTAAATTTTACAAATTATCTAGTAGTATTTTTCTAACTAATAAATAATAAGTGTATATAATACTTGTGAAAAGAAAAATTAAACGTCGAAAATATAGTACGTCAAATGTGTGAAGACTGAAAGAAATATGCTAAGAAACAACCACGTTAGATTTAGCAAGAAATGCGATCACGGCGGAACACTTCAGAGATACCGTTACGCGCATTAAAGGATGCCGGGTTGGCGGGAGGTCGAGGTGGCATTAAAAGGTGTTCGCGATCAAGGATTCCAGCACACACATATATGAACACATATACTCGGGCGTCATCGGTATCCTGATTCTTAACCGTATGCAACGCATATGCGTGCATTTGCTTCCGTGATCGTGTACGTAAGGACGGTGTGCTACGATATAAACACATGGGCCACGCGCGCCGTATGTGTATATGTGTATATGTTTGTGTAGGTATGCGAGCCGATCAGTCGAATGCTAACACGCATGTGCGATTAGCATAATCGAGTCGGGTTGCAGGGAACCAGTTTGCAAGGCCACTGAAAAGCCGGCCGGTCGGCCGTCCGCCCGGCCGATCGTTTATGCCGTTCCTCTGTCTCTACCGGCGAGCGCGCGATCCATCCGTAACACCGATAACGTCAGCTGAACGCGAAAGCAATGGTGACGATGCATCGTTCACCACGAATTCCAGCTGCGCGGGTATTACGTGAGCTTTCTCTCGAATTACGATACCTCGATAAGAGTCCGATCCCTCTATATAACTGCTATTTAATACTATACGGCTATCTGTATACATAAATAAATGTAATTTAAATGTTAATGTTGCGAAGTTCTAATGAGTGATGAAAGATTGTGACAGACTATTTAATAAACATTCTCAAAATTAGATTTCTAAAATATATAAAATCGTGTGATAATGCATTTCAACGTTCGTTAAAATAAGACGAATATTAACTTCTTTAAATTGACCTTCTAGAGTGTTTTTATAATATATTTTATGCTGATTTTAAATATGCAGTTTGGTAATTTATAAAGACTAAATTTTTTAGTAACATGCATTTAAAAATTTTATAAACTTTTTTTCCAATAATTCAGTGGTCAATAATATTTCATTTTTCTTATATTAAATTGATCCGATAAGATGTTTCTCATAGTATTTTTTTACTGATTTCAAAAATCTGTTTGCCAAATTTATGAGGAAAACAGGTTTTTTTAAGTAATACGCATTTAAAAATTCTTTTACTTATCTCTTCTTTGACATAAATAAATGATTCATAGGGAATAGCTACTGAATTTAACATGATTTTCTACTCATTAGAAAAGGCTTCCAAATAAATTCTTTTAATTAAGAAAAAGATTGCATATATAACGAGTTGTTGTTAACAAAATATATACGTTTTTAAGACAGATATGTCGGTTATATATATATGTGTGTGTGTGTGTATATATATATATATATATACAAAACATTGGAATCTGTAGAATAAATTTTAATCTCATTTTCAAAATCAACATAAAAAATATATAAGAATTAGCCAAAATTATCTATTTAACGAAATTATTATCGACAAATATATAATTGATGATTTAATTATCTTCAATACAGCATAAAGAAATTTAGATGAAAAATCGATCTTGCTCAATATTGACGCAATTACCTATTAAAGTTTGTTGCAAATCATTTTGTAATATTATGTTTATCATTAATATAATATATCATGTATATGTATATATATATATTAATTATACAATAAATATAAATTATTATAATCAATCTAGATTTTATAGTTAATCTCAAATACGAATGAAAATTAATTATTAGCTTTCTAATGTGAAAATATGAAAATTGTAATAAGAAAATAAAAAAATCTAAGGCAATAAGAAAATCTAAAGCACTAAAAACCCTTGAAAACATGTTTCTTTTTTAAATAAAGTCCGTTTATTTCGAACTAAGTCAAATCCATGAAACGAAAGGACTCTAAGTTCACAATTGTAAAGTTACACAACCATTAGGTTAAATGATCACAGCTAACTGACCGCATATATGTATAGATGTAAAAAAACACGTGTCGTGTGATGATTTGTCAAGTTTTGTGCAGAAAACGGTAGAAATTATAGAGAAGCATTTATCACATTTTCAATGGTCAAAAGATTGTATCCATACAATGGCGATACAAAGAGAGATACGTTCGCGAACAAAAGACAACACCACTTGCAGTTTAAAGGGTTAATGGTAGCATGGCTCGTGCGAGTTGAAAATGCCGTCTGTAAACATTGTAGGTAATTTTGGCTAACACACTTTAAAGTTCACTCACTGGTATATGTACATACATATATTATATACATACTAGTATGTATGTATGTTGCGCATATAGATCGCTTTAAAAATACGTTTAAAATAACTTCATGAACATTAATCGCGTAATATTTGATGCACAGATATAATACGACATATATGTGTACTGCAATGTTCTACAATATAAATATTTTCATTTTGTTGAAATTTTAATTTCCATATAAATATGCTAGTGTCGTTCACGTGATGTTGCATTAATTATATTCATATTGCGAAGTTACACATGTATGTGAAGACGAACACAAGCGAATGATTTAAGAATACAAGAGATGATATGATAAACGAGCTCCGATAACTTGGTTTCCGTGTTTAACATATAGTGCTATTTTAATTATATAGAATTTATTAAACTACTAAAAGTAAGTAGTATTATATTCTGAAATTTACAAAGATCAGAAGTCATTAAACATAATTGCAAATGGTTGATAGTTATATATGAGAAAAAAAAATTGTTACACAAATATTAGATAAATTCTTTATAAATATGTATATACTATAATCACACATTAAAGTTTTAACTCTATTTAATTTATAAATCGGCCCAAAACTAATCGTCGTAAAAGGAACTTTCACACACACATACACAATATATGATATAAAAGGTTATTAAATGAAAAGTTTAAAAATGATTGAATATTAAAACTAATTAAAATAGATAAAGGAGCATAAAAGCCAATTCGCACACAGAGAGAAAAATGTTTGGTATTTGTAACTATAATTATATATTACTATAATTATGATTATTACTGCTATAATAATAATAACAGTAATTATATATATAGTTCCAGCAACAAATGTTATAATTGGCAACCTAAAATGACTATAATTATAGTTGTTATAACCATAAAATAGTTGAAATTACCATAAAAATGGTTCAAGTGACTATAATTTTATGGTAATTTCAACTATTTTATGGTTATAACAACTATAATTATAGTCATTTTAGGTTGCCAATTATAACATTTGTT